>NC_086111.1:68087652-68430568 GCF_963921235.1 Mobula hypostoma
TTATGTATCTGAAGAAACTTCTGATATCTTCTCTAGTATTGTTGTCTTGCTTACTTTGTTTACCTTCTTAATGATTTTTTTAGATCCTTTCTGTTGGTTTTTGAAAGCTTCACAATCCTGTAACTTCCCACTAATTTATGACCTATCTACCTGTGATGGCACTTTGAATGAATTACGGATCTGTATTCCAGATCCCTTTGTTCTACCTTGCTCTTCAGTGCCCAACAGTTCACCATGTAAGAACTACCTTGGTTGGTCCTACTGAAGTGCAACACCTCAAAGTTGTCTGCATTAAATTTTTTTCTGCCATTTTTGTTGTGAATTGTTTTGGATGCTATCTTAACTGCATCTACTTGTTCACTTCAGTTTTTTTAAATCACACGTACATCGAAACATACAGTGAAATGCATCATTTATGCTAACAACTAAGACATCTATGGACATGCTGAGGGCCACACATTTAGGTGCCAACATTGTTGAGCAGGCAATAGACAATAGACAATAGGTGCAGGAGTAGGCCATTCAGCCCTTTGAGCTAGCACCACCATTCACTGTGATCATGACTGATCATCCACAATCAGTAACCTTTTCCTGCCTTTTCCCCATATCCCTTGATTCCGCTATCTTTAAGAACTCTATCTAACTCTTTCTTGAAAGAATCCAGAGAATTGGCTTCCACTGCCTTCTGAGGCAGAGCATTCCACAGAACCACAACCCTCTGTGTGAAAAAGTTTTTCCTCAACTCCGTTCTAAATTGTCTACCCCTTACTCTTAAACTGTTGCCTCTGGTTCTGGACTCCCCCAACATCGGGAACATGTTTCCTGCCTCTAGCATGTCCAATCCCTTAATAATCTTATATGTTTCAATCAGATCCCCTCTCATCCTTTTAAATTCCAGTGTATACAAGCCCAGTTGCTCCAATCTTTCAACATATGACAGTCCCACCATCTCGGGAATTAACCTCGTGAACCTACGCTGCACTCCCTCAATAGCTAGAATGTCCTTCCTCAAATTTGGAGACCAAAACTGCACACAATACTCCAGGTGTGGTCTCACCAGGGCTCTGTACAACTGCAGAAGGACCTCTTTGCTCCTACACTGAACTCCCCTTGTTATGAAGGCCAACATGCCATTAGCTTTCTTCACTGCCTGCTGTACCTGCATGCTTACTTTCAGTGACTGATAACAAGGACACCTAGATCTCATTGTCTTTCCCCTTTTCCTAACTTGACACCATTCAGATAGTAACCTGCCTTCCTGTTCTTGCCACCAAGGTGGGTAACCTCACATTTATCCACATTAAACTGCATCTGCCATGCATCTGCCCACTCACCCAACCTGTCCAAGTCACCTTGCATTCTCATAACATCCTCCTCGCATTTCACACTGCCTCCCAGCTTTGTGTCATCTGCAAATTTGTTAATGTTACTTTTAATCCCTTCATGTAAATCATTAATGTATATTGTAAATAGCTGCGGTCCCAGCTATTTAGAACAACAACAGAACAACACAAGCAACAACAAAACAAGACTGTGATGTGAGGCCTAGGCAAGGACAGGAAGGACCTAAGTACTGGAGTATCTGTGACTATAACCAGGACACAATTCTCAGACTGAGACAAGGACAGGCTTGATGACAACCTGACGAGACTAGAAGACAATTCAAATGAGACAGAAATCCGACACCTAATCACCGAATGAACAAAAGATGAGCTGACTGTTCAGCACCGAACCTGAGTTCAGGTACTCTTTAAATATCCAAATCTTGGCGCCAAAACATGGCCGCCAATTCGTGGAGCGGGCCAGAATCTTTAAAGGAACCACGCTGGATATCTGTACTCCAGACAATCAGATTGGGTGCGTACCATAACAAAGACAATAACAAAACAAGCCCTCTTCCCATCTTCCCTCCACTCACTCCCTCATACGCACAGACAGGTCTCCAACCACAGGACAAGTTGCCTCTGGGTCTCCAGTCTTTGGCATGAGTTTTGGGAGTTTCAAAAAACACGGTGCGGGATGAAAGGTTACAGAAGGTTGCACTTGGTGTGAGTTTCAAGATTTGAAAGTTTACCAAGCAGTTTTACCACTCCAAAGTTACTTCAGTGCCAGTCTAGTCAGTGAAGATTATGACTCTCCTCCCCATTGACCATCTGTTAGAGCAACCCTTCTGAGCACTAGGGCCAATCAGGATTGATGCTGGCATAGAATTTGCATTGAGACTCGTCCAAGCTCCTACTGAGGATGAGAAATCCCAGAAAAATGTTGGTAAAGCTACAGAAAATGTCTGGAGTTCTTCATGAAGTTATGCTGCTGACATGGTGTTTGTGTTACTGGAGTCCTAAACCCTAGATAAAGAATCAATCCCACCAGAGTAGGGGAGCAGTAAACGAAAGTTGTTAGCATATCTGGGATTTTAGCAGTTTTACTAATGGTGTCGGTGAATCTTTGGAATGTGTAAACTTTGTTTAGCTAATGCTGTCCAGGGAAGGAAATCTGCCGTCCTTACCTAGTCTGACTGATATTTAACTCTACACCAACCTCCATGGTTGCTTCTTAATTATCTATTTAAATCAGGGATTAAGAGGATGAGCACTTTAAAGATAATGTCATGAGGAGGAGAAGATGGCGGCGCGACGCAGCTCGCAGCAGCCACTCCGGTGAAATGATATCTGTTATCTGTCAAGTAGAGTGCCGTGCACAATCCTGATTTGATGGAGGCAGACGTGAGAGCACGGAGGAACATCTGGAGAAACTTCTGAAATGCCTGTTTCGCTGCCGCTGCTACTGTGTGATCCAGAATCTCCGGAGGGGAAGGCCCCGAGTCCTCGGCTTTGCTTGTTGCTCGGCAGCCGGGGCAGGGTCGAAGCGCTCGGCAGAGGATGGAGCTCGGAGAGGCTGTGTCGGAGGGCTGGTCAGAGGCTTGAAGTTTTCGGACGGACTCAGAGTCGGCTGTGGTCAGGCGCTTCCAATGCATTGGCAGTTGTCGGTGCCTGGAGGTTTATGGCAGAGAGAGTTTTTCCCTTCTGCCACCTGCTATCAGGGACTATCGGGAGTCGATCGGAACTTTGAGACTTTTTTTTACCGTGTCCATGGTCTGCTCTTTATCAAATTATGGTATTGCTTTGCACTGCTGTAACTATATGTCATAATTATGTGGTCTTGTCAGTGTTAGTCTTTGATTATCCTTTTTTTTTGTGATATCACTCTGGAGGAACATTGTATCATTTTTTAATGCATGCATTTCTAAATGACAATAAATGAGGACTGAGTGTCCTCATAATCTAATCTAATCTTCACTCCACTTTCTGAGTTCTGTTATCTTTTTTTTCCCCTTTTGATTAAATTTCTTTCTTCTTTTGTTCTGGGATGCTGACGTGTGTTGTGACATAATTTTACAGGCCTACGCACCAAACCAAGGCTTCATGACTGAACGTAGGTCACTGTTAATTGACTCAACAGGAGACAGGTATCACATCCAAGCAGGATCACTGTGTGTTGTATGCAAGTCCGACTCTTAGTTGACTGTTGCCTTCCTATTCAAAGAAATCAGAATCAGGTTTAATATCACTGGCATATGTCGTGAAATTTGTTGTGTTTGTGGCAGCAGAACAATGCAATATACTGTAATAATAAAAAACTGTGAATTACAGTAAGGTATATATAAGATATATAGTTAAATTAGGTAAGTAGCGCAAAAAAGTGTTTGTGAGTTCAATGTCCATTCAGAAATCCAGTGGTGAAGGGGAAGCCTTCAGGCTCCTGTACCTTCCTCCTGACAGTGGTAATGAGAGGAGGGCATGTCCTTAATGATAGTGCAAGGGGAATTTTTCCTATGGTCCTGGTCAGAATTTATTACTCGATGTTACTTGAAGTAATCATATTGCAGTTTATAGGAGTTTACAGTGTACACAGTTGGGTTGAGTTGTTCTCCGATCTTGGCAATCCATTTGCAAAATGTTCTTCACTTATGAGGAGACATCATCAGTGCGCTGTTCACTTGCAGTGCGTCTTCCGAATGCCTGCCCTAAGTATACTTATCATCCAGTTGATTAGCTGTCATTACAGGAACCCAAAGGGAGGGCATTTAGACCTCAGTCCCATTTATAAGCCAACGTGGACAGAGGTTGCAGGCAATGTACGGAGTTTGCCACGCGACCAATCAGCAAAAAGACCCCCACGCGACCAATCAGCAAAAAGACCCCCTCCTAACTTCACAATCGGGTTTCTGTAATGATGACCAATCAACTGAATGATGAAAGCTAAGTCTTCGGAGGACACACCATGAGTGAACAGCGCACTGGTGATGTCTCCTCATAAGTGAAGAACATTTTGCAAATGGATTGCCAAGATCGGAGAACAACTCAACCCAACCATCGACCACCTGAGCTGCATATTCTGATTTATTCCCAGTGAACACAGTGGTTGCTGTGACTACATGTAGCTCCTGGGTTTCAAACCCCTTTCAAAGAGATCAAAGTTAAAATGAATTCTGGGAGACCGCTTTGCTGAACATCTACGCTCTGTCCGCCAGAGAAAGCAGGATCTCCCAGTGGCCACACATTTTAATTCCACATCCCATTCCCATTCTGACATGTCTATCCACGGCCTCCTCTACTGTAAAGATGAAGCCACACTCAGGTTGGAGGAACAACACCTTATATTCCGTATGGGTAGCCTCCAACCTGATGGCATGAACATTGACTTCTCTAACTTCCGCTAGGCCCCACCTCCCCCTCGTACCCCATCTGTTACTCTTTTTTATGCACACATTCTTTCTCTCACTCTCCTTTTTCTCCCTCTGTCCCTCTGAATATACCTCTTGCCCATCCTCTGGGTCACACCCCCCCCCCCCCGTCTTTCTTCCCGGACCTCCTGTCCCATGATCCTCTCGTATCCCCTTCTGCCTATCACCTGTCCAGCTCTCGGCTCCATCCCTCCCCCTCCTGTCTTCTCCTATCATTTTGCATCTCCCCCTCCCCCTCCAGCTTTCAAATCCCTTACTCACTCTTCCTTCAGTTAGTCCTGACGAAGGGTCTCGGCCTGAAACGTCGACTGCGCCTCTTCCTATAGATGCTGCCTGGCCTGCTGCGTTCACCAGCAACTTTGATGTATGTTGCTTGAATTTCCAGCATCTGCAGAATTCCTGTTGTTTGCGTTAAAATGAATTCGCCTGCCTTGACAGTGCTTCTAATTTGGAGCCAATCAATGAAGAAGGCAAACTTGTTTCAAATTTATTTTATTAGTCATCTTATATTCCAACACATCTCAGACTCTGAGTTGCCAGTAATATCTTCCATTTGGTCAAGTGATGGACAAGATGTGCTTTGCGTGTGACCACCGTTTGAGAAGATTGATCCACTATGACCACAGACGTATTAAGCTGAGAAGGCTTGATGTTTTTTGTTCTCTTGCCAAGTATAGATGTTTTCCTCTAATCTAATATCCACAGGGTTTTTGCAAGTTACAGGGTTGCTGGGGCATAGCAATAAAGGATTGACATCTGTTACATCTTTTCTGGGCTACCTCTTCAATCACCACTTCCCGATGTTAATATAGACGTTTTGGGATATCGGCCAGATGTGTGGCAATCAGTCAAAAGATAAAGATCACATTGTTGGTCCGAGAAGACCTATCCTTTCCAATATTGGATTAGCCGAAATTTCCTTCAACCAGCTCTATTGCTCAACCTAAAGCCTTCATTTAAGTCTCCACTACAAACTCCATTCTTTAGGCATTAACTTCTAACTCCCTCTCATTCTCCCAGCCATTTGAGGCCAAACTAAAGTTTGTTTCATGATGAGCTTCATATATACAGTACTGTGCAAAAGTCTTTGGCACATATATATAGTTAGGGTGCCTAAGACTTTTGCACAGTACTATAGTAATTTTATGTATTGCACTGTACTGTTGCCATTAAAAAAAAAGAAAACAAAATCATGACATATGTGAGTGCTGATAAACCTGATTCTGACATGGGTCTCTATTGCGGAGTGAGAGTGGGAAGGGGCAAGGAGCGGGGAATCATGGTTGGGAAAAAGGAATGGGAGGATGGGGGTGGGGGTTAAGCGAGAAGTACCAGGGAGACATTCTGGAATCAAATGACCTTGTCTGGTGTCTCAGGGCTGCGCATGTCTCTCGACCCTGGCACTCTTTCTCTGTCACTTGTCCCACACCCCTCCCGTGGCGCTCCATCCTCGCCATTCCCAACATTCTTTGCGCCAACCAGATTTACAAACTTGCTGTCCGCTCCACGTTGACAAATACAATATTATGCAAAAGTCTTAGGTACCCTAGCTATATATATGTGTCTAAGACTTTTGCACAGTACTATATATAGTCCACAACTTCCTAACTCCAACGTCTTTAGAATGTGGGAGAAAACCCATGCACTCCTGGGGAGAATGTAGCAACTCCTTACAGACAGCAGTGAGAATTGAGATCTAATCGCTGGTGCTGAAGTGTTATGCTGACCGCACCACTACTGTGCCGCCCCACACGGAATGATACAGCATCATCTGTGTACCGGAGTATTGCTTTCCTAAAACCTTCTGCTTAACAGGCAGGAAAATGATGGTCAGAAATTGTTCTTATATTTGAAATTCTGTGGGTACTCCCTGTTTGTCAATTGCTAGTGTTAGGTTAGGGAGATGGATGCATTTTTCTTTATCTGCCTCTGACGTTTGGAGGCAAGGTGATGCAGACTCGAGGAGGAGCTGAATCTTCAAAAGAAACTACCTTTTATAACCAAATAACCATATAACAATTACAGCACGGGAACAGGCCATCTTGGTGCCGAACCCTTACCCTATCCTAGTCCCACCGACCTGCACTCAGCCCGTAACCCTCCATTCCTTTCCTGTCCATATAGCTGTCCAACTTAACTTTAAACGACAACATTGAACTTGCCTCAACCACTTCTGCTGGAAGCTCGTTCCACACAGCTACCACTCTCTGAGTAAAGAAGTTCCCCCTCATGTTACCCCTAAACTTTTGTCCTCTAATTCTCAACCCATGCCCTCTTGTTTGAATCTTCCCCACTCTCAATGGAAAAAGTCTAACCACGTCAACTCTATCAATCCCCGTCATCATTTTAAACACCTCTATCAAGTCTCCCCTCAACCTTCTACGCTCCAAAGCATAAAGATCTAACTTGTTCAACCTTCCTCTGTAATTTAGGAGATGAAACCCAGGCAACATTTTAGTAAACCTTCTCTGTACTCTCTCAATTTTATTGACATCCTTCCTATAATTCGGTGACCAGAACTGTACACAATACTCCAGATTTGGCCTTACCAATGCCTTATACAAATTCAACATTACATCCCAACTCCTATACTCAATGCTCTGATTAATAAAGACCAGCAAACCAAAAGCTTTCTTCACCACCCTACCCACATGAGATTCCATCTTCAGGGAACTATGCACCATTATTCCTAGATCCCTCTGTTCTAAAGCATTCTTTAATGCCCTACCATTTACCATGTATGTCCTATTTTGATTAGTTCTACCAAAATGTAACACCTCACATTTTTCAGCATTAAACTCCATCTGCCATCTTTCAGACCACTCTTCTAACTGGCCTAAATCTCTCTGCAAGTTTTGAAAACCTACCTCATCATCCACAACACCACCTATCTTAGTATCATCTGCATACTTACTAATCCAATTTACCACCCCATCATCTAGATCATTAATATATATTACAAACAACCTTTTGAAGGATTGACTTTTGTCTCTCAGAGATATTCAGCCATTTCCTCTCCTAAACTCTCCTTTATAAACACAAGAGATTCAGCAGATGCTGTAAGTCCAGAGGGACGCACAATAAATGTGAGATGTTTATTCCTCTTCATAGATGCTGCCTAATCTGCCGAGTGTGTCCTGCATTTTGTGTATTACCCTGAGCAGTCTTTTGCATACAACTGCATAATGATAAAAAGCTTGAGCACATTCCATTCTCCTGACCACTGGCCTTGCCTTTGATGAATTGATTCATTTCTTATGAGCTGTGGGTGACCATGGTCTTTCCATGACCATGATTGTTCTTGGCAAACTTTTCTACAGAAGTAGTTTACCATTGCCTTCTTCTGGGGAGTGTCTTTACAAGACAGGTGACCCCAGCCATTATCAATACTCTTCAGAGACTGTCCGCCTGGTGCCAGTGGTCGCATAACCAGGACTTGTGATATGCACCAGCTGCTCATATGACCATTTGCCACCTCCTCCCAAGGCTACATGTGACTTTTATCGGAGTTTGGGGAGGGAGGGGGTGGCTAAGCAGGTGCTACACCTTGCCCAAGGGTGACCTGCAGGCTAGCGGAGGGAAGGAGCGCCTTACACCTCCTTTGGTAGAGACGTAGCTCCACCCCACCACCCACCGTGATGAACGAGGCAGGCAGAACAAGCCATTCCTTTGAACAATCAGGAGCTTGTGTTAGGCATCTGTGTGCTGATTTACAGCCTGATTGAATTCAGAGCATTTTCCCAGCCCCAGGTCTTTTGTTACCTGAGCAACCCCACCCACCCAAGGAGTTTCTGACCATGACCCAGCGTAAAGCAAGTTGCCACTGTTGATGAAAAACAGGAGGCCTAAAACATTTATTACTTTTTATTTTAATGTTCTTCTTAGTGAGGCGCTATTACAAATGGGGACATCAGAGTTCAGAGTTCAATTCCAGCATCCTCTGCAAGCAAGTTCGTACGTTTCTTCACGTGTGTCTGTGTATGTGTGTGCGTTTCCTCCAGGGAACCTGGTTTCCTCCCACAGTCCATAGACATACTGGTTGTCGATTAATTGACCATTGTAAATTGTCCTGTGATTAGGCAAGGGTTAAATCGGTGGGTTGCTGAGCAGCACGGCTCAAAGGGCCAGAAAGTCCTTTTCGGCACTGTATCTCTAAGTAAATAATAAATAAATAAAACTTTTTTTTCCTGTTTATTCAGACTTTCTGTTTAGGCTACATCACCATACATATAACAATCCAGCACATGAACAAGCAGTTTGGACCACCATGTGTGTGCCAGCCATGACTCTGAATCTATCTGCCTGCACATGATCCATAATAGTCATAGTCACAGTCATATTTTATTGATCCCCAGGGGAAATTGGTTTTCATTACAGTTGCTCCATAAATAATAAATAGTAATAGAACCATAAATAGTTAAATAGTAATATGTAAATTATGCCAGTAAATTATGAAATAAGTCCAGGACCAGTCTATTGGCTCAGGGTGTCTGACCCTCCAAGGGAGGAGTTGTAAAGTTTGATGGCCACAGGCAGGAATAACTTCCTATGACGCTCTGTGTTGCATCTCGGTGGAATGAGTCTCTGACTGAATGTACTCCTGTGCCCAACCAGTACATTATGTAGTGGATGGGAGACATTGTCCAAGATGGCATGCAACTTAGACAGCATCCTCTTTTCAGACACCACCGTGAGAGAGTCCAGTTCCATCCCCACAACATCACTGGCCTTAGGAATGAGTTTGTTGATTCTGTTGGTGTCTGCTACCCTCAGCCTGCTGCCCCAGCACACAACAGCAAACATGATCGCACTGGCCACCACAGACTCGTAGAACATCCTCAGCATCGTCTGGCAGATGTTAAAGGACCTCAGTCTCCTCAGGAAATAGAGACGGCTCTGACCCTTCTTGTAGACAGCCTCAGTGTTCTTTGACCATTCCAGTTTATTGTCAATTCGTATCCTCAGGTATTTGTAATCCTCCACCATGTCCACACTGACCCCCTGGATGGAAACAGGGGTCACCGGTACCTTAGCTCTCCTCAGGTCTACCACCAGCTCCTTAGCCTTTTTCACATTAAGCTGCAGATAATTCTGCTCACACCATGTGACAAAGTTTCCTACCGTAGCCCTGTACTCAGCCTCATCTCCCTTGCTGATGCATCCAACTATGGCAGAGTCATCCGAAAACTTCTGAAGATGGCAAGATTCTGTGCAGTAGTTGAAGTCTGAGGTGTAAATGGTGAAGAGAAAGGGAGACAAGACAGTCCCCTGTGGAGCCCCAGTGCTGCTGATCACTCTGTCAGACACACAGTGTTGCAAGCACACGTACTGTGGTCTGCCAGTCAGGTAATCAAGAATCCATGACACCAGGAAAGCATCCACCTGCATCGCTGTCAGCTTCTCCCCCAGCAGAGCAGGGCGGATGGTGTTGAACACACTGGAGAAGTCAAAAAACATGACCCTCACAGTGCTCGCTGGCTTGTCCAGGTGGGCGTAGACACGGTTCAGCAGATAGACGATGGCATCCTCAATTCCTAGTCGGGGCTGGTAGGTGAACTGGAGGGGATCTAAGTGTGGCCTAACCATAGGCCGGAGCAGCTCCAGAACAAGTTTCTCCAGGGTCTTCATGATGTGGGAGATCAATGCCTCCGGTCTGTAGTCAATGAGACCGCTGGGGTGCGGCGTCTTCGGCACAGGGACGAAGAAGGAAGTCTTCCACAGTACAGGAACCCTCTGGAGCCTTAGGCTCAGGTTGAATACATGGCGAAGTACTCCACATTGGCTGAGGGACACAGGCTTTGAGCACCCTGGTACTGACACCATCCGGTCCTGCAGCCTTGCTTGGGTTGAGATGTTTCAGCTGTCTTCTCACTTGTTCAGCTGTGAAGCCCACCGTGGTGGTTTCGTGTGGGGAAGGGGTATAGTCATGAGAGCAGGGTGGGGGACTGTGAGGAGGGGTAGGAGGGGAGAGTGGAATATGTGTTGGTTGGGGGCTGACAACAGATGGCTCATGTGTGGGATGGGCAGGGGTCACAATGTCAAATCTGTTAAAGAACAGGTTAAGTTCATTGGCCCTGTCCACACTGCCTTCAGCTCCTCTGTTGCTAGTTTGCCGGAACCCAGTGATGGTCCTCATCCCCCTCCAGACCTCTCTCACGTTGTTCTGCTGGAGTTTCCACTCAAGCTTCCTCCTGTATCTGTCTTTAGCCTCCCTGATCCTGGCTTTCAGGTCACTCTGTATTGCCCTCAGCTCCTCCCTATTTCCAACTCTAAACGGCCACCTTTTTAGTGTTCAGGATGTCCTTAATGTCCTTTGTCACCCATGGCTTGTTATTTGAATAACAAAGGACAGTTCTTGTTGGAACATAACCCCCCCTCTGACTCCCTGTCTTACCTACTTACTGCCCATTACGCTGTTGGCGTCTAGGGCAGCAACGAGGGTCCTCCATTTCTGCTGGTGTTCAGGGCTTCCTCACAGTCTTCACCACTGTCAGTCTCGGGTGGAAACTCAGGAATACCGTCACACTCAGATGCAGGAGGACTCTGCATTGCTGTTTCCATGACAATCTTTTTGAGCTGTCAGGGTTGTTAGCCCCGAGCCGAACCCCCGAACCTGGAGGACCGGTGGACCACTCTTAGTCTGGCCTCTACCCTTCGACCTGTTTGGCATGGGAGTCGAAGCGTAAAAGCCCTGACTCTAGCTAACATGGAGGCACACAAGCCTCCAGACCATGACAAGGTTGTGGTCCACTTGGAGGCCTCACTGTCTACATGCCTCTTAAATACCACTATTGAGTATGCTTCCACCCCTTTCCTGGCACTGAGTTCCAGGCACCAGGCTCTTTCAAACTATCCCCCTCTCTCCTTAAAATTATGTGTTCCAGTATTTGGCATTTATACCCTGGGTAAAGGACTCTAACTATCTACCCTGTCTGTAATTTTATAAACCTCTGTCAGGTCTTCCCTCAGTCTCTGACGTACTAGAGCAGGGGTGTTTATGCCATGGACCTCCACCGTTAACTGAGAGGTCCATGGACCCCATGTCAGGAACCCCTGCTCTAGAGAAAACAACTCAAGCTTGTCCAACTTCTCCTTATAGCTAATCCCCTCTAATCCAGGGAGCATCCTAGTGAACCTCTTTGGAGCCCTCTCAAAAGCCTCGACATCCTCCAGCGATAGGACAACCAACTGATACATGACATCTTTGATTCTTCCACTCTGCTCGGACCAATGAAGTTAAGCACCTCTTGTCTACCCTACTGACTTGTTTTGCCATGTTTAAGGAGCTAGGCACGTGAACCACAAGATCCTTGTGTAAATTGTGTCCTAACATAGTTAGCAATAATAACACTGGACGACAAATATTTTTGAAAGTGTTGCTTCCTCAGAATTTTTATTTATTTATGATAGACTGCTTGAAGCCTAACAGGAATATAATGTTGCCCTACTTGAATCACATAAGAATTTGCAGAACCAAGTGTGACAAGGATACACATAAAATTAAGAGGTTTGCTGGCCTGGGTTAGCATCAGTGACATCAGCAAGTGATCTGCCACCTGTCCTCAGGGGAAGGAGAGATAAGGAACAATGGAGCAGCGTCTGGAGATGTGTAATGAAGGGACGGGGAAGAGAGAGCTGTCTGGAGCGGCTCCCCCCTTGAACCCTGAACTGTTTGAAGTGATGGACAGGCGATACCCCAGCAGGGGGATAAAAAGGGACCAGTTCGCTAAGGCAGGACACACACGACACCCGAGGTAACGAGACCCTGGAAGCGGTGCGCCTCTCACGAGTCGGTGGGAAGTATCGGACAACACACAGGGTGGAAAGGTACGATCAGCGGGAACCCGGTGTGTGTCCTCCATTGCTTGGGTGCCGGGTTCACTGCAGAGGATCGACCGCATCTGGAGGAGGGGTCACAGTCGGTGACCTCAGGTGACATCACCAAGGACCTGCCCAAAAACTGCTTGTGAGCCAGATCGCCGGTCTGTGAGTGAAGCCGTGTCTGAATGATCAGTCGTTCCCGTTCTCTCTCTCTCTCCCCCCACGTTGTCCATCGCCATGGCAACGATTACTGCGAACTGAACTAAATTGGACTGAACTTTTGTGTCACTTTGAAATTTGGTCATTTACCCCTAGACAACAATAGAGTTTGATTGATGCTGTTATCTTAATTCTGTGCACATGTGTGTTTATCATTGCTGAACTGTTGCATTTATTATCCTTTCGATTACTGTGTTGCTTGTTTCTTTAATAAAACTTTCTTAGTTCTAGTAATCCAGACTCCAACTGAGTGATCCATTTCTGCTGGTTTGGCAACCCAGTTACGGGGTACATAACACAAGAAATTAACTATTGAATAAAACCTGATGCTTTGCAATAGTTCAACTAAGCTAAAAAAGTTTTGTTGATGATTTTCAGTTGTACTCAGTGTCTGAGGCTTTGTGCTTATATGTCCAGCAATAATCAACCAGCATTGATGGATTCCAGTTGCCCTGATACCATTTCTCCATGACCACAATGTCATGGTGAAACCTTTCACCATGCTCATCACTGACAGTGCCAAGATTTGCAGGGAAGAAGTCTAGATGGGAATGCAGAAAATGAATCTTTAGTGACATGTTGCACTTCATGGTTTTGTATGCTTGAAGCATGTTGTCAACCAGCTGCACATAGTTTGGTGCTCTGTAGTTGCCAAGAAAATTTTCAACAACAACCTTGCATATCTTCCATGTGATTTTCTCTGGTCCCACTAGACGTTCTTTGAATTCCCTGTCATTGATGACCTGTTTAATTTGTGAACCAACAAAAATACCTTCCTTAATCTTGGCATCAGTTATTCTGACTTGAATTATGAATTGAAATAATAAATAGAAGTAATTTAAAAATTGGTGCATGATAATGAAATTTCATGGCAATTTTCATGATTATCAGCCAAAATCTAAAAGATACACCCACAAGAAGCTAAATCTTTGTGTCCGGAGTAATGGGTTAATTCAGGGAGAAGATGTTTTCTTCTTAGTGAATCCCTTAGGATTAAGGATGACTTATTTGCTCTCCAGTTTTGTGGTTCTGAGGTTGCTGATGATGTCGTTGTGGGAATTCCAGATCCTTCCACAGAGAGAACAATCGAGTCTTACAAATCCATCAGCCTAAGCAGTTCCATGCTGACCAAGATGCTACTCCCATTTGGCCCATATACCTCTAAACCTTTCCAACCCATTGACCTGTCCAACGGACTTGAAAGGTTGAGAGAGTACAGAGAAAATTTACAAGGATGTTGCTGGATTTGGAGGTCCTGAATTATACTGAAAGATTGAATAGGTTAGGACTTTATTCCTTGGGTTTGTAGATTGAGAGGAGATTTGGTAGAGGTATACAAAATAATGAGGGGCATCAAAAGGGTAAATGTAAGCAGACTTTTTCCACTGAGGTTGGGTGGGACTACAACTAGAGGTTATGGATTAAGGGTAAAATCAAAGGTTTTGCTTCCTTACCCTATCATGCATCATTTTTTGAAATCACCTGTATTTGTTATTTCAATTCATAATTCTGGTTTAAGATGACACTACCAAAGATGTGCGACTGATTACTGGTGGTTCTAAAGCAAAGGAATTTGATTAAAAACATTATTAATAATCCTTTTTAAAAAAATAAATGATGGTAAACTATCACCCCAAACAATGAAGAGGTGAGTGAGGGCAAAGTGAATTCATGAGATATGCCCTGCTGGTGCGCTGCAAAACCGACACACTTGGAGTTGGATCCGTGCCGGTCGGAGTGGATGATTTGGAGGGGTGAAGATTGGATGGAGAAGTTTAGATGCCTGTCCTACTAACTCAGGTGCGAGGGCAGATCTCTCTAAGTGCCGAGCGTATTTGAGGAGGTCAAGAATGGCTTCTTCGGCAGCGAAATCCAGGTCTGAAGCAAATCTCTGGGTGTCTTGTTCAAGGCCCAGAGCGATCTGCTGCGGAAAGGCCCGGGGCCTAATGCGGGGTACAATCCGCTGTTTGAAAAATCTAAATGCTGGTCCAGATAGACTGGGGCTCCGCTCTCTGCGATGCTAAGGCATGAGCCTGCCCTTGGCTGCTGAGATTCTTGTTTGTGAACTTTGTGGTGATTTGCTCTGTTAATATGATGAACTGAACACTGAGGCTTTGGGCCTACTCAGGGCTGCTCCAGGGATTTGGATCAAAGGACTCAATTTGGTTTGGAATTGGAATTGCTTCTGTTGTTTACATGATTTGGTTTGTGTTTTTTCCTCTTTTTCTGAGGGTACTTGGGGGGGGGTGGTGGTATTATTTTTTTTTAACTGTGCTCTTTCGGGCTCCTTGATTTGCAACTGCCTGTAAGCAAACACATCTCAGGGTTGGTATAATTTATTCATTCTTTGAAACTTTGAAGTCAGAGTAACGGATGCCAAGACCAAGGAAGGCACTTTCGTTGGTCCACAAATCAAACAGGTCATCAGGGATATGCAATTTGAAGAACTTCTAGTGTGACAGGAGAAAATCACACAGAACTTTAAGGAGAACATGAGGGAAAGCTTTTTCACTCAGAGGATTGTGAGAGTGTGGAACGAGCTGCCAGCACAAGTGGTGCATGTGAGCTTGATTTTAATGTTTAAGAGTAATTTGGATAGTTACATGGATAGTAGGGTATGGAGGGCTATGGTTCCAGTGCAGGCCAATGCCAGCAGGCAGTTTAAATAGCTCAGCATGGATCGGATGGGCCAAAGAGCCTATTTCTGTGCTGTACTTTTCTATGACTCTGTAAATGCTGTTATTGTACCTGGTTTAACCACCTCCTCTGGTAGTTCATTCCGTATACCTGTACTTATCACCCTCTGTGAGAAAAAGATACCCTTCAAATTCCTATTAAGTCTTCCCCCACTCTCAAATTAAACCCGCCCCTCTACCTATCAATTCCCCAACCCTGGGGAAAAGACTGCATGCACTGGATCAGCACAGTAGCGTGGTGATTAGTGTAACACTTTGCTGTGCCAGTGATCGAGGTTCAGTCCCCACCGTTGTCTCCAAGAAGTTTGTCCATTCTCCCTGTGACCATATGGGTTTCCTCCTCTTTCCAGATTAGTTTAATCTTTCTTATAGCAGGGTGACCAAAACTGAATACTCCAAATGTGACTCTCCAGCGTCTTGTACAACTTTAACATAGCTTCCCAACTTCTGTTCTTAGATTCCAGCATCTTCCGCCATCCCTAAAAGTCGACAGTCCATTCATTTCCAGAGTTCCTCCAGCATTTTGTGTGATTTTCTGTGCTTGAAGCCCTGATAGGGCTGCAGATTGCTGACAAGGAAAGGAGGTGGATACTTTGTGAGCTGGTACAGCCCTTCCCCTGCTTAGCCAGGGCCTTGAGGTTCTCCAGTCCGAGGAACACACTTAACTAAAGAATAGTGAGAAAATGGAACTCATTACCACACAGGATCAGAATCAGATTCAGATTTATTATCACTGATAATCACCTCACCCTGGGTCCCGTCCTCCTTCTCTTTCTCCTATGATCCACTCTCCTCTCCTATCAAGTTCCTTCTTCTCCAGCTCTCTACTCACCAGGCTTCACCTTCTCGCTATCCTTTTTTCCCTCCCCCACCTTTCTACTCTGGCATCTTCCCACTTTCTGTCCAGTCCTGATGAAAGGTCTTGACCCAAAACGTTGACTGTTCATTCATTTCCACACATGCTGCCTGACCTGCTGAGTTCCTGCAGTATTCTGTGTGTGTTGCTGTGAAGTTTGCTGTTGTGCAGCAGTGGTACAGAGCAAAGTCATAAAATTACCGTAAACTACAACAATAAATAAAAGGTACAGTCAGAAAGGTACTGTTGATGGGTTCATGGACCATTCGACTATCTGATGGCAGGTGGAGGAAGCTGTTTCTGAATCACCGAGTGTGTGTCTTCAGGCTCCTGTACCTCCTCCCCGATGGTGAGGAAGAGGGCCTGTTGCAGATAGTGAGGGTCATTAGTGATGGATGCCACCCTCTTGAGGCACTGCCTCTGGAAGATGTCCTCGACAGTAGGGAAGATTGTGCCCGCAAGGGGAAAATTATCTAAAGCTGGGGTTCCCCACTGTTTTCATGATATGGACCAATACCACTGAGCAAAGTGTCCATGGAACCCCGGTTGGGAAATGTTAAACCTACAAGAAAGTGGAAGACATTCCGGTGAAACACAACCTTGGACACAGAGGATAAACAAGGCTCACTTTTGCCTTGTCAAGTTGTCTAATTCTGAGCAAATATCTCAGGTAAGGCCCAGAAGACCCACCAGTGCCTTTAATTCCTGAGAAAGCTGAAGAAATTTGGCTTGTTCCCTAAAACCCTCACTAATTTTTATAGATGCACCATAGAAAGCATTCTTCTAGGGTACATCACAACCTGGTATGGAAGTTTTCCTGTCCAAGACCAGAAGAAGCTGCAGAAGATCGTAAACACGGCGCAGTACATCACACAAACCAATCTTCCATCCTTGGACTCACTTTACACAGCACACTGTCAGAGCAGTGCTGCCAGGATAATCAAGGACATGACCCACCCCGCCAACACACTTTTCGTCCCTCTTCCCTCCAGGAGAAGGCTCAGGAGCTTGAAGACTCATACGGCTAGATTTGAGAACAGCTTCTTTCCAACTGTGATAAGATTGCTGAACGGATCCTGACCCGGATCTGGGCCGTACCCTCCAAATATCCGGACCTGCCTCTCAGTTTTTTTTGCACTACCTTACTTTCCATTTTTCTATTTTCTATTTATGATTTATAATTTAAATTTTTTATATTTACTATCGATTTGTAATCCAGAGAGCGGGAAGCGCAGAATCAAATATCGCTGTGATGATTGTACGTTCCAGTATCAATTGTTTGGCGACAGTACAGTATGAAGTGTAAAAGTAATCCGTAATAGATCTCTGATTTCTTTTAGCAAGATGAGGCCAAAATTAATTTCTTTGTGGGCGCAGGTAGTAAAATATGGTGGCTTCTCTACCCTAAAGGCATCTGAACTGTGACCCATGTTGTAAATGTACCCCTGTCACTTTGTCTTTCAAAACCCAGACATTGGATGGTACAGTAGCGCAGCGGTCAATGTAACGCTGTGACAGTGCCAGTGACCCGGATTCAATCCCGCCACCGTCTGTAAGGGGTTTGTACGTTCTCCCTGTGACTGCATGGGTTTCCTCCGGGTGCTCGGGTTTCCTCCCACAGTCCAAAGATGTAGCGGTTCGTAGGTTAGTTGGTCACAGGGGTGTAATTGGGCAGTGCCCGCGTGCTAGGGCAGAAGAGCCTGTTGCCATGCTGCATCTCTAAAAAAAGATAAAAGCTAGTACCATAGTTACACGAGTCATCGCTTAACTAAGATTAAAAGCTTGAAAATCTTGACTGTGATGTGACGGACTGTGTCAATCACTTAACTGTATCAAGCTGCTAAACATGAGGGAAATACCAGAAAAACAAAACAAAGGTGGATAATTTTGAAATCAATGAAGTTCATAACAGGAAGGTTTATCACTAAATAGCTATGATTATCCATGATCAAAATAAACCCCAGGAACCCCCTGAATCCTGAAGAAGGGTCTCTGCCTGAAATGTTGACCGCTGCCTCTTTTTCATAGATGCTGCCTGATCTGCTGAATTCCTCCAGGTTTTAGTGTGTGTTGCCCTGGAATTTTTGCTGGGGCAGGGCTGGATGCCAAATAAAGAGATACAGATAGCTGAAGGTTGAAGTCATTTGTCTGCTTCTGCGGCAAACTTGTCCTGGCCTCTGCATTGCCCTTACAAGATCACTTTCTTCTGCAGCCCTTGACCTCTGAATTCCTCGCATTTTGATGCCAGATTGGTCAGATGAGAGCAGTGATTAAAGGGCAGGTGTTGAGGCCGGAGTCCATGCCTTGCGCTCCTTTTTGCACTGAGAATGCAGTTTGGGCAATAAAATCTCATTCAGGTTGCAGCCCTGAGCACGAACCCATCACCTAGATTGGATCTGAGCTGCTTGGTCAAGGAGAAGGAGGGGCAAAACCACCATTACTTGCCTCCGAGCTGTTACAAACTCCATAGATGCTAAAAAAAAAATACTGTGATCTCTTTCAGGAGATTGGAAAGAAGAGAGTGGTGTCATGAACACCAAGCAAAATGTGAAACCAGGGCAGCTTGGGAAATGGTGCTACCTTTTATCCAGATCTAGAGATTTGCACGCAGGTACCTAGTTGACTCTGTAATTGACTGTGGAGAGAGTGCTGTGTGGGTGAAGGTGTTATTTTTTGGGTGAGATGATAAATTAAGGCTGTGAGACTGCCCCTGACTGCTGTGCTTCGTGTCTGCAAAATTTGCGGCAATTTGTCTTTGCTAATATGAGGAACTGAATACAGGGGCTTTGAATCTAAGGACTTAATTTATTCTTTATTCTTTATTCTTTATTACTTTATTGTCATCAAACAATTGATACTAGAGCGTACAATCATCACAGTGATATTTGATTCTGCACTTTGCACTCCCTGGAATACAAATCGATAGTAAATATAATAAAAATTTAAATTATAAATCATAAATAGAAAATAGAAAAGGGAAAGTAAGGTAGTGCAAAAAAACTGAGAGGCAGGTCTGGGTATTTGGAGGGTACGGCTCAGATCCGGGACATATTTGGTTTGGAATGCTGTTGTTGTTGTTGCTCGTTTTTATTATTTGCATGATTTTTTTTTTCTTTTTCTCTGTGCGCATTGGGAGTTGGTCTTTATCTTTTTTTTTAATCGGGTTCTTTTGGGTTTCTCGCCTTGAGACTGCCTGTAACCAAACAAATCTGAAGGTTGTATAATTTATACGTTCTTCGATAATAAATGTATTTCGAATCTTGAAACTTTGAACTATTAATTTTAATTTGGCAGATATTGAATTTTCTGAGCTTTTTCTCCTTGGAGTGAACGAGGCTGAGAAGTGACTGAATAGAGGTGTACAAGATGGTAAGCAGCATAGATCCAGTGGACAGCCAGGGAGTTTTTCCCAGGGTGGAAATGGCTAATATAAGGGTGCATAACTTCATGGTGTTGGAAGAAGAGAATAGGGGGGATGTCAGGGGTAGGTTTCTTTTTACACAGAGTGTGGTAGGAGTATGGATCATGCTGCAAGGGATAGTGCTAGAAGCAAATATACTAGGGATATTATGGAGACTTTTAGATAGTCATACTGATGAAAGCTAAATGGAGAGCAACGTGGGAGGTGTTGTGTATTTAATATTTCAGTAATATTGCAGATATAGTGTTTGACTGTGTGGGCACATGGTCAAGTGGTTAAGGCATTGGACTAGCGACCTGAAGGTCGTGAGTTCGAGCCCCAGCTGAGGCAACGTGTTGTGTCCTTGAGCAAGGCACTTAATCACACATTGCTCTGCGACGACACTGGTGCCAAGCTGTATGGGTCCTCATCCCCTTCCCTTGGACAACACTGGTGTCGTGGAGAGGGGAGACTTGCAGCATGGGCAACTGCTGGTCTTCCATGCAACCTTGTCCAGGCCTGCGCCCTGGAGAGTGAAGACTTTCCAGGCGCAGATCCATGGTCTCGCAAGACTAACGGATGCCTTTACTAGTGTTTGACTAAGCATTCTTGTTTGTTTAAATAATTCATTACAGATTATATGTAAAAGTACACAAATGGCATACGTCATCACACCACCACGTCATGTGTGTGCACCTCACTTAAAGTAAAAATGAAACTAAGACACTCATTCCTGGCTCCCTGTTTCTTTTCAATTAGTTTTATGTTTTGCTGCAAAAAGTAACAGGAGGGAAAGGTTAGACTGGTCTTGGAAATAGGCTAAAGGATTGGCACAACTTTGTGGATCAAAGGGCCTGTAATGTGTTGTACTGTTCTGTGTTCTATATGACAATGATATTGGGATCAAGTGGATTTCAGTGGCATTCCTTGTCTCTATTTTGCCTCTCAGGCAATTGATTTATGTTAAGCGCATTTGGCTTTTATTTTAATGAACAGATTCATATCAGTATTAGGTCACTTCCTGTGCAGCCAGGAAGTAATGAGTAGGAAAGCACATTGACTGGCAGGAGGTCAGAGTTTATGTTAGGAGTGAAAGACGTTTCTATCTAAAGCCATTCTGTTGTTTCCCCAATAAAGGTATTGCTTATAAATTGATGTTATATTGTTTAGAAGTTAATCTAAAAGTATCAATAAGATTTTGATGAAATAAAATGTAATTTGTGAGTTTATTAGACATTAACTTAGATGCTAATGGTTTACAAGTGTTAATTACCAGTAGTATTTAGTTGTCTGAATCTTATAACAATTACCTGCAGGAAACTTAACAAAGTTCATGTTTTACTGTGTACATTAACTCGGGTGAATGGAACAACGCGGTGATTGCACTGTATTTTGTCATTATTCAGTTTCACTCCATACTCACTCAGTCATGTCATTGTGTCTGCAATAAACCCAAGGAGCTAGGATGCTCTACCCCGACTGTCATGTCATGTTTGAATGCAGTTTGGCTGACTGTCCAGTTGATGTTACAACACCTCAGTGAGGGCACTACAGTCTCAGTTTCCACACTTTCTATCAGGTCATTTCAGGTGCTCACAGCCTGTGTACAGTTTGTGGTATAATAGTAAGTCAGTGTATACCAAAACACCGAGTACGCTCACCACAGGATGTACGTGAAGGTAAGAACACCAGAAATAAAGCAGGAATAAGCCTTTCAATCTCTTGTTCTTACGTTGCTATTCAGTGAGGTCTCAGCGCATTTTTGCCTCAGCTACACTCTCCTGTGCGAAGTCTCCATCATCATTCATTCTACTTGTACCATAAGATATAGCAGCAGAATTAGGCCATTTGGCCCATCAGGTCTGCTCTGTCATTTTATCATGGCTGATCTATTTCCTTCTCAGCCCCAATCTCCTGCCTTCTCCCTGTATCTCTTCATGCCCTGACTAATCAAGAATCTATCAACCTCTGCCATAAATATACATAAAGGCTTGGCCTCCACAGTCACCTGTGTCAACCATTTCCACGGATGCACTGCTCTCTGGCTAAAGGAACTCCTCATTTCTATTTTAAATGGACATCCCTCTATTCTGCAGCTGTGTCTTTGGTCTGGGGCCTCTCCACTAAAGGAAACGTCCTCTCCGCATCCACTCTGTCGAGACCTTTCAACATTTGATAGATTTCAATGAGATCTCCCCTTTTAATAGATGAACTGCTACCTACTCATTGTAACGTCAAAAGAAATCAAAATAAATTTATTGGGCAAACGGTCGATGTCTCAGGCTGAGACCCTTCTTCAGGACTGTGAAGGAAGGGAGATGACACCAGAATAAAAAGGTGGGGGGAGGGTGGGGAGGGATACCTTGAAGTTGATCAGTGAAGCCAGGTGGGTGGGAAAGGTCAAGGGCTGGAGAGGAAAGAATCTGCTCGGAGAGGAGAGAGGACCATAGGAGAACAGGAAGGAGGATTGGACACAGGGAGAGATGATAGGCAGGTGAGAAGAGGTAAGGGGCCAAAGTGGGGAATGGAAGAAGGGAGGAGAAGGAAACAAATTACCAGAAAGAGAAATCAATGTTCATGCCATCAGCTTGGAGGCTAACCAGATGGAATACAAAGTGTTGCTCTTCCCTGAGAGGGGTCTCATCATGGCAAAAGAGGAGGCCATGGACTAACATGTCAGAACAAGAATGGGAATCGGAATTAGGACCCCCCCCCCATCCCCCGCAGCATCAGGTATGCGGCATTCACAAGACAAAGATAAACTTTGTCACATGGTGTGAGCAGAATTATCAGCAGCTTAATGTGAAAAAGACTAAGGAGCTGGTGGTAGACCTGAGGAGAGCTAAGGCACCGGTGACTCCTGTTTCCATCCAGGGGGTCAGTGTGGACATGGTGGAGGATTACAAATACCTGAGGATACGAATTGGCAATAAACTGGACTGGTCAAAGAACACTGAGGCTGTCTACAAGAAGTTTCAGAACCGTCTCTATTTCCTGAGGAAACTGAGGTCCTTTAACCTCTGCCGGACGATGCTGAGGATGTTCTACGAGTCTGTGGTGGCCAGTGCTATCATGTTTGCTGTTGTGTGCTGGGGCAGCAGGCTGAGGGTGGCAGACGCCAACAGAATCAACAAACTCATTCGTAAGGCCAGTGATGTTGTGGGGATGGAACTGGACTCTCTGACAGTGGTGTTTGAAAAGAGGATGCTATTCAAGTTGCATGCCATCTTGGACAATGTCTCCCATCCACTACATAACGTACTGGTTGGGCACAGGAGTACATTCAGCCAGAGACTCATTCCACAGAGATGTAGCACGGAGTGTCATAGGAAGTCATTCCTGCCTGTGGCCATCAAACTTTACAACTCCTCCCTTGGAGGGTCAGACACCCTGAGCCAATAGGCTGGTCCTGGACTTATTTCCTGGCATAATTTACATATTACTATTTAATTATTTATGGTTTTATTACTATTTAATTATTTATGGTGCAACTGTAACGAAAACCAATTTCCCCCGGGATCAATAAAGTATGGCTATGACTTTGACTATGAATATAAATTGTACACATTTTTTACAAGAAAAAAATACAACTAGAACAAAAAATCTTGATAGAGCTATACAAAATCGAGTGGACAGCCAGAGACATTTTCCCAGGGCAGAAATGCTGACAAGCGAGGTCATAACTTTAAGGTGTAAGGAGGAAAGTATGGGGGGGATATCAGAGGTTTTTTTTTACAGAGAATGGTGAGTGCATAGAATTCCCCACTGGGGTGGTGATGGGGACATATACATTAGGAATATTTAAGAGACTCGTAGGCACATGGGTAATAGGGAAATGGAGGGCTATGTAGGAGGGAAGGTTAGATTGATCTTCGAGTAGGTTAAGAGGTAGGCACAGTATCGTGAGCCGATGTGCCTGTACTGTGCTGTAGTGTTCTAAGTTCACTCACACTCGCACTCTTTGAGTATTAAAGCACACCAACTTCATCTGCACTGTACTTTGATATACGGACTGTTCTTATTAGCTAAAGTCTGATTCCGCTTGCCACACTGTGAGAAAGAGCTTTAACCGTGTGTGTTTCAGTTCCAGACCTCGGGGGGTTTTCAATCCAGGATATTGAGTAGCCCAGTAATTTAACCACATGCCACAGTGCCCACAGACTACCGAAGGCTCAATTAAAAAAGCAACTTGAAACAGTGATACACCACTTCAAAGACTGAAGCAGCCTTCATTTACCCAAATCAGAACTCGATGGAATGCAATGGGAATCTGATCCCATTGACTCGTCATTTCCAGCAGAATTAAGCAGTGCAGTTTTATTTTATGCATTGATTCCCACACCAAAATTGACTAGTTATCCGGCAGAAAAATATTGGGCCAAGCCACTGGTAAATTGATGAAATATTAATACCGTTCACTCATTATGTGCCATGTTGTCTGACGTGGGCGATCGTGGTCTTTCCATGATCCTGACTCTTCTTAGTAAACTTTTCTACACAAGTGTTTTGCCATTGCCTTCTTCTGGGCAGTGTCTTTACAAGATGGGTGATCCCAGCCATTATCAGTACTCTTCAGAGATTGTCTGCCTGGCGTCAGTGGTCGCATAACCAGGACTTACGATATGCACCAGCTGTTCATACGACCATCCACCACCTGCTCCCACGGCTTCACGTGACCCTGATCTGGAGGGGGAGTGGGGGCTAGGCAGTTGCTACACCTTGCCCAAGGGTGACCTGCAGGTGACCAGAGGGAAGGAGTGCCTTACACCTCCTTTGGTCGAGATGTCCACCTCGCCACCCAATTGACTTAATATCCTGTCTTATAATAGTACCTGCACTTCAAAGCTATATTATTGGCTGAAAAAACATTGGAAAGGGAACGAAGGCATTATAAATATAATGATTAACCACACTTGTCACATGTACATCAAAACATAGTGTGAAATGTGTTGTTTGTGTCAATGGCTAACGCAGTCCAAGGCTGTGCTGGGGGCAGCCCGGAATCAGAATCGGAATTAGGTTTAGTATCACTGGCATATGTCGTGAAGTTTATTGTTATATGGCAGCAGTACATTGCAAAACATTATTAAAAGCTATAAATTACAATGAGGAATGTATGTACTACATAAAAAGTAAATTAATAAAGTAGTGCATAAAGAGAGCAAAACAAAGAAAAAAATAGTGAGGTAGTTGCTCGTGGGTTCATCGTCCGTTCAGAAATCTGATGGCAGAGGGGAAGAAATTGTTCCTAAAATGTTGAGCATGTGCCTTTAGGCTCCTGTACCTCTTCCCTGCTGGTAGCAATGGGAAGATGGCATGTCTGGGTAATGGGTGCCCTGCATGTCGAACGTTGCCTTTTTGCAGCATTGCCTTTTGAAGATGTCCTCGATGGTGGGGAGGCTAGAGCTCGCGATGGAGTTGTCTGAGTTTGCCACTTTCTGCAGGTTGTTCTGTTTCTGTGCCATGGCCTCTCCATACCAGACAGTGATGCAACCAGTTAGAATGTTCTCCACAGTATATATATAGAAATTAGCAAGAGTCTTTGGCAACATACCAAGTCTCCTCGACCTCTTAATGAAAATAGGAATGTCGCTATGCTTCTGGTACCAACATAGCATGCCCACAACTCACTAACCCTAACTTATATATATTTGAAATGTGGGAGGAAACCAGGGCACCCAGATGAAACCCACATGGTCACGTTGAGAATGTACAAGCTACTTATAGACAACAGTGGGAATTGAACCCTGATCTTACAGTAGGCATTGTAAAACCACTAGAACTTAGCTATGCTAACCACTATGCTACCCAGCCGTTTAGGTTGTTTAGATTAGATTAATTTAGTTGGGCATTAAATAACTAATTTAATTAGTTTGGCACAACATTGAGGGCTCTCAAGAGAGTCCTTGTGCAGGATTCCTTAAAGTTTAACTTGCAGTAGTAAGGAAGGCAAATGCAATATTAACATTCATTTCGATAGGACTAGAATATTAAAGCAAGGATGTGATGCGGAACCTTTCAAAGACATTGGTCAGGCCACACGGGGTATTGTGAGCTGTTTTGGGCCCCATAAAACATAGATGAGGAATAGCTTCTTCAGCCAGAGGGTGGTGAATCTGTGAAATTCATTGCCACATGTGGCTGTGGAAACCAAGTAATTCGGTATATAATAAGGCTGAGATTGAAAGGTTCTTGATCAGTAAGGGCTTCAAAGGTTACAGGAAGAAGGCAGAAGAAGAGGGAAAATAAATCAGCTGTGATTGGATGGTAGAACAGACTTTATGGGCTGAATGGACTAATTTTGCCCCTGAGTCTTATGGTTTATGGTCTATATAGGTCAGTACAACATTGTGGGTAGAGGACTTGTACAGTAATGTGCTGTTCTATATCCTGTGTTAACTTAGGGACATTTGCGGTGTTCTTCACAGGGAAGGCAGATACAACATATTGCCTTAACACATTGACCATTTAGAACATAGAACTTAAAAATGTACATTTAGCCTCAAGTCCCTTGACCCACGATGTCTTTACTGATCATAAAGTCAAATTATATTAATCCCATCTACCGGCACATGTTCTATTTCTCTCAATTCCTTCGTGTTCATGTGCCCGTCTAAATGACTTTTAATCACTGCTGTTGTATCTGCTTCCACTGCTTCATGTTCCAGGCACCCTCTACTCTGCCTTTCACATCTCCTTCGAAGATTCCACCTCTCACCTTAAAGCTTTGTCCTCTAGTATTTGAAATTTCCACCAATGAAAAAGATTCTATCGATCCTAAGAAAGAACACTTCATCTGCAGATCTGCTGGGGGTCATCTGTTGTGTCCACTGCTCCTGATCTGACCTCCTCTACATTGGTGAGACCTGTTGTAAATTGGAGGACTGCTTCTGCACCATCAGCCACAAGAGGGGCTTCCTGGTGGCCGTACACTTTAATTCTGATTCCAATTCCCACTCTGGAATGTCAATCCATGGCCTTGTGCCTGGGTCTTCTCCTCCCTCCTTTTCTCCTATGGTCCACTCTCCTTTCCTATCATATTCCCTTTTCTCAGGCCCTTGATCTTTCCCACCTTCACCTATCACCTTCCAGCTAGCCTCCTTCCCCTTTCCCACCTTGTTATTCTAGCATCTTCCCCCGCTACCCCCTTCTCAGCCCTGATGAAGGGTCTGATCCCAAAACGTTAATTATCTACACATTTCCACAGATGCTGCCTGACCTGCTGAGTTCCTCCAGCATTTTGTCTGTGTTGCTCCATCTATCTTTTCTGTTTGTTTCTTCGTTTCTTGTTATTAACCGGCCTCATTCTCCAAAAGTCCCTCACTCACCTTAAGTACATCTTTCCTATTATTATGTCTTACTTGTTTTGATGTTACACATAAGTTTTCTCTCAAAGTCAATTTTCTCTCTTCTTGTGAGATCATGGAATTATAATTTCAATAAAAGAATGAGTAGTTGACATGTGGGTGTAATGTGGGGAGTACCAGTGTGATTAATTTGAACAATATGTACGAATTACTTTCCAGCTGGTCTTAAATTAATGATTATTAATTGATGGTTTTTCAAGGCAGTGCTAAGCAGCTGATTTTGGTTGTAGGTGGAGCGGGGAGACAAGGAAACATCCAGTGCTTCAATCCAACACTCCCACAAGCACTTGCACTTTGGATATGCTGGAAAATAAGTTAAAACTTTTTGTGTGGAGTTAAGAAAATCAGCCAAGAACCTAATTCCCAAGAGATATTATGCTTAAGTCACACGTAAATCAGTAAGTGTATAAATTGGTAAAGATCTACTTGAAAATTATTACAATATGATATCTTTCTCTGAAATGTTTTAAATTAATATATAAAATAAACCAATAATAAACTAATAAACTAATCTAATCCAATGGGCCTTCTTCCTATTACCCTTCTTGCCCTGACTATTAACTTCTGCCCTAAATATACCGAAAGACTTGGCCTCCACAGCCACCTGTGGCACCAAATTCCACAGATTCACCACTAAAGAAATTCTTCCTCATCTCCAATCTAAATGGACATCCCTGTATTCTTAGGCTGTGCCCTCTGGTCCTAGACTCCCCCATCCTAGGAAACATCCTCTCCACATCCACTCTATCGAGGCTTTTCAGCATCCTGACGAAGTCCTGACGAAGGGTCTCGGCCTGAAACGTCGACTGCGCCTCTTCCTATAGATGCTGCTTGGCCTGCTGCGTTCACCAGCAACTTTGATGTATGTTGCTTGAATTTCCAGCATCTGCAGAATTCCTGTTGTTTACTTTTCAGCATCCGATAAGTTTCAATGAGTTTCCCTCCTCATTCTTCTGAATTCCAGTGAGTACAAGCTCAGAGCCATCAATCAGTCATCATAGTAATCCTTCCATTCCCAGAATCATTATTGTGAACCTTCTCCAATATTCTTCCGTGGCTTGCCTTTTTAACTGTCTGTCTAAATACCTCTTAAATGAAGTAATTGTCTCTGATTCCACGACATTCTCTACCAGCGCATTCCAGTTCTCAGTGTAAAGATTTTAAACCCCTTGGTTTAAAACTCCTTCCTTTCCATTGCAAGATATAACAGAGGTTGGTTTAGTGAAGAGTAAATGAAGGAAAAGTCACTTTCATTAGCAGCGGGCACAAAGATTCAGTGGCACAAGTTGAAAAGATATACCCGGATGGAGAGAGAGTAGCATGATAGTGTAGCGGTTAGCATAATGCTATTACAAAATTCAAGATTCAAGTTTATTTATCATGTGTAGATCGAAACAAATGGTGAAATACGTTGTGTAACAACCAACACACCCAAGGGTGTGGGGACAGCTTGTAAGTGGCTCCACACATTCCGGCACCAACGTAGGATGCTGACAATGCTCGGCAGAACATAACAGGCAACAAAACAACAATAACAAAACAAGTCCCTTTCCTCCCTCCCACCCACACACACACACATACACAGTCCCCCAACACCAGGGCAGGCTTCCAGCACCTAACGGGCTCGGACCTACATATACTGGCTTCAACTTCACCAGCAGACTTGCAGAGATTCATTGACTTGGCTCCAGGTTCAATTCCCATGCTATCTCTAAGGAGTTCATACGTTCCCCCTATGACCACCTGGATTTTCTCCAAGTGCTCTAATTTTCCATCACATGTGGGTTAGGGTTAGTAAACTGGGGGCATGGCGACACCTGGGGGCTGCTCCCCAGCATATATTCAGATTGTGTTACTTGCAAATGACCCACTTCATTATATGAGACAAGTAAAGCTAGTTTTTTAAAATCTTAAGCACAAGATTCTGCGCATGCTGGAAATCCAGAGTAACACACACAAAATGCTGCAGAAACTGTGTGGGTCAGGGGACATCTACGCAGAGGAATAAATGGAGTCTCTTCATCAAGACCCTTCAGTCTTTCCCCTGAATCTTTTTCTTTCTTGTATCTTTACATCCTAACTAAAGTTAGGTGGCTGGAAGTGACACATGTTGACTATGTTCTAGTCTAACTAACACTTTGTGCAAGGTCGTTACAGCATTCCTGTTTTTGTACTCTGTTGTTCTATTTATAAATTTAGGGAACTCATTTGCTTTATTTATCATTGCCTCAAGATACTTTGATATCTTAAGACCACAAGTCCATAAGGTATGGGAGTAGAATTAGGCCATTCAGCCCATCGAGTCTGTTCTGCCATTCCATCATGGCTGATTTATTATCCCTCGCAATCCCATTCTCCTGCCTTTTCCCTCTAACCTTTGGCCCTCTTTCTAATCAAGAACCTATCAATTTCCACTTTAAGTAAACCCAATCGCTTGGTCTCCATAGTTGACTGTGACAATGGATTCCTCTGGCTGAAGAAATGCCTCCTCATCTCTGTTCTAAATGGACGTTCCTCTATTCCGAGGGTGTGCCCTCTGGTCTAACCGTAGGAAGCATCCTCTCCACATCCACTGTATCTTGGCATTTCAATATTTGATAGATCTCAATAAGATCCCCGCCCCCTTATTCTTGTAAGCTCCAAGGGACAAAAGTGTGTGAAGTTGCCATTACTAGGGAGAAGATTCTTGGGAAACTGATAGGTCTAAAGGTAGATAAGTTACCTGGACCAGGTGGTACACACCCAAGGGTTCTGAAAGAGGTGGCTGAAGAGATTGTGGAGGTATTAGTAATGATCTTTCAAAAATCAATTGATTTTGGCATGGTTCTGGAGGAATGGAAAATTGCAAATGTCACTCCACCCTTCAAGAAGGGCGAGAGGCAGAAGAAAGGAAATTATAAGCCAGTTAGTCTGACCTCAGTAGTTGGGAAGATGTTGGAGTTGATTGTTAAGGATGTGGTTTTGGGATACTTGGAGGCAGATAATAAAATAGGCCATAGTCAGCATGGTTTCCTTAAAGGAAAATCTTGCCTGACAAATCTGTTGGAATTCTTTGAAGAAATAACAAGCAGGATAGACAAAGGAGAGATGATCTTGTGTACTTGGATTTTCAGAAGGCCTTTGACAAAGTGCCAGACAAGAAGCTGCTTGACAAGTTCAGAGCCCATGGTATTACAGGAAAGATACTAGCATGGATAGAGCATTGGCTGATGGGTAGAAAGCAAAGAGTGGGAATAAAGGGAACCATTCTAGTTAGCTGCCAGTGACTAGTAGTATTCCCCAGAGGTCCGTGTTGAACCTCTTACTTTTATATTCTATGTCAATGATTTGGATGAATTGATGGCTTTGTGGCCATATTTGCAGATGATTCGAATATTAGTGGAAGGGAAGGTAGATTTGAGAAAGCAGAGAGGCTAAAGAAGAAATTAGATAGATTAAGAGAACGACCAAAGAAGTGGCAGATAGTATACAGTTTCGGGAAGCGTATGGTCATGCACTTTGGTAGAAGAAATGTAAGTGCAGACTATTTTCTAAATGGAGAAAAAAAATTAAAAATCTGAAGTGCAAAGGGTCTTGGGAGTCCTTGTTCAGGATTCCTAACAGGTTAATTTGCAGGTTGAGTCCGTGGTGATGAAGGCAAATGGAATGTCACCATTCATTTCAAGCGGACTAGAATATAAAAGCAAGGATGTAATATTGAGGCTTTATAAAGCACTGGTGAGGCCCCACTTGGAGTATTGTGAGCTGGTTTGGCCCCCTTATCTAAGAAAGGATGTGCTGACCTTGGAGAGGGTTCAAAGGAGGTTCATGAAAATTATTCCAGGATTGAAAGGCTTATGATATGAGGAGCATCTGATGTCTCTGGGCCTGTACTCACTGGAATTCAGAAGAATGAGGCATGCCCTCATTGAAACCTATAAAATATTGAAAGGCATCTATAGGGTGGATGTGGAGAGGATGTTTCCTATGGTGGGGGCATCTAAAACCAGAGGCCACATTCTCAGAATACAGGGGCATCTTTTTAGAACAAAGATGAGGAGGAATTTCTTTAGCCAGAGAGTGGTGAATCTGTGTAATTCATTACCACAGGCAGCTGTGGAGACCAAGCCATTGGGTATACTTAAAGTGAAGGGTGATAGACTCTTGATTGGTTGGGGCATGAAGGGATACAGGGAGAACACAGGAGATTGGGGCTAAAAGGGAAAATGGATCAACCATGGTAAAATGACAGAGCAAATTTGATGGGCCAAATAGTCTAATTCTGCTCCTATTTCTTATGGTCTTATGGGTACAGGCACAGAAGTTGTAAAAAGCTCCTTGTATATTAACCCTTTCATTCCTGGAATTATTCTCATGATCCTTCTCTGGACCCTCTCCAATTAACAGGGTGTTCTTTCACAGATAAGGGGCCAGAAACTGCTCACTATGCTCCAAATGCAGTCTAAGCAATGCCTTGTGAAGCCTTTTCAAAGATTTATGCAAAGATTTATTTTTGGTTTGTTCCCATCAGATTTGTGTTGAATCATGTTTGGGTGGAGTATCTTTTCTGATTTTAGAAAATATCTGATATCAGTTAGATGACTGGTGTGATCTAGTCCTGACGAAGGGTCTCGGCCTGAAACGTCGACTGCACCTCTTCCTACAGATGCTGCCTGGCCTGCTGCGTTCACCAGCAACTTTGATGTGTGTTGCTCAAAGAGAATTAATTGGTTTGTATGGATTCAATACGAGCGGCATATCTTCAATTTCAGACATCGCATGTTAATACTGTGTGTTCTTTTCATTAACTGTTTTTATTCATCTCCCACAAGCCAAAGAGTTTACTTTAATATTGGTCCTTCCATGATCTCATAGTGCCCACAATGTCTGTGAGAAATGAAAGGACTGGAGAGAATCATCTGGTTTTACAATGGGTAAAGACTGGACGTTCTGCCAGAGTCATAGAGTTCACAGATTGGAAAAGGCTATTTGGCTCTCAATAAGTTGAGGAAAAAGATTTAAAGGGGACCTGAAGAAGTGATCGAAGTGGGTACAATTACAATGTTTAAAAATTGTAGCCATATGGCACAAGCTTACCATTTCACCTGACCGGTCTGCTGTAACGTGAACAAACTCACTGGAGAGACACTGAAGCTAGTTTATCCAACAAAATGAGACACTCTTGGAGGAAGAAGCCTCCTGGCCCAATATTGCATGACATTTTTATATGCTAAAGTTCAAGGATAACAGCAGGACAATTCTATAGTTACACTGTATCTACAATGCTTCCTTTGAATTACATGTATTTTTCACACACCTTCTTCGCACCCACGCTCCAGACACCCAAAATGAATGCTAATCAACACTGTCTAGGTTGCAATCAACTCCAGTCCACAGCTCCAGGTAAACTATTGTTCAGAGCTGCATTTAAAATTTAATCGACAATCCATGTTCTTATCTGAAGAATGGCTACTGTTGGACTTAATATTTGTTATATGCCCCAAAGTGGTCCATGACAATCGATGTTCCTGTCTAAGCTAGTCCCATTAGCCCACATTCGATCCATTTCCCTCCAGTCCGTCACATTCCATGTACCCGTCCAACCATCTTTTAAATGTTGTTAATATACCTATATCAACCTCTTCCTCTGGCAGCTCATTTAATTTACTGACTTCCCTCTGGGTGAAAACGTTACCCCTCAGGTTCCTACTAAATCTCCTCCTCTCTTATCTTAAACCTATAACTTCTGGTTCTTCAAATGTTCTTCGAAGCCATTACCAGTGAGACAACCACTGTAATTTAAGCCCAACCTGCTGCCCTAGTCAAGTATAAGTGTTCGCCAGTTGGGGTGAACCTACAGACCTTCAGGGCTGCTAGAAGTAAAGTTCCACAGACTGCCAGATGCTGCGCCAACAAGTACTGAATGCAGCTCAGTGAAGACATCAAGACCACAGCACTGAGGAAGTATCAGGGATATGTTCAGTATGATGGCATCAAGAAAGCCCTCGGCCCCTCTGAGAGCAAGTTGGCTCTCCTCAAATCCATCAGTGGTGAAGTAATCACAGACAGCGGCAAACAGATGGAGAGATGGATAGAGCATTACTCTGAGCTCCACTCCAGAGTGAATACTGTCACCTCCTCAGTCCTGGGCACCACTGAGTGCCTGCCGAAATGGAAGAACTGGATGCAGAGCCGAACCTAGAGGAGCTCAACAAGGCCGTCTGCAGCTTGGCCTTAGCAAAGGCACCAGGCAGTGATGGGATTACCCCAGACCTGATCAAGCACTGTACGATGACCCTACTGCACCCACTGCTTGAAGTTCTCTGTCAGTGCTGGCAGGAAGGAGCAGTACCACAGGATATGAGGAACACCAAGATCATTACCCTCTACAAAGACAAAGGTGGGAGAAATGATTGTAACAACTGCAGGGGTATCTCCATCTTAAGTATTGTTGACAAAATCTTTGCCCAAGTCATCTCGGTCTGCCTACAGAAGTTGACTGAACATGTCTACCCGGAGTTCATTGGCTTCCATGCTGCAAGGTCAGTTGTGGACAGGATTTTCTCTCTCTGCCAACTCCAGGAGAAGTGCAGAGAACAAAATGCCTCAGTCCATAACTCAGTCCCTCAAATCCTGGCAACATCCCCGTAAATCTGCTCTGCTCTCTTTCCAGCTTAATGGGATCTCTCCAGTAGCAGGGGGACCAAAACTGGATATGATACCCCAAATGTGGCCACACCAAAGTATTGTACAAGACATTGGCACATTTGGACAGATTCAAAGTTTAGAGGGGCATGAGTCAAATAAAGGCAGATGACACCAGCTCAGGAAGGCAACTTAACCAGCATGAACGAGTTGTTTTGGGGATTTTGTTTCGTTGATGTCTGTGAAGAGTATTGATTTCAGTTTGTATACTGTATACATACTCTGATATTAAATGAATTCTTTGATTGAAAGTACTGTATAATTCTATGACTCCATAACTTTATGACATCCACACTGAGCAATGGCAGCCACATATTAATCCCATTACTGCACTTATTTTAAAAAAATTATTGAAATACAATGTGGAATCGGCCCTTCTGGCCCTTCAAGTCTTGCTGCCCAGCATCCCTCAATTTAATCCTAGTGTAATCATGGGAGAATTTACAAAGATGAGTTAACCTACCAACTGGTACATCTTTGGACTGTGGGAGGGAACCTGAGCACCCGGAGGAAACTAACCTGGTCATGGGGAGAATGTACAAACTGACATGGTCATGGGGAGAACGTACAAACTCCCTACAGGCGACAGTGAGAACTGAACCCATGAAGTGTTGTGGCAACCACCCTGCACACTTAGCCCATAGCCTTCCGTGCCTCCGTGATTCACTTGTTTGCCTAGACTCTTTTAAAAATGCCCTCGACAACTTTGCATCCACTACTCTCTCTCTGGAATGCATTCGAGGTATTTGCCACTCTTTGGGTGAGAAGGATCCTCTCAGGTCTCCTCTCGTTCTCTTACCTACCACCCCATGAGCCTCCATATTCTATCACATCAATCTCTGTAACTTCCACCATCTGCAACAGGATCCTACCACTATGCACATCTTTCCCTTCCCCCCCCCACCCCGCCAATGTCCATTTACCACTCTCTACACGATGCCCTTGTCCACCTGTCCCTCCCCAATGATCTCTCTCCTAGCACCTGTCCATGTAGGTATAACAAGTGATACATCTGCCTCCAGTGCCTCCTCCCTCACTATTATTCAGGCCCTAAGCAGTCCTCCACTGGAGGTGACAAAGCCTGCGAGTCTGTCGGGGTCACCTATTGCACCTGGTGCGGCTCCTCTTCATCACCGAGACCTGTCATAGATTGGGGGGACTGCTTTGTTGAGCACCTTCACTCCGCCTGCCACAACAGGCGGGATTTCCCAGTGGCCACCCATTTCAATTTGACTTTCCATTCTAACATGTCCGTCCACGGTCTCTTCTATTGACATGATGATGCCTCAATTATTATTATTATTATGGGGAACAAGGAAATGGCAGCCGAGTTGAACAGGTACTTTGGATCTGTCTTCACTAGGGAAGACACAAACAATCTCCCAGATATAATAGTGGCCAAAGGACCTAGGGTAATGGATGAACTGAAGGAAATTTACATTAGGCAGGAAATGGTGTTGGATAGACTGTTGGGTCTGAAGGCTGATAAGTCCCCAGGACCTGATGGCCTGCATCCCATGGTACTTAAGGAGGTGGCTTTAGAAATCGTGGATGCATTGGTAATCATTTTCCAATGTTCTATAAATTCAGGATCAGTTCCTGTGGATTGGAGGGTGGCTAATGTTGTCCCTCTCTTCAAGAAGGGAGGAAGAGAGAAAACAGGGAATTATAGACCAGTTAGCCTGACGTCGGTGGTGGGAAAGATGCTGGAGTCAGTTACAAAAGATGAAATTACAACACATCTGGATAGTAGTAACAGGATTGGTCCGAGTCAGCATGGATTTACAATGGCGAAATTGTGCTTGACTAATCTTCTGGAATTTTTTGAGGATGTAACTATGAAAATGGACAAGGGAGAGCCAGTGGATGTAGTGTACCTGGACTTTCAGAAAGCCTTTGATAAAGTCCCACATAGGAGATTAGTGGGCAAAATTAGGGCACATGGTATTGGGAGCAGAGTACTGACATGGATTGAAAATTGGCTGGCTGACAGAAAGCAAAGAGTAGTGATTAACGGGTCCCTTTCGGAATGGCAGGCGGTGACTAGTGGGGTACCGCAGGGTTCAGTGCTGGGACCGCAGCTGTTTACAGTATATATTAATGATTTAGTCATAGTCATAGTCATACTTTATTGATCCTGGGGGAAATTGGTTTTCGTTACAGTTGCACCATAAATAATAAATAGTAATAGAACCATAAATAGTTAAATTTATAACCATAAATAGCTAAATATTTAGGTGAGGAAATTAAAAGTAACATTAGCAAATTTGCCGATGACACAAAGCTGGGTGGCAGTGTGAAATGTGAGGAGGATGTTATGAGAATGCAGGGTGACTTGGACAGGCTGAGTGAGTGGGCAGATGCATGGCAGATGCAGTTAATATGTATAAATGTGAGGTTATCCACTTTGGTGGTAAGAACGGGAAGGCAGATTATTATCTAAATGGAGTCAAGTTAAGAAAAGGGGAAGTACAACGAGATCTAGGTGTTCTTGTACATCAGTTACTGAAAGCAAGCATGCAAATACAGCAGGCAGTGAAGAAAGCTAATGGCATGCTGGCCTTCATAACAAGGGGAACTGAGTATAAGAGCAAAGAGGTCCTTCTGCAGCTGTACAGGGCCCTGGTGAGACCACACCTGGAGTACTGTGGGCAGTTTTGGTCTCCAAATTTGAGGAAGGATGTTCTTGCTATTGAGGGAATGCAGCGTGGGTTCACAAGGTTAATTCCCGGGATGGTGGGACTGTCATATGTCGAAAGATTGGAGCGACTGGGCTTGTATACTCTGGAATTTAGAAGGCTGCGAGGGGATCTTATTGAAACATATAAGATCATTAAGGGATTAGACACGTTGGAGGCAGGAAGCATGTTCCCACTGATGGGTGAGTCCAGAACTAGAGGCCACAGTTTAAGAATAAGGGGTAAGCCATTTAGAACGGAGTTGAGGAAGAACTTTTTCACCCAGAAGGGTGGTGGATATATGGAATGCTCTGCCCCAAGTCTCTGGATGCTTTCAAGATAGAGCTCTTAAAGAGAGCGGAATCAAAGGTTATGGGGATAAGGCAGGAACTGGATACTGATAGTGGATGATCAGCCATGATCACAGTGAATGGCGGTGCTGGCTCGAAGGGCTGAATGGCCTACTCCTGCACCTATTGTCTATTGTCAATCAGGTTGGAGGAGAAACACATATTCTCAGTAACCTCCAGACTGAAGGTACGAACATAGGTTTCTCTAAATTCTGGTAATTTCTCCCCCCCGTCTCTTTTTCTATTCAACATTCTGTTTTCTCTCTCACCCCTTCTCTTCTCTTTACTTGTCCATCACCTCCCTGTGGTGCCTCTCCACTTTCCTTTCTTCCATGGTCCACTCTCCTCTCCTGCCAGATGCCTTCTCCTTCAGCCCTTTACGTCTTCCACCTATCACCTCTCAGCTTTCCTCTTTGTCACCCACCCATCCACCTTCCCCTTCACTTGGTTTCACCTATCACCGGCCAGCTTCTATGCCTTCCTCTCCCTGCACCACCTAATTCTGGTCTCTGCCCCCTTCCTCTTCAGTCCTGATGAAGAGTCTCGGCCCAAAACATTGATTGCTCCATAGATGCTGCCAGACCTGAGTTCTTCCTGCATTCTCAGCATTACTCAAGATGTCCTGCATCTGCAGAAACTCTTGTGTTTCTAGTTTAGTCTACCTCTGATGTTGGGAAAAGTCGAATAATGGTGTAGACCCTACTTTCTCTCTTCCACCTGCTACTTTATGGCGCAGTTAGTGAATGAAGGAGTATTGGCTGGGACATGGAGTGGGCAGTACCTTGCAGCATTTTGCATCCAACTGAGAGGACAGCTGGGGTTTCAAAAACCAGCAACTGTGCAGTCCTCCTTCAGAAGCGATACAACATTTTCATATGATGTAATCTGACCTTTCCGAATCTTTTTTCTAAAGTTATATGATGAGAGGAGCGGAGTTAGCGACATTATGGATCTTGTCTGATACAAGTTGTTGGTCTAGCCCTGTTTTGCCTTTTTTTGGGTTTTTTTTCTCTTTTTCTTTTGGGGTTTTTTTTTGTTTATATATATTTTTTATTTTTATTTCTTTGTTAATGTTTAATCTCATTATGAGTTTGGAAGTCTTTTATTTCTATGTCACTTAAAATTCATTTTATATATGCTAATGAACATTTTTCCAATCTCTTTGTACCAACTTTGTTATTGAGTTTACAATTTTGAAAAATTAATAAAAAGATTTAAAAAGAAAGAAAGAAGCGATAGCCTGGAATTTTCAGCTCTAACATCTGGAGTCAGATGTGACCCCGCAAACTTAATGACTCACAGTTCTCAGTACTGAAGCACAGAAAAAAAAAAATAGATTTTATTTTTAAATTGAAGGGAATGAGGAGCATTCCGCAGAATGTTTCTTGGCTAGCGAGTTTCCTCTGCTCTTAGGAAATCTCCTCAGGCAAAGGTCCAACTCTTGAACATTGTCTTTGTAATAAAGCTGATTGCTTCTGCAGCCCCCGACTGTTTTGATCCTGAAGTATGTTCCTCACTCTGTCACTTACTGTAACATGTTGTTCTCACTCTCTCTGACAAATAGCAGCTACTATTCAGGTAATCAACAGTGCCAATCAACTGACTGGAGTGCTTGCCAACAGTTATTACCCAACAATTGTCAGGGTTGAGGTGAGCGATAGCATGATAGCTTCTCTCACCTCAACTCTGAACCAATTCCACAACCTATGGACTCACTTTCAAGGGCTCTACAACTGATATTCTCAATATTATTCATATTTTTATTTACTTATTTTGTCTTGTTTTGCGCATTGGTTGTTTGTCAATCTTTGTGTATAAAGTTTCAGAAATTCGATTGTATTTCTTTATTTTCCTGTAAGTGCATGCTTACAGGGAGTGAATCTCAAGATAATATATAGTGACATTAGGTACTTTGATGGAGCATAGTATATGGAAAAGTACAGCGCAGGAACAGGCCATTCAGCCCACAATGTTGAGCTGTACCAGCTAAAAAGCAAATCAAGAACACCCAAATACTAATCCCTCCATGTCCATATCCCTCCATCTCCTTCACACTCATGCGCCCATGTAAACTTCTTTTAAAATGAGAAGGAGTAGCCTTTGGGGTACTGCAAGTCTGTGTCTTTATTAATGTTTTGCTGCACGCTTGAGTGCTCAGTGGAGGGCGCTGATGCTTTTTTGCTGGTGGGGGGTGGGTATTTTGTTGCCTTGCTGCTGTTCGTGCATGGGAGAGGGGAGCTGGGGGGGCGTCTTTGGGGTTCTAACATCTGACTGTCATTCATTCTTTGGGGCACTCCTCTGTTTTTGTGGATGTTTGTGAAGAAAAAGAATTTCAGGATGTATATTTTGTACATTTCTTTGACATCAAATGTAACTTTTGAAACCTATTGAAAAGAATCCAATGTATTTGCTTCTATCACCATACCAGACAGCACATTCCAGGCATCCACCACTCTGAGTAAAAAATTTGCCCCTCACATCCCCTTTGAATCTACCCCCTCTCATCTTCAATGCATGCCCTCATTGCTACCCTGGGAAACAGATACTCTCTGTCCACTCTATCTATGCCTCTCATAATCTTACAAACCTCTATCAAGCCTCTCCTCAGCCTTTGGTGCTCCAGAGAAAACAACCCGAATTTTAATAAATGACTTTGAGGTGAAAAGTGATGTCAGTGGAAGAATATTTGGGCATTTAGGGGGCAGCCAGTAATCTGTTGCCCTCAGATGGTGTATTTGTTGGGAGCCTAGAGATCTAAAAGGGAAAGGGGAATGCTGCTGGTATTGGATGAAGAAGATGGAGGAGTCTTGGATGGAGTTCAAGAAACAGTCCAGCATGGAAGTACCAATGCAAAGAATCGAAAAAAAGCTGCAGATGTTTGTAGACTCAGCCATTGCCATCATGGATATTAGCCTCCCTGCCATCAAGGATGTCTCCAAAAGACATTGCCTCAAGAATCAGAATCAGGTTTAATGTCACCAGCATATGTTGTGAAATTTGTTGTCTTCGCAGTACGATGCAATACAAAATAACAGAGAAAAAAATCTGTGTATTACAGCGTATATATTCACAGTGCCTATCAAAAGTATTTTCCCCTCCCCCTTGGAAGTTTTCATGTTTTATTGTTTTACAACTTTGAATCATAGTGGATTTAATTTGTTTTTTTTTATTCAGATAGAAACCATAGAAACTACAGCACAGAAACAGGCCCTTTGGGCCTTCTTGGCTGTGCCGAACCATTTTCTGCCTAGTCCCACTGACCTGCACACGGACCATATCCCTCCATACACCTCCCATCCATGTATCTGTCCAATTTATTCTTAAATGTTAAAAAAGAACCTGCATTTACCACCTCATCTGGCAGCTCATTCCATACTCCCACCACTCTCTCTGTGAAGAAGCCCCCCCAATGTTCCCTTTAAACTTTTCCCCCCTCACCCTTGACCCATGTCCTCTGGTTTTTTTTCTCCCCTTGCCTCAGTGGAAAAAGCCTGCTTGCATTCACTCTATCTATACCCATCATAATTTTATATACCTCTATCAAATCTCCCCTCATTCTTCTACGCTCCAGGGAATAAAGTCCTAACCTATTCAACCTTTCTCTGTAACTGAGTTTCTCAAGTCCTGGCAACATCCTTGTAAACCTTCTCTGCACTCTTTCAACCTTATTTATATCCTTCCTGTAATTTGGTGACCAAAACTGAACACAATACTCCAGATTCGGCCTCACCAATGCCTTATACAACCTCATCATAACATTCCAGCTCTTATACTCAATACTTCGATTAATAAAGGCCAATGTACCAAAAGCTCTCTTTATGACTCTATCTACCTGTGACGACACTTTTAGGGAATTTTGTATCTGTATTCCCAGATCCCTCTGTTCCACTGCACTCCTCAGTGCCTTACCATTAACTCTGTATGTTCTACCTTGGTTTGTCCTTCCAACGTGCAATACCTCACACTTGTCAGTATTAAACTCCATCTGCCATTTTTCAGCCCATTTTTCCAGCTGGTCCAAGTCCCTCTGCGGGCTCTGAAAACCTTCCTCACTGTCTACTACACCTCCAATCTTTGTATCATCAGCAAACTTGCTGATCCAATTTACCACATTAACAGATCAACAGGAAAAAACTCTGGTGTCACAGTGAGAACAGATCTCTACAAAGTGATCTAAATTAATTACAAATGTAAAACACAAAATAATTGATTGCATTAGTATGCACCCCCTTCAAGTCAGTATTTAGTAGATGCACCTTTGGAAACAATTACAGCCTTGAGTCTGTGTGGATATGTCCCTATCAGGTTTGCACATCTGGACACTGCAATTTTTCCTCATTCTTCTTTACAAAACTGCTCAAGTTCTGTTAGATTGCATGGGGATCCTGAGTGAAAAGCCCTTTTTCAAATTCAGTTACAAATTCTCAATTGGATTGAGGTCTAGACTCTGACTTGGCCACTTCAGGACATTAACTTTGTTATTTTTAAGCCGTTCCTGTATAGCGTTGGCTTTATGCTTGGGGTTATTGACTTGCTGGAAAACAAATCTCCCAAGTTGCAGTTCTCTCAGACTGCATCAGGTTTTCCTCCAGGATTTCCCTGTATTTTGCTGCATTCATTTTACCCTCTACCTTCACAAGCCTTCCAGGACTTGCTGCAGTGAAGCATCCACCACCACACTTCACGGTAGGGATAGTGTGTTTTTGATGATGTGCAGTGTTTGGTTTACACCAAACATAGCGTTTAGTCTGATGGCCTAAAAGCTCAATTTTGGTTTCATTCGACCATAGAACTTTCTTCCAGCTGACTTCAGAGTCTCCCACATGCCTTCTGGCAAACTCTAGCCAAGATCTCATGTGAGTTTTTTTTCAACAGTGGCTTTCTCTTTGCCACTCTCCCATAAAGCTGTGACTGGTGAAGCACCCGGGCAACAGTTGTTGTATGCACAGTCTCTCCCATCTCAGCCACTGAAGCTTGTAACTCCTCCAGAGTTGTCATAATGGTCTTTCTCACTATCCCCCTTCTTGCACGGTCTCTCAGTTTTTGAGGACGGCCTGTCAGGCCAGATTTACAGCTGTGCCATATTCTTTCCATTTCTTGATTATTGATTTAACTGTACTCCAAGAGATATTCAATGACTTGGAAATTTTCTTGTATCCATCTGTTGACTTGTGCTTTCCAATAACCTTTTTGCAGAGTGGCTTGGAGTGTTCTTTTGTCTTCATGATGTAGTTTCTGCCAGAATACTGACTCACCAGCAGTTGCACCTTCCAGATACAGGTGTATTCAAGTACAGGCACAATCAACTGAAACACCTTGAATGCACACAATTCTCCAAAAACGAATCTCAACTTAACTAAATATGTGACTTCTAAAACCAACTGGCTGCACGAGTGATGATTTGGTGTGTAATATTTCAGTGCAATACATAACATATGCAGTACAGTGCAAAGGTCTTAAGTATATATTGTCCTGTATTCTGACACCACACAAAAATAAACAAATTTCATGACATATGTGAGTGATGATAAACCTGATTCTCATATGGGTCTCTATTGTGGACTGAGAGTGGAAAGGGGGTGGGGAGAGGGGAATCATTTGTTGGGAAAAGAGGAAAGGAGAAGGGAGGGAGCGGGAAGCACCAGAGAGACACTCTGTAATGATCAATAATCCATTTGTTTGGAATCAGATGACCTTGCCTGGTGTCTCAAGGCTGGGTGTCTCTTCGTCTGCACCATTCCCCCGCCCCGGCACTCCTTCTCTGCCATCTGTCCCACATCTCCCCCTCCCCCGTGGTGATCCATCCTTGCTCCCCTCAGACTTACAACCTCGCTTTCCCCTCCTCTTTGACAAATACAGTACTGTGCAAAATTGTGAGGGCTCCATTGGTTGAGGTTGACAATGGATGTTGTTTGTTGTATCCTCGCTGTTTACGCTGTTGATACAATGCTATAAGCAAGCCAGGGCACAATGATATGGAGAACAAGCTGTTGCCCATGCAGAAGGCTCCCCCTCTCCCTACAGCTGATAAATCCAAAGGAACAGAAGAGACCAATAGTGTTGCAGGAGTTGACAGTCATTGTTGAACTCAATGAAGGACTGCCTTAGGGATTTCAGCTCCAGATTTTTCCTCGATGTTTACTCCCAAAGCCTTCCCCATGAGTGGGTATAGCTGCAAGGCAGTGGAGGTTTGAGATCAGAGTTTTCCTTCTCCTAGATGAGCTGCCAACCATGGCTGACGAGCCCCAGTTGTCCATATATAAAATTAATTGTAATTGGAGATATATAGAAGCAGTGTAAATAGAGAACAAAAAATAGTGAGGTAGTGTTCATGGGTTCATTGTCCATTCAGAGATCTGATGTTGGAGCGGAAGAAGCTGTTCCGAAAACATTGAGGGTGTGTCTTCAGATGAGAGCTCATCTCTGATGGCAGTTTACACCGCACGCAATTGGAGCCGTGCTGCCAGGATAATCAAGGACACGACCCACCCAGCCAACACACTTTTCATCCCTCTTCCCTCCGGGAGAAGGCTCAGGAGCTTGAAGACTCGTACGGCCAGATTTGGGAACAGCTTCTTTCCAACTGTGATAAGACTGCTGAACGGATCCTGACCCGGATCTGGGCCGTACCCTCCAAATATCCGGACCTGCCTCTCAGTTTTTTTGCACTACCTTACTTTCCATTTTTCTATTTTCTATTTATGATTTATAATTTATATTTTTAATATTTACTATTAATTTGTACTCCAGGGAGCAGGAAGCACAGAATCAAATATCACTGTGATGATTGTACGTTCTAGTATCAATTGTTTGGCGACAATAAAGTGTAAAGTACAAAGTACAGTAATAAGAAGAAGACATGACCTGGTTGCTGGGAGCCCTTAATAATGGATTCTGCCTTTCTGAGGCATCACCGCAGGAGCAGCAATGTACACATCACTGTAAACAGAGCATGTCCGAAGTTGGATATCCTGCAGCCACCGACTTACCTCCTGACAAATTAAAGCCTTTATGCCATCTAAATTCACTTTGCCACAAAGGAGAAGTCAGGAGTGTGATGGGATACTTTCCACTAGTCTGGATGAGTCCAGTGCCAACACTTAGAAATATAGAAAATCTACAGCATATTATAGGCCCTTCGGCCCACACTGTTGTGCTGGCCATGTAGTCTACTTTAGAAGCCGTCAAGAAGGTCAATCCCATTCAGTAAAAGGCAACCCATTTGAATGGGATTTCAGTGGCTATTCCTTCCAGAGTCATGAGGTAATGTTGCAGATCTATGAAGCTCTGGTTAGACTACACCCAGTGTTGTGTTCAATGCTGGTCACCTCATTATAGGAAGGATGTGGAAGCTTTAGAGAGGGTTTCAGGTGCTGCCTGGATTAGAGAGTGTGTCTTTTGAGGTCTGGTTGAGTGTGTCAGGGCTTTTCTCTTTGGAGCGAATGAGGATGAGTGGTGACTTGATAGAGCTGTATAAGATGATAACAGATGTACAAAGAATGGAGAGCCAGAGAGTTTTTCCCAGGGCGGAAGTGGCTAATATGAGGTGGCATAATTTTAAAGTGATTGAAGGGAAGTATCGGGGGGATGTCAGAGGTTGGTATTTTACACTAAGAGTGGTAGGTGCATGGAATGTCCTGCCAGGGATGGTGGTAGATGCAGATGCGTTAGGAGCATTTAAGAGACTCCTAGATAGGCACATAGCCAGCCAGCGGTGTAAGGGCATCCGCAACAGACTTCGAGGCCAGTGGTCCCAGGTTCGAATCCAGCCAGATCCTTGCACATTCTCCACCCATGCTGGGTTGAGGGTTGAGCGTCGAGCTAGCAACCTGGCCTTATATAAAAAAAAAGCAGACAAACGCTAAAGAAACGACAAGGCGTAGAAAGGAACAACATAGATAGGCACATGGATGAAAGATAAACAGAAGGCTATGTGGGAAGGAAGGGTTAGATGGATCTTAGAGTAGGTCAAAACGTAGGGAGAACATTGTGGGCCAAAGGGCCTGTACTCTGCTGTATTATTCTATGTTCTATGTTTTACGCTAATGCCAGGTAATCTCCCCACATTCTCATCAATGTCCACTCACCTATACAATTGGTCCAATATACTATTGGACCATAGCCTATTTGCCTGTCTGTCATTAATAGAATTATAAAAACAGCAGACAAAGATGAACAAAGACAAAATATAAAAGGGAATCTAACTGCAGGCAGACAATGACAATATTTTTAGCTCGTTTGCCAACAGCCGCCTTCTTATAAAGAAACAGACGATTTTCCTTTGCTCAAGACAAAGTTGGCACAGAGTGGCTCTGGACTGTAAGAAACTGTGGAAGTACTTGTTCACAAGTTCAATTGGCTGAGTTGTTATCCTTCTTCCCTTTGGGGATGTGAACTTCATTGACACACCAAAATGTATTGACCATGATTGGGTTGACTCGTTCTCTGATCCTGGAGTACTTACAAACGTTTTGTCATGTTTTACTAATATACTGGAGTTCTATGAAGAGGCAGCTAAAATTTATGATAACAATACAGTGGCTGATAGCATTTACTTGGACTTTCAGAAGGCTTTTGACAAGGTACCCCACAAAAGTTTAATAATCAAATTACAGGAGGCAAGGATTCAGGGTAAGGTGTGTGAATGGGTGCAGAATTGGGTCAAAAACAGTTACGGTGAGAGGACCATTTTTACACCTAGACGACGTTAAAAGGGGGGTTCTGCAGAGATCAGTTTTGAAGCCACTGCTGTTTTTAATTTATATTAATGATTTGGATAAGCACATAACAAATAAACTGGTAAAGCTTGCGGATAACAGAAAATTAGGGGGACGGGCTGATAATATTCAAGCAGCAGAATAATACAGTTAGATCTAAACAAAATCTGGATGTGGCAGATAAATTGCAGTTGAAATTTAATGTAAGTAAATTGAAAATATTGCATATAGGAAGTAGAAATATTAGATATAAATATAATAGGGGGTCTTGAATTAGAAAGTGCAGTGTATGAGAAGGATTTGGGTGTCCTGTAGACTCATCACTATCAACATCTAGACAACGCACAGAAGCAATTAGGAAGGCTAATCGGATGTTGGGCTATATAATGCACTCAGTGGAGATCATGTCCAGAAACATTCTCCTTAAATTGTATAATACACTTGTGAGGCTGCACCTTGAGCTCTGTATACAATTTTGGTCTCCATATTTTGTGGGGGATGTGCAGGCTCTGGAGAGAGATCAGAGAAGGGCAACAAGACTCATTCCAGGCCTGAAGGGTGTGAGCCATGAAGAGAGATTGCAAGAATTAGATCTTTTTAGCCTAAGTAGATGTAGAATGAGAGGAGAAGTATTCAAAATCATTAAGCTTATAAGTAAAGTGGATGCCAGCTGCTACTTCAAATTTAGTCCATCAACGAGGACACAGGGCCATTAGTGGGGACTGTTTAAAGGCAGATTTCAGACTAACCTCAGGAAGCATTTCTTTAAACAGTGAATTTTGGAAACATGGAACAAATTACCTAGTTGTGGAGTTGAGAGAAGTACCTTAGACTTTCAAGTCTAAACTCAATGGTTATTTCAACACGCTACGTGAATAGGAATTTGGAAAGCTTTGTTGGGCCAAACGTTCTGATCTTCTGAAAAATTTTCTAATGTTCTAATGTCACCATACGAGGTGACATCGTCAGTGTGCTGATGGTTGTGGTGTGTCCTCCGAATGCTCATCAATCAGCTGATCGGTTGCCATTTTGGAAACTCAGTTGTGATGTGGGGAGGAAATCTCGTGGCTGATTGGTCGTGTGGTGAACTTCATGCGTTACTGTGTGAAATTCTGCCCCCTTTGGATTGAGGTCTACGTGATTGTTTATAAAATTGTTCTTAAGGTGACAAAACGTCTGCAAGTAAATTGCCAAGATTGGAGAATAACTCAGCCCAATCATCGAGCACCCGAGCTACACATTTTTATGAATTATTTCCATGTATAACTGCCTGTGAGATGATAGGTGTGAGTTGCCTCTGTGAGCCGTATGGCTCTTCTTGTGAAGGAACTCCCACCATACGTTTGGGGAGTAAGTTCCAGAAGTTAGTCCCAGTGAGAGTGAAGGAATTCCAAGCCAGCATGAAGATACAGTTGGAGAGGAACTTGCAAGTGATTGTGTTTCCATATATCTGCTCCCCTTTCTCTTCTAGACATTAGGTGCTCTAGGATTGGGAAGTGCTGTTTGTGTTGCAGGGTTATGGGATTGCTCTCTGCCCTGCAGATGGCACACAGTAGCCTTCAACAGGTTTCTAGCTAGGCGCACTAATAGCAGGGAATAAGACCATAGGCCATTGGATATAGGAGCAGAATTAGGCCATTTGGCCCGGCGTGTCTGCTCCGCCATTTCATCATGGCTGATCCATTTTCCCCTCTCAACCCCAATCTCCTGTCTTCTCCCCGTATCCTTTTATACACAGGAGGGAATAGGGGGATATGGATCATCTGCAAGCAGGAAGGATTAATCTGACACCGTACCTGACCTAGACATGGTGGGTTGAATGGCCTCTTCCAGTGCTGTACTTTTCCATGTTCCATTCACTCTAAAACCATGGCTGTCTGTATGTACTACTCAACCTACCACCATTGTTTAATCAATCAGGGCATGAAAGGTCTTTAGGAATTTCCATTGACTTGCATAATGACCTGGGTTCATTTCTGCCGCCGTCTTTAGGGAGATTTTACAATCTTCCCCTGACCTCATAGGTTTTCTCCGGGTGCGCCAGCTTCCTTCCACATTCCAAAGATGTGCTGGTTAGTAGGTTAATTGCTGACATTGAGTCTGTTACCATGCTGTATCTCTAAATAAATCAATAAATAAAAGTTCCATTCTTAAATTTGCGGCTTGTTATCTTAGCCCTTTCAATGATTTGGTTGTATAGTTTGGTTCAGTAATCTTTTTCTGATGTGTATCCCATAACTCCATATTTTCTGATGACAGAAAGGGGCCGTTCAGCCCATCAGATCTACTGTAAAAGGGTTCATGCATGAGGACTGTTTGATAGTTCTATAGCTGTACTTGTTGAAGTTTAGAAGAATGAGGATGGGGGTGGATATCATTGAAACCTTTTGAATATTGAAAGGCCTAGATACAGTTGATCCTCCAACAGGACCACAACCTTGTCGTAGGATTTGGAGGCCTGAATGCCCCCATGACCCGGAGAGCTATGTTGGCTGGAGTCAGGGCTTTATGCTTTGGCTCTTGGTAGCATAACCCATGCCAACAGGTCAAAGGGTAGAGGCCAAACTAAGAGTGATCCATCGGTCCTCCAGGTTGAGGGGTTCAGCTCAGGGCTAAAAACTCTGTCTGGTAAAACAAAACTGTTATGGAAACAGCAATGAAGAATCCTTGTACATCTAAGTGTGTGGTATTCCTGAGTCTCCTCTGGGACTTGCATGACTGACAGTAGTGAAAACTGAGAGGAAGCTGCTGACATGATGAAGGCAGCCCTGAACACCACCAGAGATGGAGGACCCTTATTGCTGCCCTAAACACTAGTGGTGTAACAAGCAGTAGGTAAATAAGATGTATGGGGTGTATGGGGTGTCAGGGAGGGGTAGCACCTCTGGTGGGGGGACATGTCGCGTCCTTTTCAGGGCGGTTAGTCCACTTTTGGTCCCCACCTGGCACTCAGCTCTCACTTGTGGCTCCCCGTAGCTGTTTGCATGCGACAGCGGCCACACCCCGGGCAACGGCTTTGACAAGCCAGCTAAACCAGGTGAGGGTAGCCGACGGGTCTCAAACCCTCTGTGCAATAGGGAGTTGTCTATCCCAGCATGTGGAGACAGACTCCGGCGGATTGAGCGGACGAGACCTATGGAAGGTCCAACGGTCAAGAAGGCGGTCTCTGCAAGCGTCGTGGAACGTGTAGAGCAGGACAAGACACAGAAGACGTCCTGGTCATCCACTGCACCTAGTCCCATCTCCAGCTGTCTAGACTCTGTCTTGCCACTGGATCCAGATGGGAATTGGGAAGAGAGAGTGAGGCTGACGCTGCGCAACTCTCCCTCACTTAAATCCAAATCACGCGTTAGTCTCGACACCGTCATAATGGTGTCGAGGTCCTCATCGACGTCAATGATGGACGAACAACCAACCAAAATAAGATAGAGGGGATGTGGAGAGGTTGTTTCCTACAGAGGGCACAGCCTCAGAATAGAAGGATGCCCATTTAGAACAGAGGTGAGGAGGAATTCCTTTAGCCGGGGGGTGGGGGGGGTGAATCTATGGAAATTAATGCCACAGATAGATGTGGAGGCCAAGTCATTGGGTATATTTAAGGTATAGGTTGATAGGTTCCTGATTAGCAAGGGCTTCAGATGTTACAGGGGGAAGGCAGGAGAATGGGGTTGAGAGGGATAATAAATCAGGCATGATGGGATAGCAGAACAGACCTGCTAGGCCTATGGCTTATGGACTTACGGTTGTCAGGGCAACCTTATCCCATCATGATAGATCAATCCCAGGTTAATTTTCTGCTTATTCCATGACAGTCTATTCACTTTCCCATGTTCATCAACTCCATCCTAATTCTCCAAGTACCCTCCCATACTGGAGACAATTTGCTCTGGCCAATTAACCACCTGAGAAGCACACCTTTGAGATGTGGGAGGAAACTGGAGCACTGGGAGACACTCAAGTAGACACAGGAAAAAAGCACAGACTCCTCACAAACAACACTTTTAGAGGTCAGGATTGATTCTGGATCACAGGAGCTGTGTGTAAATATTGTGCTCTTAAAATTTTTACTTTTTCGTTTAAGGAAAATCATTCTAACATATTAGTTGCCAAGTATAATCATTGAAATATTTATTTTGTTACAGAGTTTAGCTTATCTAAGTTTGTCTCATCGGCCCCCAGATCCTGTCTCCCAGATGGAATTAGTTGGAGTTTTGATCTGGATCCACATCCATTTTAAGCAAAATCGGGCCTTTGATGTCAGCAAGTATTTTGTAACATTAAGCAGTGAAGAAATCCTTTTGAAGAAAGAGGTACAGCCGACTTCTGATTCATTCCTGTTTTGCAAGAGAGCCATTCTCCCTCAAGCAGGAAGATTACTCATTACATTGGACAACAAGATTTTGTTTCCTGAATACTTTTGGGTGTGTCTTACGGATTTTGGGCTGTTCATCATGAAAATCTCCATGAAATTTTCCTATCATGCACTATTATTTTTAAAAATTGCCTATATTTGTTATTTCAGTTTGTAATTAAAGTCAGAGTAACTGATGCCAAGATTAAGAAAGGCATTTTTGTTGGTCCAAAATCCAGCAGGTCATCAATGACAGGGAATTCAAAGAACTTCTAGTGGAACCAGAGAAAATTGCATGGAAGGAATTCAAGGGTGTTGAAAATTTTCTTGGCAACTACAGAGCACTCAAGCTATACGCAGCTGGTTGACAACATGCTTCAAGCATACAAAACCAGGAAGTGCAACATGTCACTAAAGATTCATTTTCTGCATTCCCATTTAGACTTCTTCACTGCCAGTCTTGGCGCTGTCAGTGATGATCATGGTGAAAGCTTTCACCAGGACATTGTGGTCATGGAGAAATGGTATCAGGGCATCTGGAATCCATCAATGTTGGCTGATTATTATTGGACACATAGGCGAGAAGCCTCAGCCACTGAATACAAATGAAAATCATCAACAAAACATTTTTAGCTATTACGACGTCAGTACTGTTATGCAATTAATATATTAAGGCAGAGCTTGATAGGTTCTTGATTGGCATTAAAGGTTATGGGGAGAAGGCTGGCAAGTGGGGCTGAAGAGAGGAAAAATAGGATCAGCCATGATAGACTCAATGGGCCAAATGCCTAATTCTGCTCCCATGTCTTAAGGTCTTAAATGCATTAAATTCAATAAAAATTAATTTCTTGTTTCTCCAGATTCTTAAGTGATACAAGTAGGATGAAATTATATTTGTTTTCAGCTTCAAGCAGTCTATCATAAACAAAAAAAAAAATTCTGAGGAAGCAACACTTTGGAAAAAAAATCGTTATCCTGCATAAGTAATTTGAATTCTCTCACAGCCTCAGCTCTATCTTAGCCATTGAGAATATTCCTCTGCTAGAAGGTTACAAATTAAATATGAAATTTAAAGAGGAATCTTAGTATTAGTATATAGGCCATGGTAGCATAGTGGTTAACTCGACGTTGTTACATCTCAGGACTTTGGTGTTCAGAGTTCAAATCTGGTGCCGTCTGTAAGGAGTTGTATATGAGTATATGCGTTTTTTCCGGGTGCTCCAGTTTCCTTCCACAATCTAAAGACATATGGGTTAGTAGTGTAATTGGTTATTATAAATTATCCCTTGATTAGGCTAGGATTAAATAGGTGGGTTGCTCTGCAGCACAGCACTTTTGGGCCAGAAGAGTCTGTCCGTGCTGTATTTGTAAATAAAAAATATTAAAAAAAACAAATATATATAAAAATTAATAAATATGTGAATCCTAAATGGGAGTCCCTTTTATCTGCGAGTTTGACCCATATTTCTACCCTATTATGTCCCTTTCAGAATCTTGTATTTTTCAATAAAACTACTGGCTTCCAAGCTTCAATGAGTGTAAGCAAAACTTGCTCTGTAGTTTCTCATAAGACAATGCCTTCACTTGTCAACAGCTTTGCACAGTGGAGAGTATCCGAACTGGATGAATCACAGTCTGGTATGGAAACACCACTGCCCAGGAACAGAAAAAGCTACAGAAAATGATGGGTACAGACAAAGCCCTCCCCAACGCTGAGCGCATTTACCAGGCGTGCTGCAAGAAGAAAGCAGCATCCATCATCAAAGACCCCCACCATCCAGGCCATGCCCGCTGCTTGCTACTACCATCGGGCAGGAGATACAGGAGCCTTAGGTACCACACCACAGCCCCCTCAACTACCAGGCTCCGGAAAGGGTGTTGACAACTTCAGTCACCACGACTCTGAACTGATTTTATGATCTACAGAAGTCTCTTTCAAGGACTCTTCACATTCACGTTCTCAGTATTATTATTTTATTCATACAGTTTGTCTTCATTACACATTGGTTCTTTGTATGTTAATGTACAGCTTTTCATATAATTCTCTCGTATTTCTTTATTTTCCTGTAAATGCCTGCAAGGAAATGAATCTCAAGGTTTGTACATGGTAACATATGTGTAGTTTTACCTCAAAGCCCAGAAAGTGCTGCTCTCTGCCACCTGATAGTGAATCTTCTAGTGGTCTTGAGGGAGGATGGTGCTCACTAACATCAGTGGTGAGAGAACTACTAGAACCTATAGTGAACAATATGATAACAGCACACTTTGAAAAGAATAATAGGATTGAGCAGAAATACGAGAAAATCTGCAGATGCTGGAAATCCAGGCAACACACACAAAATGCCGGAGGGAGTCAGCAGGTCAGTCAGCATCTATGGAAAAGAATAAACAATCAACGTTTCGGGCAGAGGCTTTTTTTTGGGTCCTGATGAAGGGTCTACAACCCAAAACGATGATCTCTTTTCCACAGATCCTCCAACATTTTGTGTCTGTTGATAAGATTGAGCATAGTCAATATGGCTTTACAAAAAGGAAATCATTTTGACTAATCTACTGGGGTTAATTGACGTTGCGACTTATAGATCATATACTTTATACTTTATTGCCACCAAACAACTGGTACTAGAACATACAATCATCACAATGATATTTGATTCTGCACTTCACACTCCCTGGATTACAAATATTGAATATTAAAAATAGTTAAAATTAGTAAATATTAAAAAATTAAATTATAAATCATAAATAGAAAATATAAAAACGGGAAGTAAGGTAGTGCAAAAAAACCGAGAGGCAGGTCTGGATATTTGGAGGGTACGGCCATATATGTGGTAACCAGTAACACAAGAGATTCTGTAGATTCTAGAAATCCAGAGCAACATACACAAAATGCTGGAGGAACTTGTTAATGATAAGTAATGTGGGAAACTCTTTCCCATACAAGAGTAGTCAAAAATTTTTACATTGAGAACCGGACTCAAGGCCTCTCTGTCAATCTATGCATAATCTTTCTTTGCAGTGGTAAGGAAACATGATCAAAGGTTATGGGGTGTTCACTTCTATCACTTGTAACATGTGACATGACTGCACCTACACCGTAAGATGAGGCGTCACAGACAAACTTCACTGGATGATTTGGATCATAATGTGTGAGTACAGTGGCTGATGTCAGCACTTCCTTTGTTTTTTTGGAAATCAACTTCACACTGCTTTGTCCATTGCCATTTCTTCCCGATCTGTAGTAATGAATTCAAGGGGTGGAGTATAGATTTGGCAGGAACCTGTTGTAGTAATTGACAAATCATAAAAAGGACCACAACAGTGATATATCCTTTGGTCTTGTAGCATCCACCACTGTGTGAATTTTCTCAGCACACTTGTGTAATCCTTGTGCGGCAATGGTGTGACCGCAGAAAGTGATGCTTGGTTTAAAGAATTCACACTTGTCGCACACTGCTCTGTGCCCGTAACCTTCTAATCCATTTAACACTGTCTTGAGACTTTGGAGATGTTCCTTGTCATCCTCACCGGTATCAATGATGTCATCCAGGTAACACGGAGTGACTGGACAGCCTTTCAGCACCTGGACCTCAGCGACATCCATTTTGCTGAAGTGTTTTCCTCCAGTAAGGTTTGCAAAGATATCCTCTATCCTGGACAGTGGGTATTGCTCTATCTTCAATACTAGGTTGATAGTAACCTTAAAATCACCACAGACCCTGACAGACTAATTCATCTTGGCTATCGAGACCAGTGCTGGTTGCCCATGGGAAAGAATTTCTTCAGCCTCTATGCAATCTTTACTTCATTGTCACCAAGCAATTGATACTAGAGTGTATAACCATCACAGTGATATTTGATTCTGTGCTTTGCGCTCCCTGGAGTACAAATCGATAGTAAATAGTAAAAATTTAAATTATAAATCATAAATAGAAAATAGAAAAGGGAAAGTAAGGTAGTGCAAAAAACCGAGAGGCAGGTTCGGATATTTGAACGGTACGGCCCAGATCCGGGTCAGGATCTGTTCAGCAGTCTTATCACAGTTGGAAAGAAGCTGTTCCCAAATCTGGCTGTACGAGTCTTCAAGCTCCTGAGCCTTCTCCTGTAGGGAAGAGGGATGAAAAGTGTGTTGGCTGGGTGGGTCGTGTCCTTGATTATCCTGGCAGCACTGCTCCGACAGGGTGCGGTGTAAAGTGAGTCCAAAGACGGAAAATTGGTTTGTGTGAAGTGCTGGGCTGTGTTCATGATCTTCTGCAGCTTCTTCCGGTCTTAGACAGGACAACTTCCATACCAGGTTGTGGTGCACCCTAGAAGAATGCTTTTTACGGTGCGTCTATAAAAATGAGTGAGGGTTTTAGGGGACAGGCCAAATTTCTTCAGCCTTCTGAGGAAGTAAAGGTGCTGGTGGGCCTTCTTGGCAGTGGACTCTGCTTGGTTGGACCTAGTCAGGTCATTTGTGATATTGACCCCGAGGAACTTAAAACTTTTGACCAGTTCCACTTGTGCACCACTGATATAAATGAGGTCGTGCGGCCCACTACTCCTTCTGAAGTCAACAGCCAATTCCTTTGTCTTGCTGACGTTGAGGGATAGGTTATTGTCTTCACACCATGCCAACAGGTTCTTAACTTCCTCTCTGTACTCAAACTCATCATTACCCGAGATACGGCCTACAATTGCGGTGTCATCAGCAAACTTATATATTGAGTTTGATGGAAACTTGGCTACACAATCATGGGTGTACAGTGAATACAGCAGGGGGCTCAGTACACAATTTAGTTCACTAGCTACCTTATCACAGCTGGTATAAGGAAATGGATGGGCTTTGTAAAACTTGGGTGTAACATTTTCACTTAATATTGTTTTACCCTTGATATATTTGAGTTTTCCACTGCTATCCCTGAATACTGCTGTGTCATTATCCAGTGCCTTTCATAATTCACCTTCAGTTGACTCTTTTGCAGGGGATGTGGCATGCAAATGGTGGGTGGATTTCAATCAAGTTGTGGTTGTCTCAGCTAATCATTAGCCGGCTGGTGGTGTAGTGGCGTCCTTACGTGAAAGCAGACACGTCAAGTCTGTGGAGACTAACTATCGGGGATATGAGGTGCCCCACAGACACGTGGAGATTGGAAACGGGACTATGAGGAACATGTGGTCAGCAGCAGAAGCTCCTTTTTAACTGGTAATGTCTCATCTATTCTTTGACTGTTCATAGAAAGTCAGGGAAAACATAGTAGGCGTGCACATAGATAGTTGGTTGTGTAAGATTACGTGTTCTTCCATTTAGACAATAAAGGTACTTTTTGGAAATTGCAGGTTCTCTCTGTGCCTCCCTGATCATTGTTACAAGTGGCGAATCTTGTAATAAGGCACAAAACAAAAGCTGAGAGTATATGGGCACTTTTGAATATAAGAGTTGAGAAGCCATGTTGCTGCTGCATAAAACATTCTTCTCTGAGGATCATCAACTTGTCATGGTGGAGGGGTTTGAGAGCTCACGAGCTTCTGAGAGCGATGCTGTCTGGAGCTTAACTCCTGATAGGGTTACCCATAAATGTTAAGAAAGATGTTCCAGAGAAAGAGCAATCCTACCAACGGTGGAGCTGGTGGAAGATGATGACACATCATAATGGCAGTGAAGGGTCTGAGTCATCGTGCACTCCATGTCACCAGACCCTGACCCCCATTGGTTAAGGACTATCTGGTGGCTGCCCGTGCATCAGGTAAGCACAAGTCTTGTCCATTAAGGAAATCCACCCTTACATCCTGGATACGTAGATGCTGGATTGGCTCTGTATTTACCTGAAGGCACAGCAATAAACAATTCTTAGGAGAGCATCATACTGCACTCGAGTGATTGCACTGCTACTGCAAGACATTGGCCAGGGTTAGGGTTACTTCGGAGTATTGTCTACAGTTCTGGTGGTTATGCTTCAGGAAGGATGTGATAGCATTGGGAAGAATGTGAAAGAGATTCATCAAGAATCTATTCCTGGAATAGAGAGCTTTACTTGTAAGTGGGGATTGAATAGAGTGTGTTTATTGTCACTGGAGGCTAAGGGGTGACCTTAGAGAGTTTTAAAACATCATTGTTAAAGATTAAGATTAAAAGAATAGCTTTATTTGTCACATGGACATCATCATCATCATCACTATGTGCTATGCCTTATGACATAGGTGATCACAGTTTTCTACCTGTCTTTAATCTGATCATTGCCTGTGGGGAAGGTCTCCTTCACAAGGTTGTTCTTATTTTTTTCTCTTTCCCTGACCATAATTGTTCTTGGCAAATATTCTACAGAAGTGGTTTGCCTTCTTCTAGGCAGTGTCTTTACAAAACGAGTGACCCCAGCCATGATCAATACTCTTCAGAGGTTGTCTACCTGGTGTCAGTGGTCACATAACCTGGACTTGTGATATGCCCCAGCTGCTCATACGACCATCCACCACCTGCTCCCATGGCTTCACGTGACCCTGATCAGGGCTGAAGGGCAAGCAGGTGCTACACCTTGCCCAAGGGTGGCCTTACACCTCTTCTGGTTGAGATATATCTCCACGCCACCATCCCACACATGTACATAAAAACATCAAAACGTACAAGTGAAATATGCCACTTGTGTCAAAGACCATCACAGTCTGAGGATGAGCTGGGGGCAGCCCACAGATGTCACCATGCTTTCAGCGCCAACATAGAATAGAAAAACATAGAAACATAGAAAACCTACAGCACAATACAGGCCCTTCGGCCCACAGAGTTGTGCCAAACATGTCCCTACCTTAGAATTTACTAGGCTATAGAAACATAGAAAAGCTACAGCACGATATAGGCCTGCACGTACTAACCCTAACCCAGATACCTTTGACATGTGGGAGGAAACCAGAGCACCTGGAGGAGATCCAAATTGGAGCAGATCCTGGAACATCAGGAGAACATGCAAACTCCTTACAGACGGTGGTGGGAGTTAAACCCTGATCTTCCGGTTGATTATGCAAATCGCAACACTGCTGTGCTGCCCCATGGTATAGATGGGATTGATAGTCATAGTCTTCTTCCGAGGATGGGGATGTCATAGGTTCGGTGTAATAGGGGAATGTTTAAAGGAAGTCTGAGGTGGAAAGATTTTCCCACAAAAGGCAGTGATTATATGGAACAAGCTCTTGAGAAGTATAGGTACATAGATATATTTACAATATTTTAAAGGCACTTGGATAGGAACCAAATAGAGAGATACAAGGGGTGATTGATAAGTTCGTGGCCTAAGGTAGAAGGAGTCAATTTTGGAAAACCTAGCACATTTATTTTTCCTACATTTACACACTTAGACCAGCAATTGTGGAGCATACGGATCCCTTCTTTGCAGAAGTCGGCGTCTTGGATCTCCAGAAGTGGTCCACGGTAAGGGTGATTGATAAGTTCGCAGCCTAAGATAGAAGGAGATGTTATTAACTTCAAACTTTCCGCATTTTCACTCAAAGAGTTGAACTGCACGTGCATGTAACGAGAGAAGGAGAACTCATCGCCTTCTACCTAGGCCATGAACTTATCAATCACTCCCGTATAGACCTAATGCGGGGAAAAAGGATTAGCATTGATAAACATCATGATCAGGATGAACAAGTTGTGCTGAAGAACATGCTCCTGTTCTGTACAACTCTATGGCACTATTCATGAGTTGGCAGACTGTAACTAGTGGGGTGAAGATTAGGTTTATTTGTCACATGAACATTGAAACATCGAAACACAGTGAAATGTATCATTTCTGTCAATGGCAAACACTCCAAGGATGTGCTGGGGGCAAGTGTTGTCGTTCTCCTGGTGCCTACATAGCATGCCCATGACTTATTAACTCTGACTTGTATGTCCTTTGGAATGTGGGAGGAAACCGGATCACCTGGAGGAAACCTGCACGGTCATGGGGAGAACATACAAACTTCTTACACACAGCAGCAGGAATTGAACCCATGTCGCTAGCACTGTAAAATGTCACTAGCTGCTACACTACCGTGCTGCCCTGCCATGATACCACAGAGACTGGCACTTGGGTCCCTGATTTTGACAATCTATATCAACAATTTGGCTGACAGGACCAAATGTCTGTTGCTGAACTCTGGATTCTGGTTTAAGATGGTGCTGGTGAATCTCAGTGACTTCAGGCTAATGAAACAACAAAAGCAACTATATACTCTGTTAGTCGCACTTTTTCCGGCAAACAATCTTCACAAACAATAGTTTGTAATTCCCTTTGGACTTGGACAGAATTCGATGTGGCAGAACTGAGCTGATGGGAGGCAGCGAGCCCATCACCGAGAGCGAGGAAGGCCCGAGGTTCGATCAATTTAAGCGCCGAGCCAATTTGGAAAGGTCAGGTACAGGCTGAATTGAGGTAGTGGGATCCAGGTCCCAGAACCGATCAAAGTGACTGAACCAGATGTTTGGACGACGACTTAAGTGCCAGGCCAGATTGAAAAGTTCAGGATGTTGGGGCCTAAGGCGAGGGACAGGCTCGCTGTGCTGAACTGAGGGTCTGTAGATGGACTCTCTGAGGACTTCAGTTCAGAACACTATATGCTTGTGTCTATTGTTTGCATGATCTGATTTTTTTCCTCTGCACATTGGATGATTGACGGTCTTTTTAATGTTTTTTGGGTTTCTTTGTTTTGAGGCTGTCTGTTAGGAGATGAATCTCAAGGTTGTATAATGTATACATTCTTTGATAATAAATCTACTTTGAACTTTGGGACAAAGCTTGAACCCACCCATAATGTCCTGATGCAGCGATGACTACAAAGGACTGAGCTACCATCAATTCCTCCATTGTCCTGCCCTAACTCCCACATATCATCCCAGAAGTAGTCACTCATTTGGAGTTTTAGCAGGATAATCAAGGACACGACCCACCCACCCACCCAGTTTCCTTATTGCTTTTGCTCTTCTCAAAGACAATGATTGAAATAGCTTTGCATGTCCCCCACTGTGATCAAACAATTCTCATCTGAAACAGGAAGTACCTAATAAAGTGGCCTTTGAGTGTATCTCTGTATGTTCGTGGTCTTCTGCTGTTGTAGCCCATCCGCTTCAAGGTTCAACATGCTGTGTGTTCAGAGAAACTTTCCTGCATGTCACCTGGTATTTGAGTTACTGTTGCCTTCCTGTCAGCGTGAACCAGTCTGGCCAATGTCCTCTGACCTCCCACACTAACAAGTTGCTTTCACTCACAGAACTGCCACTCACTGGATATTTTTAGGTTTTCTGTACTATTCTCTGTAAATTCTAGAGACTGGTGTATGTGAAAATCCCAGGAGGTCAACAGTTCCTGATATACTCAAATTACCCTGCGTGGCACCGACAATTATTCCACGGTCAAAGTCACTTGGATCACATTCCTTCCCCATTCGGATGTTTGTCCTGAACAGCAACTGAACCTCTTGACCTTGTCTGCATGCTTTTATGCATTAGGTTGCTGCCACATTAGATATTTGCATTAACCAGCATAAAAGTTTGCGTCAAACCCTGTACCTGGTATGGAAAGCAACCTGGAATGGAAACACCAATGGCCTTGAACATAAAATCCCAGGAAAAGTAACGGATACGGCCCAGTCCATCACAGGTAAACCCTCCCAACCACTGAGCACATCCACGGGGAGCGTTGTGGCAGGAAAGCAGCATCCATCTTCAGGGACCCCCTCCACCCAGCACGTGCTCTCTTATCGCTGCTACCACCAGGAGAAAGGTACAGGAGCCTCAGGGTTCACACCACCAGATTCAGGAACAGTTATTACCCCGCAAACATCAGGCTCCTGAACCAGAGCGGATGACTTCACTCACACTGTTATTGAAATGTTCCCACAACCTATGGACTCACTTTCAGGGACTCTTCATGATATTTATTGCTTATTTATTTATTATTATTTCTTGCTTTTTGTACTTATACAAGTTGTCTTTTGCACACTGGTTGAATGCCCAAGCTGGTGCGGTGTTTCACTGTTCTTATTCTATTATAGATTTATTAAGTAAGCCCACAAGAAAACAAGTCTCAGGGTTGTATGTAGTGACAAAAATGTACTTTGACAATAAATTTACTTTGAACTTTGTACCTGTAGAATAAGAGATAGGTGAGTTGTGCAGCATTCTTGAGGATAAATAGAAAACTGAGCTAATTATGTGAATCTTATGAAATATTTATGAACCCTTATCAGTAATGCTTCCTGCTTCGACTTATCCAGGCTCACAATTCCTACAGCTAAAATGTTAGGATGAATACCTGCCTTTTACTGAAGTGCTTTCATTATCAATGGTAGATTATTTTTATGATGCTCTGAAGGAACCTGTCTGCTTTCTTATCTGGCCCAAACTTGTTCTCTTGGAAATTTGGCAGTGTGTAAGATTGCTGAAGCTGTCATTAGAGAAAAAAAAAGATTACCTCAAATAATCTGATGTTCCAACTTCATTTATGAAAGAAAAATACTCTCTCTTGCTCCCCTCCTCCCTTGGATTAGTCCAATTGATGCCCCAATGTCTCCAGCTGGGATTTCCAGGCAGCTGTCAGGAATACTGAACTCAGTCACAGAGACCAGAGGCCCATAACATCCACACCAACTCATCTGTTGCCTGAATCCCATCTTCCAGCACTTCCCAATTTAAGTGCTCATCTTGACACTTACTTTGCTTGTTTTACTTTACTTTATACTTTATTGTCGTCAAACAATAGAATGTATAATCATCCCAGCGATATTTGATTCTGTGCTTCCCGCTCCCTGGATTACAAATATTAAATATTAAAAATAGTAAAAATTAGTAAACATTAAAAATTTAAATTATAAATCATAAATAGAAAATAGAAAAATGGAAAGTAAGGTAGTGCAAAAAAACCGAGAGGCAGGTCCGGATATTTGGACGGTATGGCCCAGATCCGGGTCAGGATCCGTTCAGCAGTCTTATCACAGTTGGAAAGAAGCTGTTCCCAAATCTGGCTGTACGAGTCTTCAAGCTCCCGAAGCCTTCTCCCAGAGGGAAGAGGGACAAAAAGTGTTTTGGCTGGGTGGGTCATGTCCTTGATTATCCAGGCAGCACTGCTCCGACAGCGTGCGGTGTAAAGTGAGTCCAAGGACGGCAAATTGGTTTGTGTGATGTGCTGTGCCGTGTTCACGATCTTCTGCAGCTTCTTTCAGTCTTGGACAGGACAACTTCCATACCAGGTTGTGATGCACCCTAGAAGGGTGCATCTATAAAAATTAGTGAGAGTTTTAGGGGATAGGGCAAATTTCTTCAGTTTTCTCAGGAAGTGAAGGCGCTGGTGGGCCTTCTTGGCAGTGAACTCTGCTTGGTTGGACCAAGTCAGGACATTTGTGATATTGACCCCGGGGAACTTAAAGCTTTTGACCTGTTCCACTTGCGCACCACCAATGTAAATTGGGTTGTGCGGTCCACTACTCCTTCTGAAGTCAACAACCAATTCCTTGCTGATGTTGAGGGATAGGTTATTGTCTTCGCACCATGCCACCAGGTTCTTAATTGCCTCTGTCACTTAAGTGTGACTCTGCTTTCACCACCCTCTCAGGCAATGCGTTCCAGGTACTCCCCACTCCGAGTGACGAAGATCCCCCTCAGCTCCCCTCTAAATCTCTTAGACCTTACCATAATCTAGGGTAATCGAGAACTATAGTGCAGAAACAGGTCCTTTGGCCCATCTAGTCCATGCTGATCTATTATTCTCCCTGGTTCCCTTGACGTGCAACTACACCTTAGCCCTTCATGCCCCTCCCACTCATGTACTTATCCAAGCTTCTCTAAATGTTGAAATCAACCCAGTACTGACCGCTTCACCTGGCAGCTCGTTCCACACTCACACCACTCTCTGAGTGAAGAAGTTTCCCCTCATGTTCTCCTTAAACATTTCACCTTTCGCCCTTAAACCATAACCTTTAGTTCTCATCTCACCCAACCTCAGTGGAAAAAAGCCTATTTACATTTACCCTATCTAGACCCTTCATAATTTTGTATATTTCTATCAAATCTCCCTCATTCTCTTATGCTCGAGGGAATAAAGTCCTAATAAACTTTTCTTCACAGCTCAGGTTCTCTCGATCAATGTCCTCTGGATTTATCTACTTCTGATAAGGGCGAAAGATTTCTGTATCCTACTCTGTTTTTACCTCTCATAATTTTATATACCTCAGCTAGGACATGCTCTGCTCCAGGGGGGAGAAAACCTGGCTTCAATCCTATCTCTCCTCAGAATCAGAATCAGAAACTGGTTTAATACCACCGGCATATGTTGTGGAATTTGTTGTCTTTGTGGCAGCAGTACAATGCAATACATAATACAGGTCCAGAATCCCTTATCCAAAATCCTTGGGGTCAGTCGCATTTCAGAATTCAGCATTTTTCAAATTTCACACCCCCCCACCCCCAATACCAAAAAACACATATGCTCAAGTTATTTAACCTGTCGCAGTGCGGTGGACTTTAGGACCCAGCGGCACACCAAACCTACCTACACACATCCTCCCGTATACTTTAAATCATCTCTAGATTACTTATAATACCTAATACAATGTAAATGCAATGTAAATAGTTATTATACTGCATTGTTTAGGGAATAATGACAAGAAAAAGTTTATTTCCAACAAAAACATTCAATAAAACATAAAAATATACAGCTTCAAACGAACCGAATCAAACACATGGTAAATGACTTATTGGAATAAATGTAGAACGTCACTGTCACTATAAATCTTCAGTAACTTGTCTTTCTGTTTATTTAAATCATATACGGTGGTAGTTCCGGCACTATTTTCTTCAGTAAGACGCCACACAGGCACACCACGATCAAGCTTCTGCAATAACTCCACTGTCTGCGTTATTGATAATGATAGATGCTTCCTTCTCCTTTTCTCATTGTTACCCATAGGGATATCTGCAGCTCTTTTTGACATTTTCACAGTGAAATTAAACACTAAGTCAACAGTGAACACAAAAATCAGCGAACAGCAAATGCATGTGTAACCAGTATGAGTGCTAAGCCACAACTGACGTCTGGCGACCTCAGCTAATGCTGCCACGTCACACCTGAGTGACGTCAGCTGTTGGTGAAAAAAACTTCGGTTTTCCGAGCTTTTTGGATTTCAGAATTTCGGATAAAGGAATGTGCACCTGTAATAGAAAAATGTGAATTTTATATATAAAATAGTATTCACAGATATAACATAGTTAATAATAGTTAAATTAAATAAGCGGTGTAAAAATAGAAATAAATTAGTAGTAAGATAGTGTTCATGAGTTTAATATCCATTCAGGATTTGGTTGGCAGAGGGGAAGAAGCTGTTCCTGAATCACTGAGTATGTGCCTTCAGGCTTCTGTACCTCCTACCTGATGGTAGCAATGAAAATAAGGAATTTCCTAGGTGAAGGGGGTCCTTAACGATGGATACCACTGTTTTGAGTCACTGCTCCTTGAAGATGTCCTGAATTCTATGGAAACTAAGGCCCATCATGGAGCTGACTGAACTGACTCATAATTGAAACACTCCATTCCGGGCAGTAGCCTTTGCACTGTTGGCCATGAAAGAATTAAAATACTGAAGAAAACACCTAACTTGAATGTGTCAAGGATAGTGGAAGTAGACAAACTAGATGTCTTTATTCTTGCCATGTGCTTGAAGGAATGGCGACTACCATTTTGTGAAGCTGCTCTGTAACCTCCATTTTGTGAACTGTTTGATGAACTGATTCTTGCTCTGGGATAACTTAATCAGAGAAATTGAACTTGGACACAAGGAGTTTCTGCTATTGATCATTCTCAGAATGAACTGTTTATTGTGTACAATGTCGAGTTTGCAGAAGCAATCTTGTTATCTTGGCTCAGTGTCTGGGTGACCTAGTGTGACAGGTTTGAACCAGAGTCAAATAGAACAGAAGAAGTCACTTACGGCGCAAAGTTGTGTCTCCCTTGGCTACATTCAATGGGAATCTGACACAGGCCAGTCCAATTACCTCAACCTCGAGCCAATGAGATTGAAGCACAACGTTTGAACTGATAAGGAAAGACTATAAGAATGAGGGATTTCTAATGCAAAGTGGCGAGAACTCCAGAGACTAACTATCGCAAAGAAGAATCCCATTCCAGGGGCTGGGAGAATAGGAGATCCTGTATATTATTTGGCCAACAAGAGATGCTCTGTACCGGTGTTACAAATTGGAGAAGTGGTCTGAATGAGTATTGGTACAGAGGGAACAGGTAAATTCATGTTTTAAGTTGTTGGTCTGGGGTCAACATAGTTACGTTGATGTCAGTTCATCACTGTCTCAATCAGCTGTATCTATGTATGGTTTGGATGACAATTAAACTGGATTTGAAGCAACACACATAAAAATTGCTGGTGAATGCAGCAGGCCAGGCAGCATCTATAGGAAGAGGTACAGTCGACATTTCGGGCCGAGACCCTTCGTCAGGACTAACTGAAAGAAGAGATAGTAAGAGATTTGAAAGTGGAAGGGGGAAGGGGAGATCCAAAATGATAGGAAAGGACAGGAGGGGGAGGGATGGAGCTAAGAGCTGGAAAGTTGGTTGGCAAAAGGGATATGAGAGGATCATGGGAAGGGAGGCCTAGGGAGAAAGAAAGGGGGAGGGGGGAAGCCCAGAGGATGGGCAAGGAGTATAGTGAGAGGGACAGAGGGAGAAAAAGGAGAGAGAGAAAAAAAATAATAATAATAAATAAATAACGGATGGGGTACAAAGGGGAGGTGGGACATAAACGGAAGTTAGAGAAGTCAATGTTCATGCCATCAGGTTGGAGGCTACCCAGACGGAATATAAGGTGTTGTTCCTCCAACCTGAGTGTGGCTTCATCTTGATAGTAGAGGAGGCCGTGGATAGACATATCGGAATGGGAATGGGACGTGGGATTAAACTGGATTTGATTTGATTTGTGCAAAGACAATAAAGTGCAAACTTCGACTAACTAAGAGTTCTGTAGTGCAGCGGTCCCCAACCACCGGGCCGCGAGGAAGCGATAAGATTTGGTCAGCTGCACCTTTCCTCATTCCCTGTCACGGCCACTGATCAGCCATTACGCATGAGAGGTCATGACCCGCGCGTCATCCGTGTCAGGGCGGGAAGGCGACGAACTCCTCGAGCTTGCAAATGACGACGGGCTGAAAAGTATGTTTGACGTAACATCTCTGCCGGCATTTTGGATCAAAGTCAAGGCTAAATATCCTGAGATAGCCACGAAAGCACTGAAAACGTTGCTTCCATTTCCAACATTTTTCTGTGAAGTGGAGTTTTCTGCAATGAATGCAACGAAAACTAAACTGCGGAATAGACTGGACATAAGGAACCCCCTTCGAGCATCGCTGTCTCCCATCACCCCTCGATAGGACCATCTTGTTGCAGGGAAACAAGCCCAGGGCTCCCACTGATTCAGCGATATTGGTGTGTTGCAATGATTTTATATGTTCATACGGGGAAAATATGTGCTGTGCGTTTAATATCCAAATATTACTTAAAATGTTATGATGCTATTGACTTATAAGTGACTTATATACCCATATAACAATTACAGCACGGGGGGCAGAGCGGAATGGCGATGACGACGCGCATGCGCATTGGTGACCGCGCAAGGCTTCATGGTCATTGTAGTCTTTTGGGTAAACAACGCATTTGACTGCTACATGCATCAAAGTTGCTGGTGAACGCAGCAGGCCAAGCAGCGTCTCTAGGAAGAGGTGCAGTCGACGTTTCAGGCCGAGACCCTTCGTCAGGACTAACTGAAGGAAGAGCTAGTAAGAGATTTGAAAGTTGGAGGGGGAGGTCCAAAATGATAGGAGAAGACAGGAGGGGGAGGGATAGAGCCAAGAGCTGGACAGGTGATAGGCAAAAGGGGATACGAGAGGATCATGGGACAGGAGTTCCGGGAAGAAAGACAAGGGGGGGGGAACCCAGAGGATGGGCAAGAGGTATATTAGGAGGGACAGAGGGAGAAAAAGGAGAGTGAGAGAAAGAATGTGTGCATAAAAATGAGTAACAGATGGGGTACGAGGGGGAGGTGGGGCCTTAGTGGAAGTTAGAGAAGTCGATGTTCATGCCATCAGGTTGGAGGCTACCCAGACGGAATATAAGGTGTTGTTCCTCCAACCTGAGTGTGGCTTCATCTTTACAGTAGAGGAGGCCGTGGATAGACATGTCAGAATGGGAATGGGATGTGGAATTAAAATGTGTGGCCACTGGGAGATCCTGCTTTCTCTGGCGGACAGAGCGTAGATGTTCAGCAAAGCGGTCTCCCAGTCTGCGTCGGGTCTCACCAATATATAAAAGGCCACATTGGGAGCACCGGACGCAGTATATCACCCCAGTCGACTCACAGGTGAAGTGATGCCTCACCTGGAAGGACTGTTTGGGGCCCTGAATTGTGGTAAGGGAAGAAGTGTAAGGGCATGTGTAGCACTTGTTCCGCTTACACGGATAAGTGCCAGGAGGGAGATCAGTGGGGAGGGATGGGGAGGACGAATGGACAAGGGAGTTGTGTAGGGAGCGATCCCTGCGGAATGCAGAGAGAGGCGGGGAGGGAAAGATGTGCTTAGTGGTGGGATCCCGTTGGAGGTGGCGGAAGTTACGGAGAATAATATGTTGGACCCGGAGGCTGGTGGGGTGGTAGGTGAGGACCAGGGGAACCCTATTCCTCGTGGGGTGGTGGGAAGATGGAGTGAGAGCAGATGTATGTGAAATGGGGGAGATGCGTTTAAGAGCAGAGTTGATAGTGGAGGAAGGGAAGTCCCTTTCTTTAAAAAATGAAGACATCTCCCTCGTCCTAGAATGAAAAGCCTCATCCTGAGAGCAGATGCGGCGGAGACGGAGGAATTGCGAGAAGGGGATGGCGTTTTTGCAAGAGACAGGGTGAGAAGAGGAATAGTCCAGATAGCTGTGAGAGTCAGTAGGCTTATAGTAGACATCAGTGGATAAGCTGTCTCCAGAGACAGAGACAGAAAGATCTAGAAAGGGGAGGGAGGTGTCGGAAATGGACCAGGTAAACTTGAGGGCAGGGTGAAAGTTGGAGGCAAAGTTAATAAAGTCAACGAGTTCCGCATGCGTGCAGGAAGCAGCGCCAATGCAGTCGTTGATGTAGCGAAGGAAAAGTGGAGGACAGATACCAGAATAGGCACGGAACATAGATTGTTCCACAAACCCAACAAAAAGGCAGGCATAGCTAGGACCCATACGGGTGCCCATAGCTACACCTTTAGTTTGGAGGAAATGGGAGGAGCAAAAGGAGAAATTATTAAGAGTAAGGACTAATTCCGCTAGACGGAGCAGAGTGGTGGTAGAGGGGAACTGATTAGGTCTGGAATCCAAAAAGAAGCGTAGAGCTTTGAGACCTTCCTGATGGGGGATGGAAGTATATAAGGACTGGACATCCATGGTGAAAATAAAGCGGTGGGGGCCAGGGAACTTAAAATCATCGAAAAGTTTAAGAGCGTGAGAAGTGTCACAAACATAGGTCGGAAGGGATTGAACAAGGGGTGATAAAACAGTGTCGAGGTATGCAGAAACGAGTTCGGTGGGGCAGGAGCAAGCTGAGACAATAGGTCTGCCAGGACAGGCAGGTTTGTGGATCTTGGGTAGGAGGTAGAAACGGGAAGTGCGGGGTGTGGGAACTATAAGGTTGGTAGCAGTGGATGGGAGATCCCCTGAGCGGATAAAGTCGGTGATAGTGTGGGAGACAATGGCCTGGTGCTCCTTAGTGGGGTCACGATCGAGGAGTAAATAAGAGGAGGTATCCACGAGTTGTCGCTGTGCCTCGCCAAGGTAGAGGTCAGTATGCCAGACTACAACAGCACCCCCCTTATCAGCAGGTTTAATAATAAGGTTAGGATTAGTGCGGAGGGAGTGGAGAGCAGAGCGTTCCGAAGGAGTGAGGTTGGAATGGGGACAAGGTGCGGTGAAGTCGAGACGGTTGATGTCCCGTCGGCAGTTGGCAATAAAGAGATCCAGAGCAGGCAGAAGACCAGAGCGAGGTGTCCATGAAGAAGAGGAGGGTTGAAGATGGGAGAAGGGGTCATCGGTGGGGGTGGAAGAGTCCTTGCCGAAGAAGTAGGCTCGGAGACGGAGACGACGGAAGAAAAGTTCCGCATCATGGCGAACACGGAACTCGCTGAGGTGTGGGCGAAGGGGGACAAAGGTGAGGCCCTTACTGAGAACAGAGCGTTCTGCCTCCGACAGTTGAAGGTCGGAGGGGATGGTAAAGACCCGGCATGGATGAGAGCTGGGATCAGAGGGGGGAGGGGGAGGCTGGGGGTGTCAGTGGAGAGGGGAGGGTTGGGGTGAGAGGAAGATGGAGCCTCTGAGGGCCCAGGAGCTGACGGTGGGATCTGAGGGAGACGGGATTGCAGAGTATTGGTGGGGGAAGGGGAGACGGGAGTCACAACAGCAGCACATAAAGACCCGGCCTGGAGTTCAAGGCTGGAGTCGCAGTTGGTGGTTGCGCAATCGCTGTGAAGGTGTCCATGGTCGTTGCTGGAGTCCGGGTTTTGAATATGTCCTGAGGTGTTGGAGCCGCCGAGATCAATGGCAGGGGCCGCAATTGAAAGGTCATGCCTGCTAGCGTCGGGGCCGGCAGGCTCTGGAGTCCATAGATGTAAGATCATTTGACTGCTACTCTTGTTCGTTGGCAACCCTACTCCCCCGCCCCCCCCCCCCCGTCGGCTGGTCCGCAAGAATATTGTCAATATTAAACCGGTCCGCAGTGCAAAAAAGGTTGGGGACCCCTGCTGTAGTGAATTGCCTAACTTAGATCACGATGATTGATCAACAGCATTGTCACTTTCTCCCTGTAGTGTGGGAACCACACTCTACCATCTGAGGTCTGTCTAATATTTTCTAAAGTCAGTACGGATCTTTCCTTTGTTTGTATTAATTCATGGCGTATGTCCTAGCCTCATTGGAACTCCCAAAACGTGTTACCTCAGTTTTATCAGGATTAAACATCATTTGCCATTTCCCACCCATTCCACTAACACATCAGTATCTGCTCAGCAACACAAGCAAAACGCGAGAGGAACTCAGCAGGTCAGGCAGCATCTGTGGAGAAGAATAAACAGTCAACGTTCATCAGGACAGGAAAGGAAGGGTGAAGAAGCCAGAATAAGAGGAGAAGGAGTTCAAACTGGGGGGTGATAGGTGAAGACAAGTGAGGGGTAAGGTTCGAGAGGGAGGGAGGATAAAGTGGGAAGCATAGAGATGTTAGGTGGGAAAGATAAAGGGCTGAAGAAGAAGGAATCAGATAGGAGAGCGGAGTGGACCATGGGGAAAAAGGGAAGGAGGAAGGGCACTAGAGGGAAATGATGGGCAGGTGAGGAGCTTCTTCCCCCTTCCTTTCCGGTCCTGATGAAGGATCTTGGCCCGAGACTTTATTCTTCTCCATAGATGCTGACTGACCTGCTGAGTTCCTCAAGCATTTTGTGTTTGTTCCTCTGGATTTCCAGCATCTGCAGAATCTCTAGTGTTTTTTTGTTTTAAGTTATTTAACTGATGCTATGTCATTGACAAGGCTGGGAAATACCGACTATCTCAAATGCCTTTGAGAAGGTGACAGGGGATTATCCTTCTGAACTGCTATGCTAGTGAACCTCTAATAATCACCAAAGAAATTTGAACACTTGTGATTATGAATGTATCTCTTCTCTCATTGGACCCTGGACCTAGATTTAAGTTGCATGTGGGTACTGTTGTAATTAAGACCAGATCTTCTCGCTTCCCCTAAGCACAGCTCCCTTCCAATGGAATTAGTACTTAGATGTGAGAGGAGGAGGATAATATCATCATGTGGCCAGAAAGCTCTCTCTTTTAATCTGTCCCTTTTACCCCCAAAACCCTCCTATTTTTAAGTGAAGTTATTTTTATATAGAGCGTGTTGGGTGCATGGAAAGCCCTGCCAAGGGTGATAGTAGAGGCAGAGACATTAAAGATATTTCAGAAACTTAGAAAGAAAAGTGGATGAAAGGAGAATGGTGGCCTATGTAGGAGGGAGTAGTTAGATTATTCTTGGAGTAGGTTAAAATGTTGGCACAACATTGTGTGTCGAATGACCTGTACTGTTCTATAGTGTTCTTTGTTCTGTCTTTAATGATTGCTTTGTTCAAGCCCAATTAATTTAAATTCCTTCTCAACCCCCTATCATGCATTAATGGTACACCTACTTTAGAGCAGAATACCAGAGGGATGGCAAAATATTTCCAGGCAGAGCCAAAAACAAATTGTTTAGTGATCTCAGGCAACATCTGTGTGATGAGAGATCTAGGGTAGGATAGTTATAACCCGAGTACTGGAGTATTTAATACTAGAATCCGGGCATGATATGAGACCAAAACAGGACATGTAGACGTTAGGCAAGAATCCAAAATTGAGCTGACGAGTGAGCACCGAACCTCACTTCAGCATCTCCTGAGATATTAAAATCCTGGTGCCAAAACATGGCTGCCACTTAGTGTGGTGGGCGTGATTCTTTAAAGGGGCTGCGCCAGGTATCCATTTTCCAGAGAGTCAGAATCTCTAAGCTCTGGAAGCTGGTATCGTCAGGTGTGTATCGTATCAGGACCCCCTCCCCTATGGCCAACTCCTGATGACCCTGGCTGCTCAGAGAAGATGATGATGGTAGTCATGGATGAGAGCCGGAAATAAGATGTCCTTTCAGAAACCCAGCACCATTCCTCAGGTCCAAATCCTTCCCAGTTCACAAAGAACCGCCAAACACCCTGAAGAGCTTGTGAATCCAGAATACTTTTTACAGTGGGGACCTGTTCCCCATCAACAAAACTGGGTGGTGGTGGAGTTGGTCGTGTTGAAGCTAAAGGACTGGTGCTCACGGGCTTCTGTTTGGGACTGTGGAAAGTGAGATTGATTAGAACACTCAAAGCTGCTCCGCAGGTTGACTCTGTGGTTAAGAAGGCATACGGTGCATTGGCCTTCATCAATCGTGGGTTTGAGTTCAAGAGCTGAGAGGTAATGTTGCAGCTATATAGGACCCTGGTCAGACCCCAGTTGGAGTACTGTGCTCAGTTCTGGTTGCCTCACTAAAGGAAGGATGTGAAAACCATAGAAAGGATGCAGAGGAGATTTACAAGGATGTTGCCTGTATTGGGGAGCATGCCTTATGAGAATAGGTTGAGTGAACTCGGCCTTTTCTCCTTGGAGCGACGGAGGATAAGAGGTGACCTGATTGAGGGGTACAACATAATGAGAGGCATTGATCGTGTGGATAGTCAGAGGCTTCTCCCCAGGGCTGAAATGGCTAGCACGAGAGGGCATAATTTTAAGGTGCTTAGAAGTAAGTACAGAGGAGATGTTAGGGTAAGTTTTTTACTCAGAGAGTGGTGAGTGCGTGGAATGGGCTGCCGGCGATGGTGGTGGAGGTGGATACAATAGGGTCTTTTAAGAGACTCCTGGATGGCTACATGGAGCTTAGAAAAATAGAGGGCTATGGGTAAAGCCTAGGTAGTTCTAAGGTAGGGACTTGTTCGGCAATGCTTTGTGGGCCGAAGAGCCTGTATTGTGCTGTAAGTTTTCTACGTTTCTATGTTTCTATGATGTTGAGGGTCTTTGAGAGCTGCAAGGTGTAAGCTACCAGGTTTACTTTACTGAAAATCTTGAATTGTCCAATAAACTTGAGCACTAACTTCTTAGACTCCACCTGGAGAGGCAAATCCTGACCTGTTGTCCGGACCCCAACCTCGGCCTCCTGCTCAGGGAAGAGTGCCAGAGAATAACCAAAATAACCAAAGCAAGAGAACAGGGGCATCCTGTGTGCAGAATGCTGAAATGTGATGTGGCCGACCTCTGCCCACATCAAAAGGTTGGAACACTCGTCTGTTTTTTTTTGAGGCCAGGTATCTAGGGTTCATTCCATATCCCGGTTCACTTGCTCCATCTGGCCATTGGACTGCGGGTGAAACCCAGAGGAAAGGCTCGCTATAGGCCTGATCAATGTACAGAATGCCTCCAAAAATGTGGTGCCAATTGAGCACCATGATCTGGCACAGTGTCAACCAGAATTCTGTGGATGCTGAAGAGCTGGTGCAAAACAATCTTGGCCATCTTCACTGCTGATGGTAGCTTGTCCAATGCATTGGATTTGCAGGCCTTTGAGAAGCAATCTACAATTACCATGATGAGAGTCTTCCCTTGGAATGTGGAAGAGTGCACTTCTTCCCTGCACTTCTCTCCAGGCTGCACAGTGGGTATAATTGACCCCCATGGAGGACAAGTACCAGGCAGTGGATCAATTACACAGACATAGGGTTGGGGCAGTGGGAGAGTCGAAGCCTTTCCCTTGCTGAAGACCTCTTCCGAATCCTTGTAGATGGAAGGAATTTCAACTGGCCTGGGTGTTGCAACTACCTCCAAACATCCCTCCAAGGACGACTCCTGAGGTCGAAGGGGTGATTCAGCAGACCCTCAGAGTCTCATCCATGTTTAACAGTATCTTTTGTTGAAACAGAGACCAAATCAACATCTAAATTCTCATTTGTATCTGCAGACAATGGCAATGAGGTGCGATGAATAGCCTTTGTCCTCCTGGACTAGGCTTCAAGGGTCTACATTTCGGAGTCTTTCCGTTAGATGGGACCTGGTGACTGGTTCCCTTAGGCTTGGCTGCTAGAGCTCTAGTGGCTTGGGCATCTCCTTGGTGGGCCTCTTGGCTTGCTCTTGAACTAGAGACCCTCACTCTCCAGTTCCAGTGCACCCCCAACTATAGCAGGTCAGGACTCACACGGTCCTGTTGTCTGGAACTAGTTTGTCTGCCCTTGGGGGCAGGAATGCGTCTCCCGAAAACTCCAGGTTACCCCGAGCAAAAGTCTGCCTCCTTGTCGGCTGCTGGTCTCGGGACAGTCTGCAGGTTGAAACACCAAACCGAAAACATTCCCTCTTGCAATGACTTGACCATGCCAAGATTCTCCCTTCCTTCCAGTTCACTGAAGGGTTACACTTGGACAGGCAAGGGTGCCTGAGGATCAGGGGAAGGTGAGGAGAATTGATGATATGGAAACAAATGTCCTCCGAATGCTCCTCTCCCCTCTTTCACAAAACCAATGTCTGCAGCAGGATCTGCAGGGCACTTGCGGGCAAGGGCTGGCTCCCCAACGTTGAGCCACTGGGTGGTCCCCAAGTCCAGAAAATTACCAGCTGCCCGAAGTCCACAAAGGCATTCACCTCTTGTCAGTAGGTTTGGGAGTAGTGGCTGCTATGTCACAGTCCACCTGACACTGGATGGTCTTAGCAGAGCCTGGAGATACACGGCCTCCAGGAGGAAGCCAGAATCGCTCAGCCGAGACTGTCAGTGGCTCTGCGGAGCCAGTTCATCTCCTGGAGGAAACCCTCGCGGTCACGGGGAGAATGTACTAACTCCTTACCGGCGGCAATGGGAATTGAACCCGAGTCACTGGTACTGTAAAGTGTTGTGCTAACCACCATGCTACTGTGCCGACCTCCCAGGCTAATGAAGGCCAACACACTGTACACCGTTCCTAACTAGCATCTGTGTGAAAAAGTCAATGGATTTTCTATAATGCTTTTCACAATGGTGGTCTTGGTGCAGCATTTTGATCTCCCAACACCACTGACCCCCTAGTTTTATTTTCAAACAGGAATAAACCTTGCTGTGCTATCTGGAGATGGCATTTTGGTTTTGAAACTCGGCTCCATGGTATGGTACGGTATCATAGCAGCTAGCATAACAGTAAGGAGTTTGTACGTTCCCTGTGTGATTTTCTTCTGGTGCTCCAGTTTCCTCCCAAATTCCAGAGATGTAAGGGTTAGGGTTAGTAAGTTGTGGGGATTCTATATTGGTGCCAGATGCACGGTGATACTTGCGGGCTGTACCCCAGCACATTCTCAGCTGTTGGCACAAAAGATGCACTTCGCTGAATAATTCTATGTTTCGATGCACATGTGGCAAATAAAGCTAATCGTTAATCTTTTCCATCTGCCCAAAGGAGATGGAGATGGTTTAGAGACATTTCCATGAGACGTTGGGGTGATTGTTAGCACCCTGCCCCACGGAGTCTGTTGAGCATCTTCATGCTGTCGATAGATGGTTTCAATGAGTTAATGGGATGCTGTGTCGAATTTAACCCAGCCTTGATCTAGAGTGTTCTGGGGTTGTGCAGCATGATACAGTGAGATCTTTGTCTAATGGATGGACCTGACATAGGATCAGAAAACTAGTGCCAAAAAAAATGAAGACAGTTAGTGTGTATCATTGTGACAAGGTTTGGGAAGTTATGGGTGATGGTAAACCATTGACAAGAGGACAGGTGAAGGTATTTAAGAGAGCCTTAGGGTATATGCTACTGTGCTGCCCATATTTTGGTTGAAGTACCACCTGGCCTTGTGGTTTCTCTCCTGCTTGCAAGAGCTAAGTGATAGGGTGGGTAGATATGTCAAAAGACTGCAATTTTTGGTAATTACTTCATAGCAGAGAAAATATAGAACACACCAACCCTCCCCAGGCTTCATTTGCCCTGCTGCTGCCTGGAAGAATTCCTCTTTCCAAGAGTCACCGTATCACCTGATCTGTCTCTTTATGCTCAGATACTCCTGCAGCTCATGTTAATTTATGTACATACAGTCAGTGTATGTATATAAGCTAATCTTATGTATATACAGCCACACTCAACAGTCTCCTGTTTGCTTTAATATTTATAGATATTGTGTTTTTATGTTTATTGCACTTTTTTATGTGGCATTGGATCTGGAGTAACCAACCTTTCTGTTCTCCTTTACCCCCATAACTATAAACAATCTTGGATGAATGAATTAAAGACTCGGTACTTAAAGTGCCAAGAAACAGCTGTCACTCTGCCCGCTAAATGAATCCGTCTGCCACAGTGTGCAACGTTTTTAGATTTTTCTAGCTAGACTTGCAAACGGCACATTCCTGAGGAGTAGAGTGAGTGCTTAAGGAGTGAGCCCAGTGAAAAGTTTGTGGAGCAAATTGTCGAGAGTGCAGCCTTCTCTCATTCACCTGACAGGGAGGAATGCGAGCGAGATATATATCACCAATTCTGCCTCTGGGCTACAGGTGTAGCAATTGGACTTGAGGGGAAGCAAGGGAGTGCCTTAATTACCTTGATGTGAAGGGGAATTTGGAAGCTTCTTTTGCCCCATCTCTTGCTTTGTGCACTGCTCTGGTTTAGGAAGCGTTCAAATTGATTGAATCACTGTCTGTATGGAGGGATAATTGCACAGGATTGGAAAAAGCTGCAGAAGGTTTTAAACTTAGCCAGCACTAGCCTCCCCACCATCAGAGGAATTCTTCAAAAGGCAAAACCTCAAAAAGATGGTAACTATCATTAAGGAGTCCCATTTTATATATATACATCTGTATATTTCTTATTATAATTTATAGTTTTTTTTATATGTGATGTACTGCTGTCACAAACAATAAATTTCATGACAGAGCCTAGTGATATTAAACCTGATTCTGATTGTGATTCACTATTTCCTCCTAGGTTGCTTTAAACACTATCTTCCCCTCACACTCCCCTTTCCCGCCAGCATCCATGAATCTTGTCAGATTGATTAGCAAGCAGAACAGTCTATATTTCTACTGAAGAACTTCTGACTTTCAATCCCAGAGAACAAGCCTGCAGAGTGAAAAAGAAAGGATTTTGTTTTTTTTTGCCTGTGAATTAAAACCTACAATGAGATCTATTCATTCTGACCGTGTTTTGACAGTATATATCCGTGGGTGCCTGGAAAAGTTACAATTGTAGGAAGAAGTGGGTGAGGGTGAAGATGACATCAGAAAGCCCTGAATGTGGCCTAATTCATTCATTCATTATGTGTTGTGTTGCATGACCATGACTGTTCTTGGTAATTTTTTTTCTTCTGGGCAGTATCTTTACAAGATGGGTGACCCCAGCCATTATCAATACTCTTCAGAGATTGTCTGCCTGGTGTCAGTGGTCGCATAACCAGGACTTGTGATGTGCACCAGCTGCTCATACGACCATCCACCACCTGCTCCCATGGCTTCACGTGACCCTAATATGTCGGGGGGGAGAGGAGGGGGTGCTAACAGACCGAAGGAGCAGCTTAGTCTTCCGTTTGTAGAAACGTATCTCCAACCTGCCACACAACTTGATAATAAATCTACTTCGAACATTGAACTTTGAACCCCATGAATATCTAATTGGAAGGAAAGTCAATGTATATCCCTACAAAAAGAAAGAAATAATAATAATAAATATATAAGCAAGAAGTATGGAGAAAATGTGAGATGAAGAGTCCTCACAAGTGAGTCCATTGGTTGTGGGAACATTTCAATGATGGGACAAGTGAAGTTGAGTGAAGGTATCCCCTCTGGTTCATGACCCTTGAGGGGTATTAACTGTTCCTGAACTTGGTGGTCCAGAGGTTCCTGTATCTTCTTCCTGATGGCAACAGTGAGAAGACAGCATGTCCCAGGTGGTGGGGTCCTTGACGATGGATGCCACTTTCCTGTGACAGATGTGCTCAATGGTTGGGAGGGCTTTACCCATGATGGACTGGGCTATATTCAGTCATATATTCAGACAATCTATATTCAGACATTCTAGCTATTAAGTGAGTGCAGCGTAGGTTCATGAGGTTAATTCCCGGGATGGTGGGACTGTCATATGTTGAAAGATTGGAGAGAATGGGGTTGTGTACACTGAAATTTAGAAGGATGAGAGGGGATCTGATTGAAACATACCAGATTATTAAGGGATTGGATACACTAGAGGCAGGAAACATGTTCCCGATGTTGGGGGAGTCCAGAACCAGAGGCCACAGTTTAAGAATAAGGGGTAGACCATTTAGAATGGAGTTGAGGAAAAACTTTTTCACACAGATGGTTGTGGTTCTGTGGAATGCTCTGCCTCAGAAGGCAGAGGAGGCCAATTCTCTGGATTCTTTCAAGAAAGAGTTAGAGCTCTTAAAGATAGTGGATTGAAGGGATATATGGGGAGAAGGCAGGAAAAGGGTACTGATTATGGATGATCAGCCATGATCACAGTGAATGGTGGTGCTGGCTCGAAGGGCTGAATGGCTTACTCCTGCACCTATTGTCTATTGTCTGTTGTCTTTTTGGAGAATTTTCTATTCAAAAGCATATCAGGCTGTGATGCAGCCAATATACTCTCTACTATACATTTATAGAAGTTCGTTAAAGTTTTAAACGTCATGTCGAATCTCCACAATTTCCTCAGGAAGTAGAGGCGCTGCCATGGTCTCTTCATAATTACACCTACGTGCTGGACCCAGGACAGGTCGTTTGAAATGATAACACTGATGAATTTAAAGTTGCTGACCCTCTCCACCTCTGATCCCCTGATGAGGACTGGCTCATGGACCTCTGGCTTCCTTCACCTGAAATCCATGATCAGCTTCTTGGCCTTGCTGACATCGAGTAATAGGTTGTTGTTATGGCACTATTTAGCCAGATTTTCACTCTCCCTCCTATTTGTTGATTCATCACTGCCTGTAGTTAGGCCTATGACAGTGGTGTCATCAGCAAACTTAGATATGGCACTGGAGCTGTGCTTAGCCTCACAGCTGTAAGTGTAAGATGTGTAGAGAAGGGGGTTAAGCACACAGCATTGTGGTGCTTTCCTGTGACAGATTCATGTAGATGTGCTCAGTGGTTGGGAAGGCTTTGCCCATGATGGAGATCATGGAGGAGATGTTGTGCCAAAGGTGCAAGGACATAATGAGGTGGATTGTGAGCTTAAGAGTTGTACTAGGGAGCTACTAAATGCTGGAAAAACTCAGCTGCTCAGGCAGCATCTGACTCTGTTCCTCTCTGCGCTGAAGAGCTTCCAGGGCTCGTAGTAGTGGCGAATACAACAGAGGCACTTGAGAGGTTCTTGGGAGGACCCCCATAAATGTACAGAGAATGGAGAGACATGGACATTGTGTAGACAGAAAGGGTTAATTCATTTAGGTATTTAACACAACATGGTGGGTTGGAGGACCTGTTCCCGTACTGTTCTATAAGATTAGCTTTACATTTCACACCAAAGCATACAGTGAAGTGCATTGTGTTGTGTCAATGACCGAAACGGTCTAAGGGTTGTACTCGGGGTAGCCCACAAGTGTCACCACAGTTCCAGTGCCTACATAGCATCCCCCGACTCACTAACCCTACCCTAACTGTACATCTCTGGAAAGCAGGAAGAAACTGGAGGACCTGGGGAAACCCACCCACAGACAGCAGTGATAATCGAACCCCGATGGGTTATTGCCGGCACTGTAAAGCAGCTGTGCTAACCACTACACTACCGTGCTGGCCACGCACTACAAAGTGGTTTTATTGGCCGAATTGTCAGGATTTTCTGTTTTTACATTGGAAATGCTGAGACCCAATGTAGATTGGGAGACTGTTTCGCTGAGCACTTGTGCTCCATCTGCCGGAAGACGTGGGATCTTCTAGTAGCCATCCATTTTAATTCCACTTCCCATTCCCATTCCGACATGTCAGTCCATGGCCTCCTCTACTGTTGCAATAAGGTCACACGTAGGTTGGAGGAACAACACCTTATATTCCATCAGGGTAGCCTCCAACCTGATTGCTTGAACATCAATTTCTCGAACTTCTGGTAATGGACCCCCTACCCCTTCCCTTTTTCCCTCTCTCACTTTATCTCCTTGCCTGCCCATCACCTCCTTCTGGTATACCTCCCCACTTCTCTTTCTCCCATGGCCTTCCGTTCCATCCTATAGGACTCCCCATCCTCCAGCTGTGGATCTCTTTCACCAATCAACTCTTTACTTCATCCCTCTCCCGTCCCGGTTTCACCGATCACCCCGTGTTTCTTTCTCCTCTCTCCCATCTTTTAAATCTACTCATCTTTTTTTTCCTCCAGTCCTGCCAAAGAGTCTCGGCCTGAAACATCGACTGTGTTTTTTTTTTCCATAGATGCCACCTGGCCTGCTGAGTTCCTCCAGCATTTTGTGTGTGTTGCTCGGATTTCCAGCATCTGCAGATTTTCTCCTGTTTTAGATATTGTTTTTTATTGATTTTTCTATATTGTGCCAAAATACAGGACTGCAATGTGCAATCCTTAATATTCACCTGAGGCGAAATGCTGGGAGTTACTTCTTATTCAGTCAACACTTCTTCCTCAAGCAATTCCACCAACGACTGGTTTTATGTGTCACTTTAAGTGCAATTGAGATTCTTACGTGTTCTGTCAGAGTGCATTTAATCTGCAAAGGATCAGCTGCTTTTAGCAGCTCATTTCTACTTTCACATGTCCTGTTGATAAGGGTCTCTCCATGAGTAACAATTCTGGAATTTTCTAACATCTGGTGTATACAGACAGTGACAAAGCTGATGATTAACATTATAGAGCACAGAACCCTACAATGGTTGGATTGTTGGATCGTTGGATGGAACTGAAAGAAGAATGAAGATTTAGGATTGTTTAATGTCATTTCCAGTATATGAGAGTAAAGGAGAACAAAATAATTGTTACTCTGGATCTGATGGGAGCACAGTAAGTATAAAGAACACAATAATAAAAATCACAATAAATATAAATGGATAAGATAGCTTATATACATAGGTTATTGTATGTATATAAAGTAACTCTCAGAACAGGAATGTCTGTACATAAGGTGACTCTGACAGGAAATAATAAAGTAACCATTCCCATTGCGACATGTTAGTCCATGGCCTCCTCTACTGTTGCGATGAGGCCAAACTCGGGTTGGAGGAACAACACTTTACATTTTGTCTAGGTAGCCTCCAACCTGATAACATGAACATCGATTTCTCGAACTCAGAAGTGATGAAGGTGGGAGGTGTGGTGGGGTGGGTTAGTGGGTGGAGGTGCTGATCAACTTTACTGCTTGGGGAAAGTAACTGAATTTGAGTCCAGTGGTCCTGGCATGGATGCTACGTAGCCTCCTCCCTGTTTACTCTTTTCCATGGGTGCTGCCCAGCCAGCTGAGTTCCTCCAGCATTTTGTGTGTGTTGCTTGGATTTCCGGCATCTGCAGACTTTCTTGTGCTCGGATTTTACTGTTAGTTCCCATGGACATTATTAAGCTCAGACCTCCTTTCCCCTCCACCCTATTGCTGTCTACCAGCACAGTACACTTCGTTGATTTAAGGTGATTGGAGGAAAGTATAGGGAGGATGTCAGAGGTAGCTTTTTTACACGGAGAGTACTGGGTCTGTGGAATGTGCTGCAAGGGGTGGTGGTAGAGATAGATACATTAGAGACATTTAGGAGATTCTAAGGTACATAGATGAAAGAAAAATGGAGGGCTTTGTAGGAGGGAAGGACTATCTTGATTTTGGCACTATATTGTGGGCTGAAGAGCCTGTAGCGTGCTGTACAGTTTTATGTTCCAATTCATGCCCAGCTGCTCAAATGAGCAAGGTAAAGTTGTTGGCTGCTCCAACTGGAAATGGGATTACATGGGGTGGTCCTTCGTTTGAACTACCGTCTCCACCCCCTGCCCCCAACGTCAAGAGATCTTCCCAAGACAAACGGATATCAAAGCACACAGGTCACCCATTTTCCCAAAGGGTCGCTCGAGAACTGGAGCAGCATCCGTTGCTGTTTAGATTTCCTTTCATTTCCAAAACAGTGTTAAACATTCCACAACTGTGCGAGTATCAAAGTCAGCCATAAACATTTAACTATCTCCTCTGCACATCTTTTAACATATTCTTCTTGTGATGCATTGCTCAGTCTAAACCACAGATCCAGTCTAACCAAATCTTCCCACAACTTTATATAATCATTTTAATGAAAACATGAAATTAGAGCCAGAAAATGTACTTCTTCATGCCCTGAGAGTGTGTCTAAGAATAGCTAGGTTTCAGATCTTAAAACGAGCTTCGTTTGCCACACGGACATCGAAGCATATGGTGAAATGCGTCACCTACATTGAAGACCGACTCAGTCCGAGGCTGTGCTCGGGGCAGCGCTCTGATGTCGCCATGCTTCTGGTGCCAAAAAAACGTTTTGCAGTGATCGAACCATGTGTCTTGCTTTTCTGGTTCATTTCACCCTGTTGTACACATCACGGTAGGGTAGCGGCTAGTGTTAACGCCCTACAGCGCCACTGACAGGGTTCAATTCCCGGGTGCTGTCTGTCAGGAGTTTGTACAAGCTCCCCGTGACCACATTCCAAAGACATGTGAGTTAGGTTTAGTGAGTTGTGGGTATGCTACGTTGGCATTGGAAGCATGGCACATTGGCAGAATGGGCAAAGAAGAAGCAGAAGGAATATAGTGTAGGGAAGAGCATCGTCATGCACTTTGGTAGAATGAATAAAAGCATGGATTATTTTCTAAATGAGAGAAAATTCAAAAATTGGAGTGGCAAAGGGACTTGGGAGTCCTTGTGCAGGATTCCCTAAAGGTTAACTTGCAGGTTGAGTTGGTGATATGGAAGGCAAATTCCATATTTTGAGAGGACTAGAATACAAAAGCAAGGATGTAATGTTGAAGCTTTATGATGCATTGGTCACAATACTTGGAGCATTGTGAGCAGTTTTGGACCTCTGTTCTCAGAAAAGATGTGCTGGCATTGGAAAGGGTCCAGAGGATGTTGACGAGAATTAACCCAGGAATGAAATGGTTGACACGAGGAGCATTTGATGGCTCTGGGCCTGTACTCTCTGGAGTTTAAGAGAATGAGGGGGGACCTCATTGAATCCTATCAAATATTAAAAGGTCTAGATAGAATGGATGTAGAAAGAATGTGGTCTTGTAGTGCGTGAGTCTAGGACCAGAGGACACGGAATAGAAGGACGTCTACCTAGAACAGAAATGAGGAAATATTTCTTGAGCCGCGGGTAGTGAACCTGTGAATTTCATTGCCACAGATGGCTGTGCAGGCCAAGTCATTGGTTATATTTTAGAAGGAAGCTGACAGGTTCTTGATTAATCAAAAGTTACGGAGACATGGTAGGAGAATAGTGCTGAGAGGGATAGTATATCAATCATGATGAAATAGAGGGGCAGACTCAATGGGACAAATGGTCTAATTCTGCTCCTATATCTTGTGGTCTTATGGTCTTAAATCTAATTACAATATATTAAAGCACTAACAAGTAACCAAAGATTTGAAGTAAGTTAAGTTAATTCATGACTCTAAAATGAATAAATGTGTTTCAACTATTTTAAAATGCTAACAATTAAAGCTTTAAAATAAAATTATTCATGACTCAAAAAACAATGAATGTGAAATATTGGAAAACATTAAAAATAATTAAAGATTAAAACAAAATAATTCATGACTGTGAAATAAAGGAATGTGAAATATTGTAAAGCACCAACAAACAAAGTATTAAAATAAATAAAATGATTCACGACTCTTAAATAACAAATGCAAGTAAACTATAGAAAGGGTAATAAGTAATTCAAGCATTAAATTAAAGCAATTCAACTTGTCCAGGGGCTGCTGCCTCCATTCAAATGAAAGGCAGTCCCTGTTCAGGCGTAATGCTGTGCTGAAGGGTGACGTGTAATTTCAAACATAGAAACCTAGAAAATAGGTGCAGGAGTAGGCCATTCGGCCCTTCGAGCCTGCACCGCCATTCAGTATGATCATGGCTGATCATCCAACTCAAAACCCTGGACCAGCCTTCCCCCTATACCCCCGATCCCTTTAGCCACAAGGGCCATATCTAACTCCCTCTTAAATATAGCCAATGAACTGGCCTCAACTGTTTCCCGTGGCAGAGAATTCCACAGATTCACCACTCTCTGTGTGAAGAAGTTTTTCCTCATCTCAGTCCTAAAAGGCTTCCCCTTTATCCTCAAACTGTGACCCCTCGTTCTGGACTTCCCCATCAACGGGAACAATCTTCCTGCATCTAGCCTGTCCAATCCCTTTAGGATTTTATATGTTTCAGTAAGATCCCCCCTCAATCTTCTAAATTCCAATGAGTATAAACCTAGTCGATCCAGTCTTTCATCATATGAAAGTCCTGCCATCCCAGGAATCAATCTGGTGAACCTTCTTTGTACTCTCTCTATGGCAAGGATGTCTTTCCTCAGATTAGGGGACCAAAACTGCACACAATACTCCAGGTGTGGTCTCACCAAGGCCTTGTACAACTGCAGTAGTACCTCCCTGCTCCTGTATTCGAATCCTCTTGCTATGAATGCCAGCATACCATTCGCCTTTTTCACTGCCTGCTGTACCTGCATGCCCACTTTCAATGACTGGTGTATAATGACACCCAGGTCTCGTTGCACCTCCCCTTTTCCTAATCGGCCACCATTCAGATAATAATCTGTTTTCCTGTTTTTGCCACCAAAGTGGATAACCTCACATTTATCCACATTAAATTGCATCTGCCATGAATTTTCCCACTCACCCAACCTATCCAAGTCACCCTGCATCCTCTTAGCATCCTCCTCACATCCTCCTCACAGCTAACGCTGTTGCCCAGCTTCGTGTCATCCGCAAACTTGGAGATGCTACATTTAATTCCCTCATCTAAGTCATTAATATATATTGTAAACAACTGGGGTCCCAGCACTGAGCTTTGCCTCTCTCCTTGCATATTGGTTGGTGGTGTTGTGGGTAGTGTGGTCGGTTTCAGCAGGACATTGATAGGAGCAGAGCTGGGCTGAGAAGTGGCAGATGGAGTTTAATCCCCGAAAGTGTGAAGTGATTCACTTTGGAAGCTCAAACATAAAACAGAATACAAGGTTAATCGTAGGGTCCTTAGCAGTGTGGAGGAACAGAGGGATCTTGGGGCCCATGTCCATAAATCCTTCAAAGATGCCATACAAGTCAACAGAATGGTTAAAAAGGCATGGTGTGCTGCCTTTCATCACTTGGGGGGGGGGGGTGAGGGATTACAAGAGCCACAAAGTAATGGTGCAACTCTGTAAAACTCTTGTTGAAGTACACTTGGAGTACTGTGTTCAGATCTTGTTGTCTCATTAAAGAAAGGATGTGGAAGCTTAGGAAAGGTTGCAGAGGAGATTTACCAGGATACTGTCTGGAACGGAGAGCTTGTCTTATGGGGATAAGTTGAGTGAGCTAGGGTGATTCTCATGGAAGTGAAGGAGGATGAGAGGTGACTGATAGAGGTGTACAAGATGATAAAGGGCGTTGATAGCGTGGACAGCTAGAGACTTTTTCTCAGAGCAGAAATGGCTACATAAGTGGGCATAACTTTAAGGTTTTGGGAGGAGGAGGAAAGTATGTGGCGGGTGTAGGTTTTTTTTATACACAGAGTGGAGTGTGCGTAAAATGCATTAGAGGGAGATTAGAGACATTTAAGAGACTCTTATATTGGCACATGGATGAAAAAAAAGAGTTATGTGGGAGGGAAGGGTTAGATTGATCTTAGAGTAGGTTATAAGGTCGGAACAACGTTGTGGATGGGAGTTCCTGTAGGGTGCGGTACTGTTTTACGTTCTATGTACAGCATGCTCTATTAGTCCTCAACTGCTGGGTTCAGTTGTGACTCTAGCAGCAACGTGGAGGCAGGATGCTGAGGCCTGTGTTGGAATTCCATGATTGCCTATGAGAATGAAGAAGGTATGAGTTGAGTAAGGGGCAGCAGGTACCCTTAGAAATGTCAACCATCTGCTTCCTTTGGCCACTGTAACTTTGCAAGAAGTGCGAGCTTAACTCTCAAGCTTCACTCTGTACAGTTTCTTTTTTCTTTTTCAATCTTTTTATTAGTTTCATAAAATATAAACATAAGATAGCAATAATACAAATAGTTGGAGATACATTGTTGTACTTAAAATGAGTAATTATAAGACCAAATAGTATAAATTGACAAAACTCCCAATCGTGTAGGATAACAATGAATAATAGAGGACAAAAAAAAACTGGAGAAAAATCATGAAAAAGAAAAAAAAAAGAAAAAAAAACCAAACTCCACCTCAAAAAAAACTAAACTAAACAGAATTAGTCAACTAAACTAAAAGACTTGGGCAATTCTGTACAGTTTCAACATAAGACCATAGACACACATATAAGCAGAAGTAGGCTTCTGCTCTCAGTGAGTCTGCTCTACCATTCGATCATGGCTGATTTATTTTCCCTCTCAACCCCATTCTCATTGACTTAGTCTCCTCAGACTTCTGTGGCAATGAATTCCATAGATTCACCACCCTCTGATGAAAGAAATTCCTCTTCATCTCTGTTCTAATGGGCCGACCTATACTGAGGCTGTGTCCTCTGATACTAGCTTCTCCCTTCAAACAACAACATAAAATGCTGGAGGAATTCAGCAGGTCAGGCTGCATCTGTGGAAATGAATAAACAGTTGATGATTCGGACCGAGACCTTCTTCATAACTAATAATATTCAGCAGGTTTCAAAGAGATCCCCTCCCCCCCCCCATTCTTCTAATCTCCTGCAGAAATAAACAGTGTTTCACGAATGAAGATCTAACTAGATCTTGGTTTTTGGTTTTGATCTGTGTCAGTCAGATCCCTAAACTGCAAAGACCAGGATACAATCTGAGGCTCCTTACCAATAACCTTACACTGATTCTAGTTGTAAATATTCTTGTTCGAGTCATAAAATGTACTTTCTGGTTCATACAGATACATGTAGGGCCATACCCTCCCTTGTGCCTTAGGCTTGGAATTGTACATTGAAGGCAATTGTAATATAAATTGATTGATGCTCGTTATTGGATATGAGGAAACAATAAATCTTGCCCTTGGGACGCGACAGTCCTTTCAGCTTTTGCAAGGATTTTCCTCAGCTGGGCAACAGATCACAGGTTACTCTCACTGGGTTAGTTCACAAAGGATTTCCTCTATCAAAGTAAAAGCTTATCTTTTGTAATTTTACAAGGCAGGACAAAACAAAAAAGAATTTAACGACAGGACAGACAAGGCCCCTCCAAGAGGACGACAACCTTGCCGAGGTTTGGAGACCCAGAGAGCTACGTTGTCTGGAGTCAGGGCTTTATGTATTGACTCTTGATCGGGTCACCCATGCCAAACAGGTCAAAGGGTAGAGGCCAGAATAAGAGTGGTCTACCGGTTCCTCAGTTTCAGGGGTTCAGCTCAGGGCTAACAATGCTGCCTGTTTTTTTTTAAAAAAAAAAAAAAATTTTTTTACGGAAATAGGAACGAAGTATCCTTCTACATCTGAGTGCAATGGTATTCCTGAGTCTCCACCTGGGATTTGCATGACTGACAGTAGTGAAAACTGAGCTACTGACATGATGAAGGAATCCCTGAACACTGACAGAGATGGAAGACCCTCATTGCTGCCCTTAACGACAGCAGAGTTATGGGCTGTAGGTAGGTATAGACAAGGGAAAAGGGATAAAGGGACATGTTCCTCTGTTACAATAGGAAATTTAAAATAAAACACAAATACCATTGAATGTCATTTTTATCATTCAAGGTGTGTGGGCTTCACAGGCTGAGCTAGCTTTAATTGTCCACTCTTAGTTGACCAAAGAAGGTGGAGGTGAACTGCCCTCTCGAAGACCACTAGCCCATACTCCAAGGCCACACTTGGAGTAATGTCAACAGTTTTGGGCCCCATATCTCAGAAAGGCTGTGTTGTCTCAGCCTCAAAATTTAGGGGTGACTTTTTAGAACAGAGGTAAGGAGGACATTTTTTTAGCCAGAGAGTGGTGAATCTGTGGAATGCTCTGCCACAGACTGCGGTGGAGACCAAGTCCTTGGGTATATTTAAGGCGGAAGATGATCGTTTCCAGATTGGTCAGGGGATCAAAGGATATGGCGAGAAGGCAGATGTATGGGGTTGAGTGGGATCTGGGATCAGCTGTGATGGAATGGCGGAGCAGACTCGATAGGCTGAATAGCCTAATTCTGTTCCTATGTTTTATTAGATTAGATTATGAGGACACGCAGTCCTCTTTTATTGTCATTTAGTAATGCTTGCATTAAGAAATGATACAATGTTCCTCCAGTGTGATATCACAGAAACACAAGAGAGACCAATACTGAAAAACTGACAAAAACCACATAATTATAACATGTAGTTACAACAGTGCAAGCAATACCGTAATTTGATAAAGAACAGACCATGGGCACGGTAAAAAAAAGTCTCAAAGTCTCTCGAAAGTCCCATCATCTCACGCAGACGGTAGAAGGAAGAAAACTCTCCCTGCCATGAGCTTCCAGCGCCGCAAACTTGCCGATGTAGCATCTTGGAAGCACCCGACCATAGTCCAATTCTGAGTCCGTCGGAAAACTTTGAGCCTCCGACCGGCCCTCTGACACCGAGCACCGAACACCATCTCTGCCGAGCGCTTTGACCCCAGCCCCGGCCGCCAGCAACAGGCAAAGCCGAGGATTTGGGGCCTTCCCCTCCAGAGATTCTCAATCGCACAGTAGCAGCGGCAGCGAACTGGGCATTTCAGAAGTTTCTCCAGATGTTCCTCCATGCTTCTCACAGCTGTCTCCATCAAATCAGAATTGTGCACAGCACCCTACTTACAACCGGAGAGGCTGTGTGCGCTGCGTCGCGTCGCCATCTTCTCCTCCCTCCTGGTCATATTGGTGGCTATGTACTGCTGCCTTAACTCTGGTTCTGTGTCCACAGATGTTACCTGACCTGTCGATATCTCCAGCATTGTTCTGGTTTATTTCAGATTTTCAACATCTGAAGATGTTGCTCTTTGCTTTTCAGTGTCGGGCTTTGGTCACAGTTTCTCTTATGGTACTGGAAAGGGAAGAGATTACATCCATTTCTGAACTACCCTGGACAACTGGATTCCAAACTGATCTGCTGTAGTTATTCAGGAGTGATCGGATGTGGAAATGTCTGACCTTTTTAAAGATTTGTCATGTGTACGTCGAAACTTACAGAGAAATGTGTCGTTTGCATCAGATGAACACAGTCTGAAGATGTGCCGGGGACAGTCCGCCAGTGTTGCCAACATACCATGCCCGCAAGTTACCAACCCACAAGTCTTTTGGAAAGTGGGAGAAGATCAGAAAACCTGAAGGAAACCCAGGAGGTCACACAGAGAACGTACAAACTCCTTAAAGACAGTGGGGTGAATCAAACCCCTATTTTACACCTGGCACCTTATAAAGCGTTATGGAACTGCTATGCTACAGTGCTGCCTATTGCAGTCAAGGGTAAATGTGTTTAACATTTCAATAATATTGAAGCTATATTGTTTGATTAAGCAGTCTTTTTAAAAATAATTTATTACGGGTTATATGTAAAAGCATGTGAATGGCATACGTCATTACATCACCAGGTCATAAGTGTGAGCCTCAGGAAAGTAAAGAATAAAACTAAAACACGTTATCACCCGGCTCTGTATTTCTTCCTTTTAAATAGTTTTTTTTCGTTCTGGAGTTACAGAACTTAACAGTAAGATTTAAAATTTTATTTATATTCTCATGGGAAATAAAAGGAGGCTGTTTGGCCCATCTTGTCTATGCTAGCTCTCAAAGCATTCCCATATGCTCCATTTCCAAAGATTTCCCCATAAACTTGAAACCTATTCTTTCTTATATTACCCATGAGTCTTGCTTTTCCTGCCTCCTGCAATCACAGGGAGAACGTACAAACTCCTTATAGGCAGTGCGGGAATTGAACCTGGGCCGCTGGCACTGTTAAAATGTTGCACTTACTGCTATGCTACTCTGATATGGAAATCCCATTGTGATGTGGGAAGAAACTACCCCGGTAGGAGGAAGCCCAAGTGGTCACCAGGGGAACGTGCATACTCCACACAGACAGTATTTGAGGTTACGATCAAACCTGGGTGGCTGGAGTTGTGTGACAGCAGCTCAAACTTGGTGGGAGGAAAAGTAGACTTGAGTTACTCGATCTGATTCAGATTTCCTTATCACATGTATATCGAAACTTGCAGTGAAGTGTGTTGTTTGTGTTAACAGCTAAAAGTCTAAGGATGTGCTGGGGGCAGCCTGCAAGTCTCGCCACGTATTCAGGTGCCAAGGTAGCTTGCCTATCATGCTTGGTAGAACAACACAGAATATAACAAGCAATAAAACAGCAACAGCAAATCAAGCACTTTTTGTCCCCCACCCTCTAACTCTCCCACCCACCCATGGATACCCCCAGTCCTCCCACTGAGGACATGCCATCTCCAGCCTCCAGTGGATTTGAGGATTCACAGCCAATGGCTTTGACTTTCCCGCTGGACTCACAATGGAACCAGGGCTCCAGCCATCGGGCCTTGACTTCCCGACTTCCGATTGCCTTTTGGGCTTCGATCTTCGGGTATCAATCCCAGAACTTGCCGATGACAATGAGGATGCCAAACACTGGGCCTCAAATTCTGGACTTTCTGATGACTGGGACCCTATAAAACTAGGCCTCAAATGCTGGACTCTCCAGTGACTGGGTCCCTGAAAACTAAGTCTCAAATGCTGTACTCTCCGATGACTGGGATCCTAACATCTAGGCCTCAAATGCCACCGGATTCTCTAATAACTGATAGCCAGAAAATTAGGCCTGAACACTGTACTCTCTGATGATCAGGACTCTGAGCACTAGGCCTCAAATACAAGACTCTCTGATGACAGACTCTGAACAGTAGGCCTCAAATGCCAGACTTTCTGATGACCACTCAGCCAAGAACTTCCTGAATGGCAGAGTAGGCTTAAGTGCTTATGTGACAAGTGTCCTTGATGAGGATGAATTGGACCCAGACGCTGGGATGTCTGAAGCTAGGATCGAGACACGGTATTACACAGGATCTGAGCTCAAAACAACGCTAGGTGGTACCATGAGTAGGGTTATGATTGAGCACTGAAGTGTTCCTTAAATACTCAATTCTTGGCGCTCAAAACAAGGTTACCGATTAGCGGGACCCCACCCTGAACCCTTAGAGGGGCTGTGTCAGCTATGCGTACTCTGGAGAGTTCGAGAGCTGTACAATCAATTCCATGAGGGACAAGTACCGGGCAACAGCACAGTCATAGGGTTGGTGCAGTGGAAGAGCCAAGGCCTTTCCCTTGTTGAAGGCCTCTTCCAAGTCCTTGAAAACGAAGGGAGTTTGACTAGTTTGAGTAATGCTGTCTCTTCCAGACCTTCCTTCGAGGACGGCTCCTGAGACATCTTATGTGACTGGGGTGACGCGACAGACCTGTGTGTCCTCTCCCTACGCTTATCAAGTTCCTTCCTAGAAGCAGTGGCCAAATCAGAGTCCAACTCCCCATCTGTATCCTCAGGCAATGACAGCGAGGTGTTACAGAGGATTCTTCCACCCCCACCACGCCCTCGCGGAACTGGCTTCAAGGATTGGCGTACAGGAGTCTCTCCCTCCCTTGAGATCTGGTGGCTGGAAGCCTTCAGCTTAGCGCCAGTTTCCCCAGACTGCCTGAGCCTCTCCTTGGGCCTTTCCTGAACTAGAGATTCCCTCTCTTTAGTTTCTGTGGGATCCCAACTAGACAGTGTCGGGGCTCACACAGTCCCGTTGGCCGGAACCGGCTCGTCCGCTCTTGACCACAGGACTAGGTCTGCAGAAGGTCTCAGGTTACCTCACACTGAAGCCTACCAGCGTTAATGGGAGAATCAGGGATCAAGGGTATGAGTGGTGAGTCAATAATGTGGAAACTAATGTCTGCCACATGATCCCCTGTCCTCATCCTCAACACAAACCACAGTCTGTTGCTGGATCAGCCCAGAACCTAGCTGGCGGTCGTCCAAGACAGTTGCAGGCAAGGACTGACTCAACTCTCACAGTGGTTTGTTGAATTGACAGGCGGTTTCTAAATCCAGAGAATTACCCGCTGCCCCTGAGTCCACACAAGCCTTCAGCACGAAACCAGAATCTGTGGAATTGGGAGTAGTAGCTGGTACCATCACCATCCTCCCGACACTGGAGAGTCCTGGCAGTTTCCTGACAGTTACAGCCTGGGGTATTCAGCCCGCAGGTGATCTGCTTGCCCACAGAGACGCTGGGACCTCTCATCAGCAGAGAGTCCAATGCAACTGACTTGCATGGGCTCGACTGTACCTTGAGTGGGCGGCGGGCTAGTCCTGGTTCAGGGATGGGAAGTAGAACTGCAATACATAGGGAATGGGCTCAGACTGGATCTCTTCAACCTGCTGAAGTGGTCCCACGTTTGCTCTGTCAGATGATTATCAAGAGGGATGGACTGGTTGATGAGAACCTCTAAGTTCTCTGCTGGCTCTCCCAAGGCAAGGGCATCCTTCAGTTCATCTCGGAGTCCGTGGCGGTATAGCATGGCCAAAGCCTCCGTGTTCCAATTATTCTACTAGGCCAAGATCCAAAACTCGACTGGGTAGTCGGCCGGTGACCATTTCCCCCGTTGAAGTTTCATCAGGCGCTCTGCAGCATTGTCAGCCCCAGCGGGGTTATAAAACACCTTCCTCAGGGCAGCCGTGATTTTCTCTGAACCTGAACAAACCTCTGGCTTACGTTCCCGATGTGCGGTGGCCCAGGCCAGGCTCTTCCAGTCAGGAGAGAGATAATGAAGGCCACTTTCCCTCACTCCGAAGGGGAACCGGGATGGCTGGTGTTCAAACACTAATGAGCATTGGGTGAGAAAGCCGTGGCAAGATCCCAGGCCACCATCAAATCTCTTTGCGGCTGGAAGGTGTGCTGACTCCGCAGAATGACAGATTGGCTCTCCCGAGCGACCCTGGCTTCCTCTTTGCGAAAGCTGATGAACAGTTACCTGGAGGTCGTGAATCCCCAAGCTCTGTCTGGAAATCCTTTCACTGTGGCCGGCCGCAGTGGATGAAAGGTTCTGAAATCCCATTGGCTCCATGTTGCCTCAGTCGTACTGTGACAAGAGTTCTTGACGAGGATGAATTGGATCCAAGTGCTGGGATATCCAAAGCAAGATTTGAGACACGGTATTACCCTGGATCTGAGCTCAGAAGAAACACTGGACGATATCACGAGTAGGCTTACAACTGAGCACTGAACTACAGTTCAGGTGTTCCTTAAATACTCAAGTCTTGGTGCTCAAAACATGATTACCAATTAGCTGGTCTGTCCTGAACCCTTAAAGGGGCCGCATTAGCTAGCCGTACTCTGGGGAGTATAAGCGTCTAAATCCTGGAACGTGGCCATGGCTGGGGGCGTCTTGTAACAGTTTACTCCTAGTTGTTACATTCTTAAATCATACCCTTTTTTCTATTGCCTGTGAGGAACACCTGGAATCAAGGCAGCTGGTGACCCATACACCACAGCTGGAATTCAGGGTCTTGGAGGAACAGTCTGAGACATTAAAAGTGAGTCATGGATGTAGAAACAATATCATCAATTGCCTAATAGCTAGGTCTGGAGATATTGGTATTTACTACTTTAAGTGACAACATCCTTTCTCTTGAAAATGTGAGCTGTGTTTGTGGTGCAGTGGTTTTAATTAATTCTACTTCGGTTTACGGTTTGCTTTAGTTGATGTCTGGGATCCCAGATGCTTCGAGTGTCTGAGGAACGGTCCCTTTTACATGTGCTGAATTCTCAGAGTGGAAATTGCTCGAGCTTCTGGTTTCTGGTTGACTTGTGATTGCGAAACCTGACCTGTCTTGTCTGGGCAGGAACGCACGTGCGAATATAGCGACAGAGTAGCGTAGCGGTTGGCGCAGTCGCTTTCCCGCTCCAGCGATCACCGATTGGCGTTTTATTCCTGCCGCGGTCCGTAAGGGGCTTGTGCGTTCTGTCCATAGCCGAGTTGGTTTCCTTCAGGTGGCTCGGTTTTCACCTGCATTCTAAAGATGTACGGTTAGCATTTGTGAGTTGAGTGTGCGCTACGTTGGTGCTGGAAGTGTGGCCACACTTGTGGGCTGCCCCCAGCACAATCCTCGGACTATGCTGGTCTCTGACACAGAAGACACATTTCACTGCATGTTTCGATGTACCAGTGACATGCACAAACGTTCTTCAATAAGGGAATCCACCCTAACATCCCAGATATGTGAAGCTCGAATTGGCCTCTGCAACCACATGAAGACGGTCTAATAGGCAAATCTGAAGGAGAGTATCATACTCAACTTGAGTGATCCCGCTACTACTTGTGGATTATGTACAAACCACAGTCAAAATGCTTATTTTTTGTGAAAACATAATCCCATCTGTATTGACTAAACTGCACTGTGTCACCATTCTTAGTAACTTAATGAGTACTTATTAAAGCAATATTTGTTGAATAAGTAAATTGTTTATAAAAATGCTTTCTACTTACGTTGGCTAATGACTGACATAAGTGGGTTTGTGCAGAATTATCAGGCGAAAGGAATCCCTTTTCAAAACGAAGATAAATTTGGCTATGTTTCACTGTTACAACCTAACCTTAAAGTTCTGCCGTAAGATTTGATGTCTGAATTTTATCAATTCCTTTCTAGGTAGAAAATGTTTTTTCTGGTAGTATCATTAAACTTGACGCAGCAGTAAAATTTGATATGATCACCAGGCTGTTGCCTGGGCTGGAGCGTTCGGGTGATGAAGAGAGAATGGGTATACTGAGGGCACAAGAGACTGCAGAAGGTGAAGAAGCAAACTACTGGAAGCACTCAGTGTCTGAGGAGACAACCCGGAGATTTATGCTGGCTGGAATCAGGGACTTGTGCTTTGGCTCTTGATAGGGTCACCCATGCCAAATAGGTCGAAGGGTAGAGGCCAGACTAAGAGTGGTCCACCGGTCCTCCAGGTTCAGGAGTTCAGCTCAGGGCTAACAACTCTGACTGGTAAAGCAAAAATTGTATTGGAAACAGGAAAAAATGCTGCCGTAAACGCCAGCCAGTGGCGTAATGGGCAGTAACTAACTAACTAATATGTTGTGAAATTTGTTGTTTTTTGTGGAGCAGTACATTGCAATATATAATAATAAAAACTGGGAATTACAGTAAGTTTATATATAATAGTTAAATTAAGTAATTAATGCAAAATATAGTGAGGTAGTGTGTTCATGGGTTCAATGTCCATTCAGAAATTGAACGGCAGAGGGGAAGAAGCTGTTCCTCAGTCATTAAGTGTGTGCCTTCCGGCTTCTGTACCTCCTCCCTGATGGTAGCAATGAGAGCAAGGCATGACCTGGGGGATGGGGGTCCTTAATGATGGATGCCAAGTTTTTGAGACGTTGCTCCTTGAAGATGGTTTGGATGTTGGAGAGGTTTTGTGCCCATGATGGAGCTGTGAATTCACATCTTTCTGCAGCTTCTTTTGATCACCCCCACCCAGCCCCACAATACCAGACAGTGATGCAGCCTGTCAGAATGCTCTCTCCATGGTACGTCTGCAGTGCATGTATGGTGGGACTCAGTACGGTATTCCTACTGAGTTCATGCAGCAGTTTCCTCTTTGCTCTACAGAGTAAATTTGTCAGTGTGTGTTCTTCACTGGAGTGAAGTCTGTGCAGGTGCTTGATAGAGATGATTACAGCATTATGAGAAACGGAGAGCAACATTAAAATTAGAGGGCATAATTTTAACTAAGGAGTAAGGAGTAAGAGGGAAATATTTTTCACCCAGAGGGTGGCTGGACTCCGAGACACACTGCCTGAGAGGACGGTGAAGGCAGAGACTCTCTCAACATGGAGTCACTGAAGCATCAAGGCTGGACTGGGGCTGTGGACTGCAACTTGTGGAACTCTGGATCAGCTGCAATGATGCCTGGCTTTGTGAACTCTAGTTCTGAATGCTGTTTGCTTGCTTTTATCGTTTGCACGATATGTTTTATTTTTCTCTCTCTGTCTGCACACTGGGAGTTTGGATGGTCTTTTGTTTTAAATGGGTTCTGTTGGGATTCTTTGTTTCGTGGCTGCCTGTAAGGAGACAAATCTCAAGGTTGTATATCCATACTTTGATAATAAAATATACTTTGAACTTTGACTATGTCTGAGTCCTGGTAAATGAGATGAAAATAGATGGGGACTTAATGTCAGCAGGGAGATGGTGGGATAAGGGGTATGTTTTTGTGGTGTACACATCTGTGACTAATTGATTCCCAGGATACACACAGTGATTGACATCAAGTGCTACTGGAAGATTATCAACTCAGTGAAAGATGCCCTTTGGTCAACTTGAAACTCGTTGGCCTGCCAGCACGTTGAAGTGTCTGTCGAGGAATGTTGCCGACTGGTGCATTCCGGACCGCCGGAGTTATATGCTGAGGGATGCACTGAAACTTGGTGTAGCCACCGCAAGGACGCGGTGGAAAAGGACCACAGTATAGGGTTCTTCTGCTTCTGGACAGGGAGGGCCTGGTTGGCTGAGGAAGTCCCTCAATTATTGTAGTAACATACCTCCCTAAGGGAGCCACATGAGTGGCAACAAACCTATGGTTTTAAACAGCATAATCTAACACTGAACGCATTATCTACAAATAGAAGGATAAAAAGGCACAGCATAGTTTATTCTTCAAAGATTCAAGGTACATTTATTATCAAACCTGAGGTTCGTCTTCCCCACAGACGGCCACGAAACAAAGAACCATGGAACCAACCTGTTCAAAAAAAAACATCAAACATCAAACCCCCTCATACCCCCAAGTGCAAAAAAAATCACACAAATGGCAACAAAAACAAATGAGCAAAAACACAGGATAGTAAACACAAAATCAAAAGGCATATTTCAGTTCAGCTCAGTGTTCGCTTATCTGCAAGCCGCCCTGATTCAGAATCGCCCAAACTAGCAACAAAAGAAAGGAGTGACCAGAAACTAGAACACATCATAAATGTGAATTAGAGTCCACAATCCACAAACTGCATCGACTAAACCTTGCTCCTGCAACACCCTCCAATGGCACCGGGGTGGGGGGGGGGGGCGGAGAGAGAGATCATTTGAATGCAAGGACCTTCCCTCAGGAGAGGGGGGAGGGGAGGGAGGATTAATTTTAGTTAAAAAATCAGCATCAAAGCTGTGCTACTGGAAACTTGGAATTATCTTGGTGTTTGCACAGAATAGCAAGATCACTTGAAGGAAAAAGATCTTTGGTTTAGTCCCGGAGTTAGCTTGTGGGATAGGGTTGAGCAGGATAGCGTAAGAATTCCTGTAAGGGAGATTTGTTGTTTATATCGCCCTGAACATCAGAAAATATAAACCCAGCTTTTGCCACATTATCCAGACTAATGACCGCCACTCTTTTCCAACAGTCTAAAACGTTTAACTCTTAAGTAAATTAATTCTGTTCCTTTCTCAACAACGATATCACCATTTTGTTCCAATGTCACACAAGTAATTTTCATGAACTAACTTTTAGGATCAACTCCAAATTGCAGGCTTCACTCTCAGTGCTCAGTTGAGAAAAATAAATTGAAGAATTGAAACTTCTTGATAGAAAGCAAAGTCATGATGAAAAGTCTTGGCCAGAAACATTGGCTTGTTATCCCTCTTCAGAGATGCTGCCTGACATGCTGAGTTCCTCCAGCATTTTGTGTGTTGCTCTGTATTTCCAGCATCTGCAGAATCACTTGTGTTTATAAGGTAGCAGTCCCTTTCCTAATGACTTGGAGGTACTCACATACCGTGAGATACGTTGCTGTTGGCGGAATGGTCACTGACGGTACTTTATACTTTATTGTCACCAAATAATTGATACTAGAGCATATAATCATCACAGCGATATTTGATTCTGCTCTTTGTGCTCCCTGGAGTACAAATCAATAGTAAATATTAAAAATTAAAATTATAAATCACAAATAGAAAATGGAAAGTAAGGTAGTGCAAAAAAACCGAGAGGCAGGTCTGGATATTTGGAGGGTACGGCCCAGATCCGGGTCAGGATCCATTCAGCAGTCTTATCACAGTTGGAAAGAAGCTGTTCCTAAATCTGGCCATATAAGCCTTCAAGCTCCTGAGCCTTCTCCTGGAGGGAAGACGGACGAAAAGTGTGTTGGCTGGGTGGGTCATGTCCTTGATTATCCTGGCAGCACTGCTCCGACAGTGTGCGGTGTAAAGTGAGTCCAAGGACGGAAGGTTGGTTCGTGTGATATGCTGGGCTGTGTTCACGATCTTCTGCAGCTTCTTCCGGTCTTGGAGAGGACAACTTCCATACCAGGTTGTGATGCACCCCAGAAGAATGTTTTCTATGGTGCATCTATAAAAATTAGTGAGGGTTTTAGGGGACAGGCCAAATTTCCTTAGCTTCCTCAGGAAGTAAAGGTGCTGGTGGGCCATCTTGGCAGTGGACTCTGCTTGGTTGGACCAGTTGGTAGGTCTGGTTTCCTCCCATACTCCGAAGACTGGCATCAATTGGCTGCTGCCGAGAAGAATTTACAGTGGGGTGTCGGGCATAAATTTGAGAAAACAAGTTTCAGGGCTTCAGGAAAATAAGGAGAAAGGGAATTCAAAAGATTCAAGATTCAAAGTACACTTAAAGTATGCATGCAGCGTACAACCCTGAAATTCGTCTTCCCCACAGACAGACACGAAACAATGAAGCATCATGGAGCCACCCCGTTCAAAGTAAAACATTAAGCCCCTGCCCCTCCACACACAAAACAATCACACACAACAGCAACAAAAAAAAAGTGAAAACACAGAATATATAACATAAAGGCGTATTTCATTTCAGCTCAGTGGTCATTATCTGCAGGTTGCCCTGAATCAAAAGTCGCCCAAAGGTAGCCATGATAAAAGGACTACTGGAACACAAAGGAAGTGTTAATTTCTTTTTGGTTTAGAGATACAGCATGGTAACAGGCCTTTCTGGCCCCACAAGCCCAATTGTACCCATGCGGTCAATTAACCCGCTAACCCACATATCTTTGGTACGTGGCGGGAAACTGGAACGAACTGAAGGAAGCCCTCACGGTGACGGGGAGAGGGTGCAAACTGCTTCCAGGCAGCAGTGGAATTGAACCAGAAACGCTTGCACTGTAATAGAATTATGTTAGCCGCTACACTACTGTGCTGCCCTTGTTGTGGAGGAACTCATCAGGTCAGGCAGCATCTGTGGTGGGGAATAAACTTTCACCATTTCAAGTGAGGCCTCTACCTCATCCTGTGGGAGGGAACATCGACTCAGACGATGAGAGGCCTACGTCGGGCAATTTCATGCCCTACAAGGCGCAGATTGGGGCGCCACTCCTCGCACAGACTAGAGCAATGTGTGATTAAGTGCCTTGCTCAAGGGAACAAACATGCTGCCACAGCTGAGGCTCGAACTAGTGACCTTCAGATCACTAGACCAATGCCTTAACCACTTGGCCACATGCCCAACACCCTGTCCCACAAACCAGTTCTGGGAATGAAGCAAAGATCATTTTTCTTTCACGGGACCTTGCCACTTTGTGGAGCCTGGTTTGCTGTTAATGATGGTAGCTCACTAATGCAAACACCGGGTGATTCCACGCCCCCGGTGGCACGGTGAGGGGTGAGCTTTGATGCCGAAGGGTAATCAGAAAGTCGGTCAGCGATCCGTCACAGGGGTGTACGCCACAGAAATATGTCCATCAGCCTACCGTCTTCCTGAGGGTCATCAAGTCATGATGAAGGGTCCCAGCCCAAAACGGCAACTGTTTATTCCTCTCTATAGACACTGCCTGACCTGCTGAAATCCTCCAGCGTTTTGTGTATGTTCCTCAAGCATCTGTGGAATCTCTTCAGTTTATGAAAGGTCAAATGGAGCCAGAAAGGATCCAATATGCAGAACGACCTCCTTCTATCTTGTTATAGGTATAGGATATGACAAGGAGATGGAGCTCAGCTAACTATTCATTTGATTTTAGAATAATTATTTATTTGCTAAGCGATTCCGGGTTAATTTTAATGTCCGAATTGGTGTAGTTTTTCACTGATTCTATTCTATTTCTTTGTTCTACCGTGAATGCCAGCAAGAATGAATCTTAAGGTGGTATTTGATGACATAAACGTACTTTGATAATAAATTTACCATGAACTATGCACTTTGATAGCTTGTAACTTGCTTTATTCCACAGCTGTGACTCCCTTGGTCTTTCTAACTAAGTCACAAGCCAGTGACGATGTTATGAATCAATTCTGCGGGGCAAATCCTCAAGGATAACAGGTAGAGTAGCGGTTAGCATAATGCTATTACAATTCCATCGCTGTCTATACGTTCTCCCCGTGACCGTGTGGGTTTCCTCTGGGTGATCTGGTTTCTGTCTGCAGATGTATGGGTTAATAGTCTACACGGGTGTAACTGGGCAGTGCAGGCTTGTTAGAGAGATAGATAGATAGACATACTTTATTGATCCCGAGGGAAATTGGGTTTTGTTACAGTTGTACCAACCAAGAATAGAGTATAAATATAGCAATATAAAACCATAAATAATTAATTAGTAATATGTAAATTATGCCAGATGGAAATAAGTCCAGAACCATCCTATTGGCTCAGGGTGTCTGACCCTCCAAGGGAGGAGTTGTAAAGTTTGATGGCCTCAGGCAGGAATGACCCTATGACGCTCTGTGTTGCATCTCGGTGGAATGAGTCTCTGGCTGAATGTACTCCTGTGCCCAACCAGTCCATTATGTAGTGGATGGGAGACATTGTCCAAGATGGCATGCAACTTGGACAGCATCCTCTTTTCAGACACCACCGTCAGAGAGTCCAGTTCCATCCCCACAACATCACTGGCCTTACGAATGAGTTTGTTGATTCTGTTGGTGTCTGCTACCCTCAGCCTGCTGCCCCAGCACACAACAGCAAACATGATAGCACTGGCCGCCACAGGCTCGTAGAACGTCCTCAGCATTGTCCGACAGATGTTAAAGGACCTCAGTCTCCTCAGGAAATAGAGACGGTCTGACCCTTCTTGTAGACAGCCTCAGTGTTCTTAGACCAGTCCAGTTTATTGTCAATTCGTATCCCCAGGTATTTGTAATCCTCCACCATGTCCACACTGACCCCCTGGATGGAAACAGGGGTCACCGGTACCTTAGCCCTCCTCAGGTCCACCACCAGCTCCTTAGTCTTTTTCACATTAAGCTGCAGATAATTCTGCTCACACCATGTAACAATGTTTCCCACCGTAGCCCTGTACTCAGCCTCATCTCCCTTGCTGATGCATCCAACTATGGCAGAGTCAGGTCTATTATTATGTATTGCTTTGTACTGCTGCCACAAAGTTAACAAACTTCACAACGTACGCTGGTGATGTGAGACCTGATTCTGATTCAATAGTGTAGTGCTTAGTATCGTCACTTGTCACATGGGAGGCCAGGGTTCAACTGCTTGGCGAGGAGATGGTCTTGGCACATGGATGATAGAAAAAATGGAGGGTTACCTGGGAGTGAAGGGTTAGATTTATATTGGAGTAGCTTAAAGGGTCAGCACAACATTATGGGCCGAGGGTCTGTACTGTGCTGTAATGTTCTATGTTTTCTGTTCTATATCGTGTTAACAAGAAAACCAGAAGCTACAAAGAAGTGTATTTTAAGTTTAATCACAAACGAGAAAATCTGCAGATGCTGTAAATCCAGGCAACACGCACAAAATGCTGGAGGAACTCAGCAGGCCAGGCAGCATCTATGAGCAAGAGTACAGTCAACGTTTCGGGCTGAAACCCTTCAGCAGGACTGGGGATAAATAGATGAGGAGTCAGGGTAAGAAAGTGGGGGGAAGGGAGGAAGAACCTCAAGGTGATAGGTGAAACTGGGAGGGAAGGGAGTGGGGTGGAGTAAAGAGCTGGGAAGTTGATGAGCAGAAGAGATTCAGAGTTAGAGAAGGGGGAATCTGACAGGAGAGGACAGCAGGCCATGGAAGAAAGAACAAGGGAGGAGTACCAGAGGAAGGGAGGTGATCGGCAGGTAAGGAGATAAGGTGAGAGAAGGAAATGGGGAATGGTGAAAGGGGGGTGTTTAAGTTTTCAAGTTTGTCAAACAACGGCTTGTTGTTCAGGCTCTGCAGAAATCTTTTAGAAAAGTTTTCATTAGCATGCTGCATTATTTCAGATATTCGTGACCTGAATTAGCCTGATGGATTTATTGAATTCCTTCTGTGTACAGACTTGTTTGCAGAAGGAAGGTAATAACGATTCAAGCTGCAGTGTAAAATGGTGCACACACTTACTGAGGTTCGAGCATTCGAACAGCTGTAGCTGTCCCAGTTGACCCGACCTCAAAGAACTTGGCATTAGAAGGAGTTATTGTAAAACTGCTGAGATGTCTCGATGTCAACACCCCAAGAAATACCGCAGTCAACACTAATCTTCTGCTGTCACCCCCGTTCTTCACTTCTTTATGGTGAGGAAATTGCAGGAATTATTTACAGATCATTGTGGAATTCTTAGCATCAAAATCATGCATTGCTATGACAACTTTAACTTCAAGAACCTTCTGTGTGGCACGAGCAAACTAAATTTGGCAATGACCCAGGCAAATATTTGGCTGAGAAAAACTGCAACAAGAAGAGATAAAAAGAACATATTAAAAGACAAGAGAGAGAGAGGTTCAGGAAAGGAATCTTGAACTTTCAAAAGTTGGGGGAGCCGCTGAACTCTGAGGAGCACAGGAGATCAGAACTGGAGGGATGCAGAGAGCTGAAACCCTTGTTGGTCATGCGCTCACAGAGAGATTAGAACAGAGAACTTAGAACTGATAGAACTTAGAATGGAACAAGCCCTTTGCCCTATGAGTAAAAAACACAAAGTGCTGGAGGAACTCAGCTAGTCAGACAGCATCTCTGGAGAGAAATAGACAGTTGATGTTTTGGGCCGAGACTCTTCCTCAAAACTAGAAAGGAAGGGGGAGGAATTGGGAATAAGAAAGTATAGGAGAGGGATGAGTACAAGCCGGCTGTGATGGGTGAGACCATTTGAGGGGGAAGGTGGGAGAGGGGAGTTGCGAGGTCAATAATGAAGACTGATGCTCAAAGGTTCGATGGGAAATCTTGAATTCAAAGCCCGATGGGCCAAAGTACTGGGTGTGCTAATTCACTGGGGAAGTTGAAGGGTTCCACGAGTCCCATGGAAACCAGTCTCTCCTGCAGCTGGAGGAGTGTCTGTGTGTGGATGGGAAGGAGGAAATGGCTTGTTTTGTTGTACTGCTCTGAGCATTGAGGCCACGCTAGATTGGCACCAGGATGTATGGCAACGCTTGTGGGCTGCCCCCAGCACACCTTTAGGTAGTGTTGGTTGCTAATGTAAATGACACATTTCACTGTATGTTTCCATGTACACATAATAAATTTATTATTTATTGAGATACTGCGTAGAATAGGTCCTTCCGACCCTTTGAGCCGTGGAATCCTCCGATTTAACCCTGGCCTATTCACGGGACAACTTACAATGACCAATTAACCTACCAACCAGTACGTCTATGGGCCACGTGAGGCAACCAGAGCACCCGAGGGAAATCCATCCGGCCTTGGGGAGAATGTACAAACTTCGTACAAGTAGCAGTGGGAATTGAACCCTGGTCGCTGGTACTGTAAAGCGCTGTGCTAACCACTAAGCAACCCTGCATAAATACCTAATAAACGGATCTGATCCGAGTGGGCAGTTCAGCAAAAAGCCATGGCATTTATGTCTTCACACATGAGTACTTGTTTTAAGTACATTTAAAATAAGAAGTGTTTCTGGAGAAGGTCTCCAGGTTGATAGACGTGCTTCGCTGATCTCGGACCAGCAAGTAGGATCACAGAATCAGCTCCAGACCGATGTGAACTCCATGGTTTGGTCCATTTTGTGTGCGAATGGCACAGCTAACAGACCGATGGCGAACAAAACCTGAACTGGCTGTTGCTCCTACGGTCTGCCCTTAGGATAGCCGTCACGTTGCTAGGAGTGATCTGGTTCTTTGTCCAGACATCACTTCCCGGTTCAGTCAGAGTTCACCTGATTACAAGCAGAAAAATACACTCAGTGCACACAAAATGCTGGAGGATCTCAACAGGTCAGGCAGCAACTATGGAAATAAATAAACAGTTCACGTTTTGGGCCGAGACCCTTCTTCAGGACGGTCTATTCTACCCCATGGATGCTGCCTGACCTGCTGAGTTCCTCCGGCATTTTGTGTGTGTTGCTCTGGATTTCTAGCATCTGCAGACTTTCTCAAATTTAAAATACGATCAGTAGCCACTTTTTTCAGAGGAAAGTTACAGTGGTCAGATCTCTGGCACTGGATTTGCCTCTGTGACTCAGAAAGGAAGTGGGGAGAAGAGGCACGCTGTGGTTATAGGGAATTCATTATTTAACGGACAGGAGGCCCTGTTGGTGAGAACGAGATTCCCAGATGGTTTGTTGCCTCCTGTGTGCCGGGGACAGGGATATTTCGGATTGAGTCCTTAGCATTCTTAAGTGGGAGGGAGAACACCCAGAAGTCGTGGTCCATGAGATGCGTAGGATGAATGTCGAGGTTCTGCATGGGGAGTTCAGGAAGTCAGGTACTAAATTAAAGGGCAGGACCTCCAGGGTTGTGATCTCAGGATTGCTACCCATGCCACGTGCTAGTGAGACCAGAACTAGGAAGATTATACAGTTTAATAAGTGGTTAGACGGTTGGTGTAGGAGGGAGGGCATAAGATTTTTGGATCATTATGCTCTCTTCCAGGGAAGGTGGGACCTGTGCAGAAGGGATGGTTTGCACCTGAACTGGAGGTGGACTAATATCCTAGTGGGAAGGTTTGTTAATGCTGCACGGTGGGGTTTAAACTGGAGTTGCAGGGGGATGGGAATCAGAATGCCAGAACGGTTAGTGGGGAGGTTGTGGAGGCAGGTATTGGCAAGACCTCAAACAAAGTTAGCAATGAAAAGATTGAGCATGGTGCAACTAGTGTCCTGAGCTGCATATATATCAATGCAAGAAGAATTGTAGGAAAGGCGGACAATAGTGCTGAAGATGAGGTAGCTGGTTTACAAACAGAGGCAGTGTGTAGTGAGGAGAGATTGTTGATAGGGCAAAGATGCAGTCAATAGGATGAGTTGCAACCTAAAAGGTGGGCAAAATCGCAAAGGGTGAATACAGGGCTAAAAGTGTGGGGTTCGATTGTGCGCAGTAGACGGAATAAGCTAGATGAACTTGCAGCACAGTTGCCGATTGGCAGGTATGATGTCGTAGACATCACTGAATCATGGCTGAACGAAGATCATAGCTGGGAGCTTAATGTCCAAGCATACACATTGTATCAAAAAGACAGGCAGGAAGGCAGAGGGGGCGGTGTAGGCCTTTTGATAAGAAATGAAATCAAATCATTATATAGCAGTGATATAGGGTCCAAAGGTGTTGAATCATTGTGGATAGAGTTAAGGAGCTGCAAGTGGAAAAGACACTGATGGGAGTTGTATACAGTTCCCCAAATAGTAGTAAGGATGGGGCCTACAAATTTCATCGGGAGATAGAAAATGTATGTCAAAAGGGCAAGGGATTTCAATATGCAGGTAAATTGGGAAAATCAGGTTGGTGCTGGATTCCAGGAGGGGGAATTTCCAGAGTACCTGTGAGATGGCTCATTAGAGCAGCTCATGGTTAAACCCACTAGGGGTTGAGCTATTCTGGATTGGGTGTTGTGCGATGAACCAGAATTGATTAGAAAGCTTATGGTAAAAGAACCCTTAGGAGCAAATGATCATAATATCAAATTTACATCAGGAGAAGCTAAAGTCAGATGTATCAGTATTACAGTGGAGTAAAGGAAATTACAGAGGTATGAGAGAGAAGATAGCCAGAATTCATAGGAAAAGAACACTGGCAGGGATGACAGCAGAGCAGCAATGGTTGGAATTTCTGGAAGGCACAGGATATATACATCTCAAAGAGGAAAAATTATTCTAAAGGCAAGATGACACAACCATGGCTAACAAGAGAAGTCAAAACCAACATAAAAGTTAGGGCATTTAATCGAGCAAAAATTAGTGAGAAGTTAGAAGATTGGGAAGCTTTTAAAAACCAACAGAAGGCAACTAAAAAGTAATTAAGAAGATAAAGATGGAATACAAAAATAAGCCAGCCAATAATACTAAAAAAGATACTAAAAGCTTCTTCAGATACGTAAAGTGTAAAAGAGAGGCTGGAGTGGATATCAGACCACTGGAAAATGATGCTGGAGAGGAATTAATGAGGGACAAGGAAAATAGCGGACAATTTGAATAACTATTTTGTATTAATCTTCACTGTGAAAGACATTAGCAGTATGGTGGAAGGTTCAGGTGTCAGAGGATATGAAATGTGTGAAGTTACCATTACTAGAGAAAAGGTGCTTGGGAAACTTCAAGGTCTGAAGGTAGCTAAGTCATTAGGATCAGATGGTGTACACACCAGATTCTAAAAAAAGTGACTAAAGAGGTTGTGAAGGCATTAGTAATGATCTTTCAAGAATCACTAGATTCTAGAATGGTTCCAGAAGACTGGAAAATTACAAATGAGACTCCACTCTTCAAGAAGGGAAACGGCAGAAGCAAGGAAACTATAGGCCAGTTAGTCTGACTTTAGTAGTTGGGAAGATGTTAGAGTCAATTATTAAGGATGAGGTCTCAGGGTACTTGGAAGAACATGATAAAATAGGCCGTAGTCAGCATGGTTTCCTCAAGGGAAAATCTTGCCTGACAAATCTGTTGGAATTATTTGAAGAAATAACAGGTGTAAAGGATTCCTTCTTTTATGTTCCTGCATATGTTAATCAAAATGGCTTCTTTGTTATGTTAATATTTTCTGTTACTGTGTATGGTAATCAAAATGGCTTCTTTGTTATGTTAAATGCTGAGAAGGTTCTCTCGCTATAGTTTGTTTGGGTTATCTTATTGATAAGAGAGCGAATGAACCAATGAGTGTCCATGTTATTCTTTTTTGGGGTGATATGCTGTCTCATATGGCTGGGAAATGGGTATTTTGGCGGGGAGTTGGAGGAGAGACCTGGGGGTAAGATGGATGTGCTGGGAGTGCTCTGCTTAGTCACTTTGGGTGGACCCGAGCTGTGAGTTGAGGGGATCAGAGTGGATCACAGGGTGAAGAAGGAAGGTCCCGAGCTCCAACTGTGTACACGAAGAAACTGAACTTTGATAAGTCTGGCGCCTTTTTTTTTCATTCCCTTTTGTATTGTACTTCTGTTAATCTCATAGTCCTAGTAAGATTTATAAAGTGTAATTTGTAAAATGTACATTGTGTGCTGGCTGGTGATTGATGTTTGAGGCCGAATCAGGTGGCATTGCACAGCAACCGACGTAACCGGGAGACAAGGTTGGGCAGCGGACGGGGTTTCCCCTAGATAAGTACCAGCCAATATAGCTGAGCAAGATAGACAAAGAAGAATCTGTTGATGTTGTATACTTGGATTTTCAGAATGCTTTTGACAAGGTGCCACATATGAGGCTGCTAAACAAGTTACAAGCTCAGGGTATCACAGGAAAGATTCTAGTGTGAATAAAGCAGTGGCTGATTGGCAGGAAACAAGGAATGGGAATAAAGGGATCCTTTTCTAGTTGGCTGCTGGTGACTAGTGGTGTTCCACAGGAGTCTGCGTTGGGACTGATTCTTTCTTACTTTATATGTAAGTGATTTGGATGATGGAAGTGATGGTTTTGTTGCAAAGTTTGCAGGTGATATGAAGATATGTGGAGGAGCAGGTAGTTTTCAGGAAGAAGAGAGGCCACAAAAGGACTTAGACAGATTAGGAGAATAGGCACAGAAGTGGCAGATGGAATACAGTGTTGGGAAGTGTACAGTCATGCACATAGATATTAAAAATTGAAAGGGTTGGCTATTTTCTAAATGGAGAGAAAATACAAAAAACTGAGACTCAAAAGGACTTGGGAGTCCTTGTGCAGGATTCCCTAATGGTTACTTTGCAGGTTGAATCTCTGCTGAAGAAGGCAAATGCCACTTTAGCTTTCATTTCAAGAGGACTAGAATATAAAAACAAGGATGTAATGTTGAGACTTAATAAAGCACTGGTGAGGCTTCACTTGGAGTATTGTGAGCAGTTTTGGGCCCCTTATCTTAGGAAGGATGTGCTGAAACTGGAGGGGGTTCAAAACAAAAGAGGTTCACGAAAATGATCCCAGGATTGAATGGCTTGTCATTTGAAAAGCATTTGATGGCTCTTGGCCTTTATTCACTGGAATTCAGAAGAATGAAGGGTGACCTCATTTGAAAACTGTCGAATGTTGAAAGGCCTTGATAGAGTGGATATGGAGAGGATGTTTCCTATGGTGGGAGAGTCTAAGACCAGAGGATACAGCCTCAGAAGAGGGGTGTCCTTTTAGAATGGAGATGAGGAGGAATTCCTTCAGCAAAAGAGTCGTGAATTTGTGGAATTCATTGCCACAGGCAGGTGTGGAGACTAAGTCTTTATGTATATTTAAGGCAGAGGTTGATAGATTCTTTATTGGTTAGGGCATGAATAGATACGAGGGTGGGGTGGGGGTGTTGTGGGGGAGGAGATTGAGGCTGAGAGGAACATTAGGTCAGCCATGATGAAAAGGGGGAGCAAATGGCCCAATTCTGCTCCTATATCTTATGGTTTTACGTTGTGGTTTTATTTGGTACCTCTTGTAGCCTAGTGAAGTGCCATTGTGTGTACAAGAAATACCAATCAGCACTGGCCACAAGTCCCCTTATGCTCGATCTGTCATTCAGTAAGACTGTAGCTAATCTTTTATTAAGTCATGGAATCAAGGTTCAAAGTTCAAAGTAAATTCTATTATCTATGTACATATATGTCACCACATACAACCTTGAGATTCTTTTTCCTGTGGGAATACTTAGCAAGTCTATAGAATAGTATCTATAACAGGATCAATGAAAGATCAAGTAGAACATAGACGACAACAAACTGTGCAAATTCAAATATAAGTAAATAGCAATAAATAACGAGAGAGTGAAATAACAAGATAAAGAGTCCATGAAGTGAGATCATTGGTTATGAGAACATCTCAATAGATGAGTGTAATTATCCTCTTTCGTTCAAGAGCCTGATGGTTGAGGGGTAGTAACTGTTCTTGAACCTGGTGGTGCAAGTTCAGAGGCTCTTCTATCTTCTACCTGATGTCAGCAGCAAGAAAAGGGCATGGCCTGGGTGGTGAGATCTTTGATGATGGATGCTGCTTTCTATGGCCAAACTGGTCCACGATGACCGAGTTTCCCAACTGAGCTAGTTTCATTTGCCTACAGTCAGCTCATTGCCCTCAAAACATTTCCTATCCATGTACCTGTCCAAGTACATCTTAAATATTGTAATGTGCCTGCCTCAGCCACTTCCTCTGATAGCTCATTCTGTATACTGACCACCCTCTGAATGTCTCTCAGGTTCCTGTTAAATCTCTCCCCTCTCACCTTAAACCTATGCCCTTTAGTTCTTGATTCCCCAATGCTGGGAAAAGTGTCCTCTCACCCTGTCTGTTACCTCATAGCTTAATACCCTAATACCCCTAATAGCATTATCACTACCCCTGATTCATTTAATAGTCTATCAATCTCTGTCTTTGAGGGGGAAAGGCTGGAATCTATAATAAAGGATATGATAGTAAACATGCTCGAACAGACATAGTGAGCTGAAGGGCTTGTTACTGTGCTGTGTTCTTAAAATCAACATTTGTGTTTGAAAAGGAGATCAGGTTAAACAGATCCACTTTAGATAATCCTCCTTATCTTCTCCGGAGATAAGAGAATCTCCCTCATCCTCAAAGAACTCCAACTGACCTATCTGAGTTCTTTAAGGATGTGACTAATAGAGTAAATAAAGGAGAACTCATGGATATAGTCTATTTGGATATTCCAAAGGACTTCAGTAGGGTTTCACATACATTAGGGGACAGATATCTATAGGTAAGTTATTAGGAAAAGGTATCGATAAGGTTGAAAGAGTACAGAGGAAATTTACAGAGATGTTGCTGCTTCAGGAGGACCAGAGTTACTGGGAAAGTTAGAATAAGTGAAGACATTCCCTGGGGAGTTGGAGAATGAGGAGAGATTTGATAGAGGTATACAAAATTATGAGAGGTATAGATAGTGTAAATGCAAGCAGGCATTTTCCACTTTCTGGCATCTCAGGCCTGAAGAAGGGTCTCGAGCCGAAGTATCGACCATCTATTCATTTCCATAGGTACTGCCTGAGCTGCTGAGATCCTCCAGAAGTTTGTGTGTGTTGCTTTGGATCTCTAGCATCAGCAGACTTTCCACCGAGGTTGGGATGGACAGTTTGGCATGGACTAAGTGGGTAGAAGGGCCTGTTTCTGTGCAGTGGCACTCTATGACATGGAATTGGATATAGGTTGAGAATCAACATAACAGGCAGAAAACAAAGACTGGGACTAAATGGGTCCTTCTCGGTCTTTGACTTTTGGGGATACCACATAATGTAAGACAATCCTTATCAGTTTTATTTGTCACATGTACATCAAAACATACAGAGAAATGAGTTGTTTGCATCAATGATCAACATAGTCCAAGGATTGTACTGGGCAGACCGCAAGTGTCGCCATGCTTCCAATGCCAACATAGCATGCCCACAACTCACCAATCCTGACCGTACATCCTTGGAATGAGACAGGAAACTGGCACACCCGAAGGAAACCTACGTGGTCACTGGGAGAACGTACAAACTCCTTATAGACGGTGGCAGGAATTGAACCCAGATCAGTGGTAGCTGTAAAGCTTTGTGCTAACCACTGCTCTTCCTTGCCGCCCCCGCCCATGGCACATGGAGGAACTTCGTCACATAGAAGGTGGTACGATTGTGGAGCGAGTTGCCAGCGGAAGTGGTAGATGGAGGTTCAGTTGTAACATTTAAGAGGAGTTTGGATAGGTACGTGGACAAGAGGGTTATGAAGGGCTATGGTCTGGATGGAGGCTGATGGGCCTAGGCAGAAACCAGGCTGGCACAGACCTGTTTTTGTGCTGTAGTGCTTTAAGACTCTTCATGACCTCGCTAGTCCTCCTTTGCACTATTTATTTATTTTTAATTGTGTCTTATAGTTTTTTATGTCTTGCGATGTACTGCCACCACGAAACAACAAATTTCACAACATACATTTGTCAGTAATAATAAACCTGATTTGTGAAAATTAGAATAAATATCTTGTAATGCAATTATGTAAGATGTTGGTGTGTGGCCAAGTGGTTAAGGCATCAGTGTAGTGATCTGAAGGTCGCTAGTTCGAGCCTCAGCTGAGGCGGCGTGTTGTGTCCTTGAGCAAGGCACTTAACCACACATTGCTCGGCGACGACACCGGTGCCAAGCTGTATCAGCCCTAATGCCCTTCCCTTGGACAACATCGGTGTCATGGAGAGGGGAGACTTGCAGCATGGGCAACTGCTCATCTTCCATACAAGCTTGCCCAGGCCTGCGCCCTGGAAACCTTCCAAGGTGCAAATCCATGGTCTCACGAGACTAAAGGATGCCTAAAAAATTATGTAAGATATTGATAAATCACACGTGGAAACCTCTATACAATTTTGGACACTATTTGAAAAAAGATGTACTTGGTGCGAATGGATCAAAGATACACCAGACCAGATGGCAGGTCTTTGATGTCAGGAGAAATTTTATCGGCTGGACCTACATTTTCTGGTGTTCAGAAGGACAAGAGGAGATTTTATTGGATTGAACAAAAGTCTTAAAGGGCTCAACATGATAGATATTGGGGAAGGTATTTTCCATGACTGAGGAGTATAGATTTAGGGATCACAGGGACAAACTAAGAGGTGGATCATTTAGAACTGGAGTGAATACAGCCTCAGAGTGCAAGGATGTCCCTTTAGAATAAGGATGTGGGGGAATTTCTTCAGCCAGAGGGTGGTGAACCTGTGGAACTTATTTCCACACTGTGACACACGATTGTGGAGGTCAAGTTATTGGGTATATTTAAAGTGGACTTTGATCATCATCGCCATCATTATGTGCCCTGTCGTATGACATTGGCAATCATGGTCTTGGCCATGATTGTTCTTGGCAAATTCTACACCTGGTTTACTGTTCACACCTTCTGGGCAGGTGTCTTTACAAGACAGGCAGCCCCAGCCATTATCAATAAACCAGGACTTGTGATGTGCACCAGATGCTCATACGCCCATCCACCACCTGCTCCCATGGCTTCACGTGACCCTGATCAATTGGGGGGAGGGGGAGACTAAACAGGTGCTACACCTTGCCCAAGGGTGACCTACAGGCTAGCAGAGGGAAGGAGCGCCTTACACCTCCTTTGGTAGTAACGTGTCTCCACCCATGTAGGTCAATAGGTTCTTGATTAGTAAGGTCATCAAATGTTATGGCGAGAAGGTCAGAGAATGGGGTTGAGAAGGATAATAAGTCAGCCAAGATAGAATGGTGATGTAGACACAGTGGGCCAAATGGCCTAATTCTGCCCTTGTGTCTCATTGTTTTATGGAATGGTGGGTCTTTGAAATTCTGTATTCTGTAGGTGCAGACATTAATTACATTTCATTCAGAACAAGCTCGGCAGATGCCAGAGATTGGGATGTCAAGTACATGGGGATAAGGCAGTACTTGAGCCAGAAGATCAGCCATGATTTTGTTGCATAGCAGAGCAGATTGGAAATCAGGCAAAGCCCTACCCACCATTGAGCACATTTACATGGAGCACTGCCACAACAAAGCAGCATCCAACGTCAGGGACCCCCACCATCCAGGCCATGCTGTCTTCTCACAATTACCTTTGGGCAGTTGGTGCAGGACCCTTTGGTCCCAGACCATCAGGCTCAGGAATAGTTATTGCCTGCAACTTTCAGGCGCTCAAAACGGTGTGGATAACTTCACTCACCACAACTTTGAACTAATTCCACAACCTACAGACTCACTTTCTTATCTATTCATCTATCTACCTATCTATCTTTTTGCATAATTTGTTTTCTTTTGCACATTGGTTGCTTATCTGTCTTGTTTATGTAGTTTTTCATAAATTCTATTTTATTTCTTAATTTTCCTGTAAATACCTGCAAGAAAGTGAATCTCAAAGTGACATTGATGTACTTTAATAATAAAGTACATCAATGACGTTGACTTCCTTCTATTACTGCTGATGAGCTAGCATTAGTACGTTGAATTAATGGATTTGTGATTTTATTGGATCAGTTGGACTGAGGAAGTGTGTTGGAGCACTCTCAATGTCCATTCCCTTTGGGAGTGATCGGAGTGTGTGTGTTTGTGTGTGTGTGTGTGAGGCCCTTCCTGAAGCAGAGCTGCCAAAACCCCAAAACCCCAAGGTTGCTCAGTGTCCACTATGGCTCAGTGGGTGTTTTTCCAGTCTCTGAGTCAGAAGTTGGTTGAAGTCCCACTTCTCAGACTTAAGCACAAAATCAGAGGCTGAAAGTGCATTATAATCACAGAGGGAGCACTGCTGTTATGGAGGTGGTGTCTTTAGAGTTGCAGACACAGCTCAGTACATTACTGAACCAGTCTCCCCTGCGTGGAATCTGTCTACACTTCTCACTGCCTCAGTAAAGCAGCCAGCATCACCAGAGACTCCACCCCAGATATTCCCTCTCTGCTCTCTCCCATCTGGCTTAAGATGCAAAACCCTGAAAGCCTTTCACCTCAGGCTCAAGGGCAGCTTCTACCCCAATGTTATAAGAACTATTAAATAGTCCCCTAGTGCGATAATAAGCCAATGGTGGTGTAGTGGCATCTGTACCAGACTTCGAGTGGAGTGGTCCTGGGTTTGAATCTGGCCGGCTTCTTGCACGCTTTCCATCCGTGCTGGGCTGAACGTCGAGCTAGCAACTCGGCCTCGTAAAAAACAGACAAAATGCTAAAAAAGAAAAGGCAGGGTTGCTGCCCACTACACCGCCTGGCGTGGAAAGGAACAACAACGACTAGTACGATAAGACTGACGCTTGACCTCATTTTGACCTTGCTCCTTATTGTCTGCCTGCACTGCACTTTCTCTGTAACTGCAATGCTCTATTCTGCACTCTGTTATCGTTTTACCCTGTACGGATGGTGTCAGTACCAGGGTGCTCAAAGCCTGTGCCCCTCAGCTATGTGGAGTACTTCGCCATGTATTTAACTTGAGCCTGAGGCTCCGGAGGGTTCCTATACTGTGGAAGACGTCCTGCCTCGTCCCTGTGCCGAAGACGCCACGCCCCAGCGGCCTCAATGACTACAGACCGGTGGCATTGACCTCCCACATCATGAAGACCCTGGAGAAACTTGTTCTGGAGCTGCTCCGGCCTATGGTCAGGCCACACTTAGATCCCCTCCAGTTCACCTACCAGCCCCGACTAGGAGTTGAGGATGCCATCGTCTACCTGCTGAACCGTGTCTACGCCCACCTGGACAAGCCAGCGAGCACTGTGAGGGTCATGTTTTTTGACTTCTCCAGTGCGTTCAACACCATCCGCCCTGCTCTGCTGGGGGAGAAGCTGACAGCGATGCAGGTGGATGCTTCCCTGGTGTCATGGATTCTTGATTACCTGACTGGCAGACCACAGTACGTGTGCTTGCAACACTGTGTGTCCGACAGAGTGATCAGCAGCACTGGGGCTCCACAGGGGACTGTCTTGTCTTCCTTTCTTTTCACCATTTACACCTCGGACTTCAACTACTGCACAGAGCCTTGTCATCTTCAGAAGTTTTCGGATGACTCTGCCATAGTTGGATGCATCAGCAAGGGAGATGAGGCTGAGTACAGGGCTACGGTAGGAAACTTTGTCACATGGTGTGAGCAGAATTATCTGCAGCTTAATGTGAAAAAGACTAAGGAGCTGGTGGTGGACCTGAGGAGGGCTAAGGTACCGGTGACCCCTGTTTCCATCCAGGGGGTCAGTGTGGACATGGTGGAGGATTACAAATACCTGGGGATACGAATTGACAATAAACTGGACTGATCAAAGAACACTGAGGCTGTCTACAAGAAGGGTCAGAGCTGTCTCTATTTCCTGAGGAGACTGAGGTCCTTTAACATCTGCCGGACGATGCTGAGGATGTTCTACGAGTCTGTGGTGGCCAGTGCGATCATGTTTGCTGTTGTGTGCTGGGGCAGCAGGCTGAGGGTAGCAGATACTAACAGAATCAACAAACTCATTCGTAAGGCCGGTGATGTTGTGGGGATGGAACTGAACACTCTCACGGTGGTGTCTGAAAAGAGGATGCTGTCCAAGTTGCATGCCATCTTGGACAATGTCTCTTCCACTACATAATGTACTGGGTGAGCACAGGAGTACATTCAGCCAGAGACTCATTCCACCGAGATGCAACACAAAGCGTCATAGGAAGTCATTCCTGCCTGTGGCCATCAAACTTTACAACTCCTCCCTTGGAGGGTCAGACACCCTGAGCCAATAGGCTGGTCCTGGACTTATTTCATAATTTACTGGCATAATTTACATATTACTATTTATTATTTATGGTGCAACTGTAACGAAAACCAATTTCCCCTGGGATCAATAAAGTATGACTATGACTATGACTATGATCTCAGTGCGCTGTGTAGTGATTTATTTAGAGATACAGCAGGGTAACAGGCCCATCTGGCCCACTGAGCCTGTGTTGCCCAGTTACACCCATGTGACCAATTAGCCTACTGACCCGTACATCTTGGGACTGTGGGAGAGAACTGGAGCACCCGGAGGAAACCCACACAGCCATGGGGAGAAGGTACAAGCTTCTTACAAAAAGTGACCGAATTAAACGCCGATTGCCCGTGCTGCAAAGCTACCGTGCCACCCAATGAAGTCATGCAACAGCTATATAAAATGTTAGTCAGGCTGCACTTGGACTGCTGGGTGCGGTTCTGGCTGTCTCGATAGAGGGAGGATGTGGAAACTGTGGAGAGGGTGCAGAGGAGCTTTACCAGCATGCTCCCTGGAGCAGACGGTAGGAGCTATAAGGAAAGGTTAGACAATCTTGGGTTGCTCTTCCTTGAGCATCAGAGACTGAGGGGAGACCCAATAGAGATTTATACAATTATAAGAAGCATAGATAGATACCGGGTGGCAGGGTGGAGATACATCCCTACTAAAGGAGGTGTAAGGCACTCCTTCCCTCCGCTAGCCTGCTGGTCATACTAGGGAAAGATGTAGCACCTGCTTAGCCCCCGATCAGGGTCATGTGAAGCCATGGGAACAGGTGGTGGGTGGTCGTATGAGCAGCTGGTACATATCACAAGTCCTGGTTACGTGACCACTGACACCAGGCAGACAATCTCCGAAGAGTATTGATAATGGCTGGGGTTCACCCGTCTTGTAAAGACTCTGCCCAGAAGAAGGCAATGGCAAACCACTTCTGTAGAAAAATTTGCCAGAAACAATCATGGTCAAAGACCATGATTTCCCATGTCATTTGACACAGCACATAATGATGATGAGATGGTGTAGACAGTTGAAACCTTTTCCCAGTGTGGAAATGTCAAATACCAGACAACAAGCTTGTGTGGTTAGAGGGGGGAGGTTTAAAGGCCATGTGAGAGGCAAGTGCTTTTTACACAGAGTGGTAGTGGAAGCAGTGCGGTGGAGTTTCAGATAGACACATAAATATGAAGGGAATGGAACGATATGGATCTCTTTCTCTCTTTCTCTCGATGGAGTGTGCGAGTCTGGTGGTCCTCGAGTTGGGGAACTTGGAAAAGGAATGCAGAAGTTTGCACGTCGAAACAGTGAGCCGTTGCACTCCCCACTCATTGTTGCAGGAGCGATATCTGTCTCTCCCTCACTAGTGAGAAAGAGAGAGAGCCTGTCTGAGATGTGAAAGTGTTGGGGTGGTCAGTCATTTCTGTTGAACTCTAGATCATGGTCTCTTTGGGGGCTTTGCTATTGCGTGCATGGTGGGAGGTAGGAGGGTGAAGCTTTTGCTGAAGCAAGTGGGGGGGTGGAGATGCTTTTGCTGCTGCCTGTACGTGGGAGGGGGTGGGGCAGAGGGGGCTTTGGGGTTCTAACCTTTCCTGTTATTCATTCTTTGAGGTTTTTTTCTGGTTTGTGGATGTCCGTGAAGAGTAAGAATTTCAGGTTGTATACTGTATATATCCTCTGATATAAAATTGAACCATTGAACCATTTATGATACACAGAAGGAGGGTATTTAGTATAAATTGGGATCAATATTGGTGCAACATCTTGGGCCGAATGGCTGTCCAGTGCTGTACTGTTTGATGTTCTACCTTCTAATGCCAGCCTCAGCATAGTTTAGAAGTCTGGATATAACTCATATAAATATTTTCTGTTCTTTGACTTCTCTTAGCTCTACCCATATAGATTTGAACTTGCACCCTTCCTCATTATTGTATTAATCTCCTCTGTAGCAGCAACATTACTCCCCTCCGTTTCAATATCCTGACTAAACATCAAATACCCAGAGAGGTTCCAATCCTAATCTTTGCCTCCCTGCTGCAGTCAATCCCAATTATAGACCTGATTGCATTTCTTTCCATAATTAATTCAACTCCTTATGGTAAATGCTCTGCACATTAAGGAACAACATGGAGGCTTTTTTTTTTGACATTCTTGACATTATTTTGCACTGCGAAACTGTCGTTTCTCACTCCTGGTTGCTTTGATCGTAGTTTCCTCTAAGTTTCTACTAAGCCAAGAAGAACCGCTTCTATTGACAGGAGAAGTTGCCAAGGTGGGTTACTGGTGCCTTAAAGCCAGTTGCTTTGGACAGATGGAGCTCATCAGCCGTGGTTGGCAGCTCATCTTGGAGAAGGAAGATTGTGATCTCAAACCTCCGTTGCGTTGCAGTTCTACCCTCTCATGGGGAAGGCTTTGGGAGTAAACCTCGAGGGAAAAATCCAGAGCTGGAGTCCATAAGGCAGTCTTACGTTGAGTTCAACGCTGACTGGTACCTCCTGTGACACCGCTGGTACCAAACTGTATCAGTCTCTGCCATTCCTTTAGGTCCATCAGGTGCATTGAGAGGAGGAGTTTGCTACATGAGCAACAGCTTGCCCTCCATATTGTACTGCCCCGGCTTGTGTATCCAGACAGCAAGGATGCAACATCCAGGTTGACCCTGACCAACAGAGGCCACAGAGTTTCCTCTTCCTCTTCCTGCTGGCAAAGATTTCCATCCATCAGCAGGAAGCAGATCAATGCACACAAAATGCTGGAGGAACCCAGTAGGTCAGATTGCATCTATGGAAAAGAATAAATGGTCGATGTTTCGGGCCAAGACCCTCCATCAGGACTCATGACGGGTTCTGGCCCAAAAACATCTACTGTTTACTCTTTTCCATAGATGCTGTCTGACTCGCTGAGTTCCTCCAGCATTTTGTGGGTGTTGCTTTGGATTTCCAGCATCTGCAGATTTTCTCTTGTTTGTGGTACATGAAACAGATGGCATTTTAGGACACGTTGAGAGTTTCAGACTAAGTATTACATTTATTAATAGAAAATCATATTCATTAAAAATCAGAATCATCAGAATCAGGTTAAATATCACTGGCATATTTTGTGAAATTTGTTGTTTTTGTGGCAGCAGTACAATATAATACATAATTAAAGAGAAAAACGTGAATTACAGTAAGTGCATGTGTGTGATATATATATATATATACACACACACACAAATTAAATTAGTAGTGCAAAAGTAGAAATAAAAAAGTAGTGAGGTGGTATTTATGGGTTCAATGTTCATTCAGCAATCAGATGGCAAAAGGGAAGAATGTTCCTGAATCACTGAGTGTGTGCCTTCAGGTTTCTGTACCTCTTTCCTATGGTAGCAATGAGGACAAGGCATGTCCTGAGTGGGGGGGGGGGGTCCTTAATGATGGACGCTGCCTTTCTGATGCATCCCTCCTTGAAGATGTCCTGGATACCACAGAGGCTAGTGCCCATGATGGAGCTGACTGAGTTTACAACTCTCTGTAGCTTATTTTGATCCCGTGCAGGATTTCCGCCACTCTGCCACTCATCCCCCTCGTACCAGATGGTGATACAGCCAGTTAGAACACTTTCTGTGGTACATCTGTAGAAATTTGCAAATGTCTTTGGTGACGTACCAAATCTCTGCAAACTCCTAATGAACTACAGCTGCTGTCGTACTTTCTTTGTCGCTGTATCGCTACGTTGGGCCCAGGATAGATCCTCAGAGATAATGACACCCAGGGACTTGAAATCTCTGACACCCTCTGCTTCTAATCCCTTTACGAGGATTGGTGTGTGTTACCTTTTCTGACGTCTACAAGCGAGAACAGGTGGTGAATTTGAACAAGAAATGCTGTAACAGAAGAGCTCAAATTTCAGTAGGAAAGGGAGAACAGTGGATTTGTTGTTTCTAGAGGAAACAAAAGGCCCATTTCCATTATGTGCGCTGTGGCCTTGGACCCAAGCCTGACAGCATGATAAGGATCTCTACTATCCAATGAGTGGTCTGAGAGGATTCAATCCTGGATAGTCTCACTGCTTTACAAAGACATTTGGAATGTAAAATAACATCAAAGTGTGAAGTGATAACATTGCCTTAGGAGTTCAATCGGTAAGGCTGATCAACACCTCCAACCACTCACCCACCCCTCCACACACCCCCCCCCGCCATAGCGTCATAGAAAAGTACAACACAGAAACAAGCACTTTGACCAATCTAGTCCCTGTTGAACCATTTAAACTGCCTACTGCTAGTGACCTGCACCAGGACCATAGACATCCATCCACTTGCCTATCGAAGCTTCTCTTAAATGATAAGATCAATCTTGCATGCACCACTTACACTGGCAGTTCATTCCACACTCTCACGGTTTTCTGAATGAAGAAGTTACCCTTGAACTACTCACCCTTCTCCCTTAACCCATGACCTCTTGTAGTCCCACCCAACCTCAGAGGAAGAAGGTTCTTGATTAGCCAGGGCATCAAAGGGTATGGGGAGAGGGCAGGGGAGTGGGGGCGACTGGAAGAATTGGATCAGCCATGACTGAATGGCAGAGCAGACTCGATGGGCCAAATGGCCTACTTCTGCTCCTATATTTTATGGTCTAATGGAAAAAGCCTGCTTATATTTACCCTGTCTACACTTCTCATAATTTTGTATACTCAAATCTTCTCTATATCTTCTACATTCTAATGAATAAAGTTCTACTTTATCATTTATCATTTCCTATCAGAGTCACTTATGTAAGGCACTTCTGTGCCTAATGTCACTTTATGGACATACAATCAATCTATGTATATAAGCTATCTTTTTTTTATATTTGTTGTGTTTTATATTACCATGTTCTTTATCTTATTGTGCTTTTTCGTCTGTATTGGATCTGGAGTAACAGTTATTTTATTCTCATTTTCACTTATGTACTGGAAATTATATTAAATGATCCTGAATCTTGAAACTTAAATCTAGGAAGTGCCAAGACTAAACAATTGAGATGCATTGACTTAAAATGAGCCAGAAGCATAAAATAATATCTCAAGTCTATTAATTGAGCATCTGTTTAAAATAATTGCCAATGATTTTTGTCCAGTGTGACTTAAATCACTATGAATCCAATATCCATCATCAAGAACCCCCCAAGAGCCAGGTCATGCTCTCTTCTCACTGTTGCCATCAGGAAGAATGTAGAGGAGCCTCAGGGCTCACACCACCAGGCTGAGGAACAGTTTTCACTCCTCAACCAGAGGAGATAGCTTCAGTCAACTTCACTTGCCCATAAGTGAACTGTTCCCATAGTCTACAGACACACTTTCGAGGATTCTTCATCTCATGTTCTCGATATAAATTGTTTACTTATTTATTATTATTATTATTATTGAGTTTGCAGTTTGTTGTCTTTTGTACGTTTGTGTACCCTGCTGGGCACGGTCATCTATTGTTCTTGGATTACTGAATATGCCTGCAAGAAAACAAATCTTGGGGTTGTACTGTATATAGTGACATATATTTACTTTGATAAGTTTACTTTGAACTTTCATTTTTTGAAACAGCTAGTCCTGCAAACAAAACGTCTAGAGATTCGATGACCTGGCACTTAATGTAACTGAATTTTATCTTCCAGAATGATAGACAATTACAACCAACTTGGAGTGATTTTTGCACCACAAGATGACCTCTTTCCATGTGTCATGCTCAGCTTTGCAAGGAATCTTGGACCAGATTGCCTTGGAGAGTACTTACTGCTGGTCAATCCGTATTCTATAAGACAATAAGACATAAGAGCAGAATTAGGCCATTTGGCCCATCGAGTCTGCTCTGCCATTTCATCGTGGCTGATCTATTTTTCCTCTCAGCCCCAATCTCCTGCCTTCTCCCCGTATCCCTTCATGCCCTGACCAATCAAGAATCTATCAACCTCTGCCTTAAATATACATAAAGACTTGGCCTCCACAGTTGCATGTGGCAAAGAATTCCACAGATTCACCACTCTCTGGCTAAAGAAATTCCTCCTCCTCTCTATTTTAAAAGGACACACCTCTATTCTGAAGCTGTGTCCTCTGGTCTTAAGACTTTCCCACCATAGGAAACATCCTCTTCGCATCCACTCTATCAAGGCCTTTCACCATTCAATAGGTTTCAATGTGATTACCTCTGATTCTTCTGAATTCCAGTGAGTACAGGCCCAGAGCTATCAAACGCCCTTCATATGACAAGCCGTTCACACCTGGAATCATTTTTGTGAACCTCCTCTGAACACTTCCAGTTTCAGCACATCCTTTCTAAGATAAGGGGCCCAAACCAAGTTCATAATACTCCAAGTGAGGCTTCACCAGTACATTATAAAGTCTCAATATTGCATTCTTGCTTTTATATTCTAGTCCTCTTGAAATATAACATTGCATTTGCCTTCCTCAGCATAGACTCAATCTGCAAATTAACCTTTTGGGAATCCTGCACAAGGACTCCCGAGTCCCATTGTGCTTCAGAATTTAGTGTTTTCTCTCCATTTAGAAAACAGTTAACCTTTTCATTTCTTCTACCAAAGTACATAACCATACACTTCCCAACACTGTATTCCATCTGCTGTTTCTTTGCCCATTCTCCTAATCTGTCTAAGTCCTTCTGTAGGAGGGGGTGAAACTGAAGTTGCAGGGGGATGGGAACGAAAGTGCCAGAACAGATAGTGGAGGCAGATGTTGGTAAGACCTCAGACAAAGTCAGGAATCAAAAGGTTGAGCGTGGGGTGACTAATGTCCTGAGCTGCATACGTTTCAACGCAAGAAGTATTGTAAGAAAGGCAGATGAGCTCAGGGCGTGGATCAACACCTGGAATTAAAATATTGTAGCCATTAGTGGCACGTGGTTGCAGGAGTGGCAGGACTGGCATCTCAGTATTCCGGGGTTCCGTTGCTTTATACGCAACGGAGCGGGAGGGGTTAAAGGAGGAGGGGTGGTGTTACTAGTCGAGGAAAATGTCATGGCAGTGCTGAGTCAGAGAACTCATCTCGTGAGGCATTATGAGTGGAAATGAGTAAAAGCAAGCTATGACCAGGTTAATGGGGATATATTACAGACCACCCAACTGTCCAGGGATTTAGAGGAACAAAATTGCAGAGAGATTGCAGACTGTTGCAGGAAACATACGGTTATTATAGTAGGTGATTTTAATTTTCCACATATTGACTGGGAATTCTGTACCGTAAAAGGACCAGATGGGATAGAGTTTGTCAAATGATTTCAGGATTTTTTTTAATCAGTACGTAGAAGTTCCAACAAGCGAGAGTGTGATACTTTATCTGCTACTAGGGGATGAGACAGGGCAGGTGACAAAAGTTTGCGTAGGGGAACACTTTGCATCTAGTGATCACAATGCCATTGGTTTCAAAGTAAATTTGCAAAAACATAGGTCTGGTCTGTGGATTGAGATTCTAAATTGGAGAAAGGCCAATTTTGATGGTCTCAGAAAGAATCTGGCAGGTGTGGATTGGGACAGACTGTTTTCTGGCAAAGGTGTACTTGGTAAGTGGGAGGCCTTCAAAAGTGAAATTCTGACAGTACAAATCTTGTTTGTGCCTCACAGAATAAAGGTAACAAGTGTAAGGATCCTTGGTTTTCAAGAGATATTGAGGCCGTGGTTAAGAAAAAAAAGGGAGGTACATAGCAAGTATATGCAGGTAGGGACAAATGAGGTGCTTATTGAGTATAAGAAATGCAAGAGAACACTTAAGAAAGAAATCAGGAAGGCTAAAAAAGGGCTTGAGGTTGCCCTTGGCAGACAAGGTGAAGGAGAATCCTAAATGGTTCTACAGATATGTTAAAAGCAAAAGGATTGCAAGGGACAAAATGGGTCCCCTGGAAGATCAGAATGGTGATCCATGCATGGAGCCAGAAGAGAAGGGGAAGAACTAATTTTTTTTCATCCGTATTTACTTGGGACAGAGACACAGAGTCTATGGAAGTAAAACAAAATGGCATCAGCTTCATGGACTCTGTACAGATTACAGAGGAGGGGGTGTTCTTAAACTGGAAGATAAAGGGTAGATTTGCTTAAGACATTTTTAAGCACCTAGACACGATAGTAATAATTCCCTTAAGGAGTCTACTGACCTTGACCATTTTGTAATGAAGGAGTTATTTCAGCATATTTATATACTAACACGTTGGTTCTTCTGGTGGTAAACGAGGTGTCACCATGTGTTAAATACTGCAAGTTAACCTTCTGCAGCTAATAATTCTCTTCTAATTAAGATGTCGACCAGATGATATTTATTTCCTGTGACTTTAACGGCCCACGAATAAAATTCACAGTGCTAGGGCCATCTCGATGCAGGCAGCTCACAATCTGCCTATCACCCAGAGGGTGTATTTTAGATAGGTTTGATGCTGAAATGGGAAATGAACTTTGAAACACTCAAAGTAGTGATCATAGCCTGAACTCTACATCCTTAGGAGGCGGCGGAGATCCGGCATGGCATCTAAAACATTGACAAGCTTCTATAGCTGTGTGGTGAAGGGTATATTGACTGGGTGCATCACAGCCTGGTATGGAAACACCAATACCCTTGATTGGAAAACCCTACCCAAGGTAGTGGATTCAGCCCAGTACATCAGGGGCAAAGCTCTCCTAACATTGAGTACCTCTGCATGAAATGCTGTTGTAGGAAAGCAGCATCCATCATCAGAGCTCTCCACCACTCAGGCCACGCTCTTTTCTCACTGCTGCCATCAGGTAGAAGGTACAAGAACCTCAGGACTCACACCACCTGGTTCAAGAACAGTTAGTACCTCTCAACCATCAGGCTCTTGAATAAAAGGCAATAACTAAACTCACTTGCCCACCCATTGAGATGTTCCCACAACCAATGATCTCACCTTAAGGACTCTTTATCTTATTATCTCATGTTGTCATTATTTATTCCTATTTTTTTTTGTTTGCATTTGCACAATTTGTTGTCTTCTGCACTCTGGTCGATCTTTCATTGATCCTGTTATGGTTATTATTCTGTAGATTTGCTGAGTATGTCCGTAGGAAAATAAATCTCAGGGTTGGATATGGTGACATATATATATACTTTGATAATAAATTTACTTTGGACTTTAAACTTTGAACTTCTAGGACTTCCAAATTTCAGATTCAGATTTATTTATCACAGGTATAGCGAGACATACAGTGAAATGTATCATTTGAATTAACAACCAATGCACCCAAGGATGTGCCGGGGGCAGCCCAGAAGTGTCAACACATATTCTGGCACCTACATAGCAAGCCCACAGTGATCAGCAGAACAACACGAACAGCACCCACAACAGCAAAATATATCCTTTTCCCACCCTTTATGCACACCCCAGGGCAGATTGCCTCCAGTCCTTCAGTTCTTTGCCCTGACCTTTAGAGTTGTTGACATCAGGCCTCCAAACTCTAGTTCCTGGTCCAGACTCACAGACTCCACCTTCAGGCTTCTATCTCTGTACTCCTTTCCTCATTCAATTGTATTTCCGAAGGGTAGAGGGGATTAGCAGTTGAATTGGCTGTTGCTTTACAAAAAGTGGTACCTCCCGGGGACCACCCATTTCAATTCTACTTCCCATTCCCATTCCAAAATATCATTTCATGGCCTCCTCTACTGCCACAATGAGGCCACACTCAGGTTGGAGGAACAACACCTTATATTCTGTCTGGGTAGCCTCCAATCTGATGGCATGGGCATCGATTTCTCGAACGTTTGTTATTTGCCACCCTTGCCCTCCTCGCCTTCACCATTCCCCATCCCTGTTTCCCTTTCTCATCTTATCTCCTTACCCACCCATAATTTCCCTCTGGTATTCCTTCCCCTTCCCTTTCTTCCATGGTCCTCTGTCCTCTCCTACCAGATTCCACCTTTTATCTCTTTCACCAATCAATTTCCCAGCTCTTTACCACTGCCTGCCCCTCTCTCGGTTTCACCGATCACCTACCACCTTGTACTTCTTCCTCTCCTTCCTCACCTTCTTACTCAAACTTCCCCTCTTCCTTTCCAGTCTTGATGAAGGGTCTCGGCCCCGAAATGTTGACTGTTTACTCTATTCCATAGATGCTGCCTGACCTGCTGAGTTCCTCCAGCGTTTTGTGTGTGTTGCTTTGGGTTTCCAGCATCTGCAGGTCTTTTTGTGTTGTTGCTTTACTGTTGACTTGCCTGAATTATATGAATGAGAAGTGCAAGATCCTCCTTTGCTAATGAATAACAGCGGGAAGATATCCATTGAAATGGAATACCACAGGCAGGAACAGGTCATGAAGCCCAAAGCCCCACTGACCCCAAATCTGGTAATTATGATCTACACAAATAACCCTGTCTATTCCTTTCTCTCTGTTGGGTTGAGTCACAGTTCCCTTAAATTCTTCAGTGCTATTTGCCAGAGTTTGCCATGTGCAAGATTTCCACAATCTCTAGGTTAAGAAGAATATCCAGCAGGTCATGCAGCATCTGTGAGGAGAAAATTAGAAGTTCGGTTCAGAACAACTCTGATGAAGGATGATCAACCTTTATTAACTCTTTTTCTCCATTCCACATATAGTAATATCATCGCTGGATCATCTTGTTCATGATATTCATGTAAGAAAAGATTAATTTTCAAATGCTAAAATGGATTGGTAAGTAGACCCATTAATATATTACTTTGTTAGATATCTTGCATCCAAAGTTAGATAAGACCATAAGAAATAGGAGCATAGTCTTGGCCCATTGAGATTACTTCACCATTCCAATATGGCTGATTTAATATCCCTCTCAACCCCATTCTCCTGCCTTTTCCCCGTAACCTTTGAAACTCTGGCTGACGAAGAATGTATCTATCTCTACTTTAAATGTACTCAATGACTTGGCCTCCACAGTCATTTTGGCACCGAGTTCCACAGATTCACCACCCTCTGGCTAAAGAAATTCCATCTTTTGTCTGTTCTGAATGGTTGTCCCTCAGTTCTGAGGCAGTGTCCTTTGACCTTTCTCATGTTATAGGAACATCCTTTCTACATCCACTACTGTATGTTTCAATATTTGATAGGTTTCGATGAGATCCACCCTCATTATTCTAAACTAGAGTGAATACAGGCACAGAGGCCATCAAACGTTCCTCATATGTTAACCCCTTCATTCCCAGAATCATTCCCTCAAACCTCCCGTGGACCCTCTCCAATTCCAGCACATCTTTTCTTAGATATGGAGCCCAAAACTGCTCACAATACTCCAAGTGCGCTCTGACAAATGCCTTGTAAAGCTTCCTTGCTCTTATATTCTCGCCCTCTTGAAATGAATGCTAACATTGCATTTGCCTTCCTTATCACCAACTCAACCTGCAAGTTAACCTTTAGGGAATCCCAAATCTCCTTGCACCTCTGAATTTTGAATTTTCTCCCCATTTAGAAAATAGTCTATGCCTCTCTTCTTTCTGCCAAAGTGCATGACCAAACACTTCCCGACACTATATTCCATCTGCCACTTCTTTGCCCATTCTCCTAATCTGTCTAAGTCTTTCTAGAGATTCCCTGTTTCCTCAGCACTACCTGTTCCTCCGTATATCTTTGTGCCACCTGCAAACTTGGCCACAAAGCCATCAATTCTGTCATCCAAATCGTTGATATATAACATGAAAAGAAATAGTCTCAATACTGACCCCTGTGGGACACCACTAGTAACTGGCAGCCAACCAGAACAGGCCCCTTTTATTCTGACTCTTTGCCTCCTACCATTCAGCCAATCTTCTATCCATGCTAGTATTTTTCCTGTATTACCTTGGGCTGTTAACTTGTTAAGTAGCCTCATGTGCAGCACCTTGTCAAATGCCTTCTGAAAACCCAAGTAAACAACATCCACCAATTCTTTGTCTATCCTTCCTGTTAATTCCTCAAGGAATTCCAATAAATTTGTCAGGCAACGTTTTCCCTAAAGGAAACCACATTGACTTTGGCCTATTTTATTACGTGCCTTCAAGTAGCCTGAAACCTTAATCTTACTAATTGGCTCCAAAATCTTCCCAACCACTGAGGTCAGGCTAACTGGCTTATAATTTCCTTTCTTCTGTCCTCCTCCGGTCTTAAAGAGTGGAGTGACATTTTCAATTTTACATTTCTCAGGAACCATTCCAGAATCTAGTGATTCTTGAAAGATCATTATGAATGCCTGCACAATCTCTTCAGCCACCTGTTACTGAGCCACCCTCGTCCCTCTGCCTACCTGCCGGTCCTTTCAATACTATGTGATATTCAGGATTTTAAGATTCCTATTTTTTTTATTGATTTCTGCAAATGGTTTCTTTTTGTTTTCAACAATTTATGTACGTATATATTTTTAAAAATCAGAACATAAATAATAAATGAAATATTATTAATCAGTAATGCAGGCAAGGCTGAGAGTTGGAGATCTGAGGTTCAATCATCAAGCAAGGAACAAGGATTAACAATGAGGAAGGGGAATAGGGTTCGCCAAACTCTGAGGGAAGGCACAAGGATATTAACTGGTCCAAGAGGAGTTGTGAATGTACAATTATGGGTTCGTAGGGCTATAGAAACATTCAGCCTAACTGTACATGCTGATGTTTGTAGGACACTCCTTCTTACCAGCTTCATTCCATTTACTTCTCTCTCTCCCCCCTCTCTTTCTCTATCTCTCCCTCAATCTTTCTTTCTCTTTCTTTATCTCCTGCTCTCCCACAATCTTTCTGTCTCCTCAATTTTTCTATCTCTCCTCATCAACCTTTATTTCTCTCTCCCTCAATCTTACTATCTCTCTCTTGCACTGTTCTCTGTCTCTCTCTCTTTCACACGCAGACACACACATACATTCATTCTTTCTCTCTGAAACATGCACAATTCACACCGTCTCTCTCTCTCTTTCACATGCACACGTGCACTCTATCTCATACTCTCTCTCACAAGCACACACGTGCACACACTCTCACGTGCAGAAATGCACTCTCTATCTCTTGCACACTCACTCTCTCTGTCGAATCACTCACACACACACACACACACACACACACACACACACACACACACACACACAAACATCTATCATGCTTCCCCTTAAATACTTAGTGCTCATCACTTCAACTCTGCAACCCCACATCATCACTACTTGCTGGCTACAGAAACTTTTGCAACCCACCTGCCTCAGTTATCATAGGTATAGGCACAGGCTGGGAGTCCAATTCAAGGCCTTTTAATCACAGAAGTGCATTTTTATCTTGGTGGAATTGCAGCATCAGCAATGATTTGACTTGAATAAAAATCACGTGATGTGCTGAGAGTCAATGGTTAAATAGTGCCCCTCCTTGTTCACCATCTTGCTTCCATCCATTCTGCATTTTTTTAAATTAAGTGCAATGGTGAACAATAGCCAGATCAGATATGCTGATCAAGTCAACTAGTTCCCAAAGAGAACTGTGATAGGCCGATCAGATGGTTCACTGCTGCTCAGCGACAGAACACAAAAAACAGACACAAGGGTCGCTAGCCCTTGTACCCCCAAAACAAACCTGAGCATATCAGCGGAGGTATGTGCTATGCATGACCTGATCTGAAAGCATCAACTTGACTCATAACAGATCGTGTTCACGGTGGAACAGCTTAGTCAAGGATGGGGTGATCAGCACAGATGGACAAATTATACCTCCACTACCCTGGCATGGGTTTCATAATGCTATATAAATGAACTGGTAGATCTACACTGCGTGACATTTCTATACAGTTCATCTTAAAGCAGATATGTTCCAAGAATGGCATTCTTTTACCCCAAAGTACAGATGACATTTAACTGTACATTCATCCCATAGACTCGCTATTTGACTGGGTCACTAGTTATTGCATATCCTGTTTGTATTCAGTCAAAAGGCCATTATTTGTTCAAATTCCTTCTGCTGTGACTCCCCCTGTGTGAGTTCACCAGATATATGACCATCGGCAGTTTGATTCAGTCTTGTGTTCACTCAAACTGTTGTCAGTGCGCTGGAGCCACGTGGTCTGTGATTCATTGATGGAGGTTCTCCATGTGAGGTATGAAAGAGAGATATTCTTTATTCCTTCCTTTGTGCAAAATCTCCAAAATCTCAGCTGCAGAAATGGAATGTTCTTAAAATTGTAATTGGCATTGGTGTATTAGGGTCTCATGTACTAAGTCAAGTTTATTGTCATTTAACTATATACATGAATACTGTCAAACGAGATGTTTCTCCGGACCAGTGTGTAAAGCACAGTAGTACACTAACACACATATCACACACAATAACTTAGGGAAGTAAGAACTAAATCTACAATTGACTTGTGCATAGATAAAATGCATAAGTTAAATATTGTAGGGTACAGTACAAATTATCCAGCAACACTGCAAATTCAGCCCAGTACATCATGGACAAAGCCCTCCCAACCACTGAGCACATGTACATTAAATGCTGTCATAGGAAAGCAGCATTCATCGTCAGAGATCCCCACCACCCAGGCCATGCTCTCTTCTCGCTGCCGCCTTCAGGCTGAAGGTACAGGACCCTCAGGACTCACACCACCAGGTTCAGGAACAGTTCCTGTCCCTCAACCATTAGGCTCTTGAACAAAGGGGTTAACTACACTCATTTGCCCAACCATTGAGATGTTTCCACAACCAATTATCTCACTTTAAGGACTCTTCTTTATTTTGTTATTTCATGTTCTCGTTATTTATTGCTATTTATTTATATTTGCATTTGCACAGTTTGTTGTCTTCTGCACTCTTATCTTTCATTGATCCTGTTTACAGTTATTCTATAGATTTGCTGAGTATGCCCACAGGAAATTGAATGTCAGGATTGTATATAGTGACATATACTGTACGTACTTTGATAATAAAGTTTACTTTGAACTTTGAACTTTTGAATGTTGCAGAGAGTTCAGAATCCCGATGGCCTGAGGGAAGAAGCTGTTTCCCATCCTGACCATTCTTTTTTTTATGCATCATAGTCTCCTGCCTGATGGTAGGAAGTCAAAGAGGATGCTGGATGGATGGGTAAGATCCTTAATAATACTAAGGTCCCTGCGTGGCAGCGCTCCTGATAAATGTCCCCAATGGATGGTATGGAGACCCCTATGATTCTCTTGGCTATTCTCACAGTCCTCTGCAGGGACTTCCAGTCTGCTGTTCTGCTGCTCCCATACCAGATGGAGATACAGTTTGTCAGGATGCTCTCAGTGGTGCTCCTGTAACGTTCAGTTAAGATGGGAAGGTGAGGGGAAATTCAGTGAATAGATTTTGTTTGTGTCAATCAGACAGATCATTCCCTTCAAAGGTAGATGTCACAAACTGTTAAACCCACGTTTGGCATCCTGAAGTGAAGTCTGAAGCTGGAACCCTGATGTCTGCGGGTCTGGAGACAAGGATTTGTGGCCTGGAGGCGGCCTGTCGTGTGTGTGTGTGTGTGTTAGGGGCTTTGTTTTGTTCTGTTGTTGCTGTTCATGTGTTCATGTTGTTCTGCTGAACATTGTGGACATGCTATGTAGGCGCCGAAATTGTGTGGTAACGCTTGCAGGCTGTCCCCAGCACATCCCTGGGCGTGTTGATTGTTAACACATTGCATGTTTCGACGTACACGTGATAAATCTGAATCTGGTTTGTGTCAGGGGTTCCTCGCATCCTGCACTGTGTTCTCTTGAGAGGCTGCCATTATATTTCTTCTCAACTCTAGTTCTGGAGTTGGATTATTGCTTCCAGTTCCGGTTGCCCCGTTACAGGAAGGATGTGGGTGCTTGGGGAGGGTGCAGAGGAGGTTCACCAGGATGCTGCCTGGATTAGAGGGTGTGTGCTACACGGAGAACATGGACAAACCTGTGTAGGAAGTGGCAGAAGTTGAGGGGAGACCTGATAGAAATATACCAGATTATGAGAGACATCGATGGAGCAGAGAGACAGCCACAGGTTTGAACCTCATTTTTGGCTCACACTGCCCAGTGTTCAGGTGCTTTAACAGCCTTATCCAACTAACAAAAGCTTTCCCTTCCGATGTCTCCATCTTCACAGATTTTGAACTCAGTCCTTGAGTAGTTCAATAGGCTATGAACAGCGTGGTTTCCAGAATATGTTCTTTTCCAAAACCCACTAAAATATGTAGTTAATTATTAATCACAAAAAACTAGGCTGGAAAATCTTGTCTGAAAAACCCCAAGTTGCTTGTTCCTGCTTCAGTGGTCAGGCAAGTTTGATCAAAAATTCCTTAATCAGCATGTCTTGCATGAAGCATACTGAAGCTTTGATTCTGAATTTAGCAGATGGAGGCAAACAGAATTTTAAAAACCAACCTATTGTAAACATGAGAAGGTCAGCAAATGCTGGAAATCCAAAGCAACGCACACACAAAATGCTGGAGGATCTCAGCAGGCCAGGCAGCATCAATGGGACGTATAAACAGTCAATATTTCAGGCTGAGATCCTTCTTCAGGAGTGGAAAGGAAGGGGGAAGACCCACCAGAATAAAAAGGTGGGTGTAGGGGAAGGGGGATAGAGAGAAGGTGATAGGTGAAGCCAGGTGGGTAGAAAAGGTAAAGGGATGGAGCGGAAGGAATCAGATAGCAGAGGAGAGTGGACAATAGGAGAAAGGGAAGGAGGAGGGAACTAGGGGGAGGTGACAGGCAGGTGAGAAGAAGTAAGAGGCCAGAGAGGGAATAGAAGAGGGGACGGGGAGGGAAGATTTTTTTACCAGAAGAAAAAATCGCCATTCATGCCATCAAATTGAAGGCTCTTCCATTCTGAGGGTGGCCCCATCATGGCACAAGAGGAGGCCATGGATTGGAATTCGCCTGGCACAATGTACGTTTTAGGATCTTTATAATATTGCAAGAAAGAACAGGCACCTGACTTGATACTGGCACAAAGATTCAACGTGTAAGTATTATCAGAGTATGTGTGCAGTATACAACCCCGAGATCCCTCTTCACCACTGTCAGCCATGAATCAAAGAACATCATGGAACTCGTTCAAAGAAGAACATCAACTCACCCCTCCCTCCCAACGAGCAAAAAAATAAATTGTACAAATGACAAAAAAACAGTGCAAAACACAGAATATAAAACACAGAATCGAAAGAGTCCAGGTATATTCAGTACAGCTTAGTGTTCATTATCTGGAAGCCGCCCCACTTCAAGATCACCCAAAACAGCAACAAAAGAAAAGTGACCAGAAACCAGAAACACATCATAACGTGAACTACAGAGTCTGATCCACTATTCTATTCACAAGTCTATCGCTCGTACTCTCCGTGGAATGTGCTCTCTTATTCTCTACTTTTCAGGAACAGTTATTACCCCTCAACCATCGGGCTCCTGAACCAGTGTGGATAGCTTCACTCAACTCAACACTGAACCGATTCCATAACCTATGGACTCACTTTCACGAACTCCACAACTCCTGTTCTCAGTATTATTTATTTATTTATTTTGTTTTTCTTTTTATATTTGGACAATTTGTCGTCTTTTGCACATTCGTTGTTTGCCCGGCTTTGTCATAGAGTCATGGAAAAACTACAGCACAGAAACAGGCCCTTTGGCCCATCTAGTCTGTGCCGAACCATTTAAACTGCTTAGTCCCATTGACCCACATCCGGTCCATAGCCCTCTATACTTCTCCCGTCCATGTACCTATCCAAATTTCTCTTCCAACGTTGAAATTGAAATCGCATCCTCTGCTTTTGCTTGCAGGTTATGTGTAGTTTGTCATTGATACTATTGTTTCTTTGTATTTATTATGAAAACTCCCAAGAAAATAGAGCTCAGGAAAGTGTACATATACAGTATATACTTTGATAATAAACTGACTTTGAACTTTGAACTTTGAACCACCTTCAGCAGGCTTCTTAAGGCAGCGGTCCCCAACCACTGGGCCGCGGACCGGTACCGAGTCGCAAAGCATGTGCTACCGGGCCGCGAGGAAACAATATGAGTCAGCTGCACCTTTCCTCATTCCCTGTCATGCACTGTTGAACTTGAACATAGGGTTGCCAACTGTCCCATATTTTGCTGGGACATCCTGTATATTGGGCTAAATTGGTTTGTCCCATATGGGACCGCCCTTGTCCTGTATTTCCCCCACTGAGGTACAGCGTTCCTATGAAACCTTTCGTGCCGGAATGGTGTAAATAATGGCAGAAATAATTACCATTAATTTATACGGGAAAAATTTTTGAGCGTTCCCAGACCCTAAAAATAACCTACCAAATCATACCAAATAACACATAAAAATGAAAATAACACTAACATATAGTAAAAGCAGGAATGATATGATAAATACATAGCCTATATAAAGTAGAAATAATGTATGTAAAGTGTAGTCGGGAAGATGAAGGCAAAACCAGTTTGTGGGAAAAAAAATTCAGCACGTACGCGCATGCACACACAGGTGTCCGCGCAAGGCTTCGTGGTCATGGTAGTCTTTCCTGGGGTAAAGTGTCCCAGGATTTGACTGCTACTTTTGTCCCTTATTTGGGAGTGAGAAAGTTGGCAACCCTAACTGTAAAAGACATGTTCAGGTGAGTTTAACCCTACCTGAACACCACCCCCCTGGTCGACTGGTCCGCAAGAATATTGTCAATACTAAACCGGTCCGCGGTGCAAAAAAGGTTGGGGACCCCTGTCTTAAGGCATCTCAAGACTTTTTTTTTCCCCAGTCCTGCTGAAGGGTTTCGGCCCAAAATGTCAACGGTCCTTTTTCCCATAGATGCTGCCTGACCTGCTGAGTTCCTTCAGCATTTTGTGTGTGCTTCAAGGCATTGGAACTGTCTGGATGCGTCATGGCTTGTAATGGCAAATGCTCTGCCTGTGACCACAAGAAACTGCAGGGAGCTGTGGATGCAGTTCAACACATCATGGAAACCAGCCTCCCTTCCATGGGTTCTCTCTACACATACCACTGCATCAGTAAAGCAGCCAACATAATGAAAGATCCCACCAAACCCAGGCATTTCCTCTTCTCCCCTCTTCCATCAGGCTGAAGGTGCAAAAGCCTGGAAGCTTATACCACCAGGTTCAAGGACAGCTTCTATCCCGCTGTTATCAGAATCAGGTTTAATATCTCCGGCATATGTCGTGAAATTTGTTGACTTTCTGGCAGAAGTACAATGCAATACATAATAATAGAGAAAAAATATGAATTACAGTAAGTATATCTATATATAATAGCTAAATAAGTAGTACAAAATTAGAAATAAGAAAGTATTGAGGTAGTGTTCATGGGTTCAATGTCCATTCAGAAATCGGGTGGCAGAGGGGAAGAAGCTGTTCCTGGAACATTGAGTGTGTGCCTTCAGGGTTCTGTACCTCCTCCCTGATGGTAGCAATGAGAATTGCTAATGGTACCCATTGAATGGTCCCTTCATACATCAAGATATTATGATTATGAGGACACACAGTTCCCTTTTATTGTCATTTAGTAATGCATGCATTAAGAAATGATAAAATGTTTTTCCAGAATGATATCACGAGAACACATGACAAACCGACTTAAAAACTAACAAAAACCACATAATTATAACATATAGTTACAACAGTGCAAAGCAATACTGTAATTTGATAAGAATAGACCATGGCACAGTAAAAGTTTCAAAGTCTCTTGAAAGTCCCATCATCTCACGCAGACGGTAAACCTCCAGCGCCGCCAACTTGCCAGTGCAGCATCCTGGAAGCATCCGACCACAGTCCGACTCCGAGTCCGTCTGAAAAACTCTGAGCCTCCGACCAGCTCTTCGACTGAGCACCCAGCACCATCTCTGCCGAGCGCTTTGACCCTGGCCCCGGCAATAGGCAAAGCCAAGGATTTGGGGCCTTTGTCTCCGGAGATTCTCGATTGCACAGTAGCAGCGGCAGCGAAGCAGGCATTTCAGAAGTTACTCCAGGTGTTCCTCTGCGCTTCTCACGGCTGTCTCCATCAAATCCGGATTGTGCACGGCCCCTAGTTACATATAATCGATATTCATTTGGAACGGCCGCGTGTGCTGCGTCGCGCCGCCATCTTCTCCTCTCCTCTCGCCCTCAAGGTAGACGCTTGCCCTCAGAATTTACCCACTTATGGCCTTAACACAAGAGACTCTGCAGATGCTGGAGGAATTCAGCAGGTCAGGCAGCATCTACAGAAATGAAGACACTGTCAACATCATCTGAAGGGTCTCCATGTGTTATTATGGCCTTGCAACTTGTTCTCTGACTGCACCACACTTTCTCTGTAACTGTAACACTTTATTTTGTATTCTGCTATTGCTTTCCCTTGTACTACCTCAATGCACTGTTGTAATTTATAGACAGTATGCAAGATAAGGTTTTTCACAGCATCCCAGTACATGTGACAATAATGGACCAATTTACCATCTACATCAGTCATCAGTGTACTCTGCCTGGCCAACGTTCCTAGTGTGGAAGCCCTTTGTTACACACAGTAGATTATATTGGGCAGGCCACATCATTTGACATTGAGTTCCTGGAACAGACACTCTCCTGAGCCCTGAGGAAAGATCAGCTTTATTTGTCGCCTAAGCATCGAAGTGTGGAGTAAAATGCGAGGTTTGTGTGAGTGACTAACATGGTCTAAGAATGTACTGGGCAGCCCGCAAGTGTCTCCATGCCTTCAGTGCCAACATAGCCTGCCCACAATTTACTGACCCTAACCCGTACATCTTTGGAATGTGGGAGGAAACCGAAGCACGCAAGGAAATCCTGGAGTCACAGGAAGAACATAGAAACTCCTTACAGCCATCGGTGGAATTGAACCCATGACTCTGGCAATGTAGTAGTGTTACACTAACCTCATATCATGGGCATTTGCCTAAGCTGAACTATGTTCTATGAAAGATCAATGTTATTTTAAAACAGCTTGTAACACCAGATTAATTTAATAGTCATGACTATAAGATATAGAAGCAGAATTTGGCCATTTATCCCATTGAGTCTGCTTCACAATTTCATCATGGCTGATCCAATTATCCTCTCAGCCCCCGTCTCCTGCCTTCTCCCCATATCCCGTCATGCCCTGACCAATCAAAGATCAATCAACCCCTGTCTTAAATATACATAAAGACTTGACTTCTACAGCTGCCTGTGGCAAAGAATGCCACAGATTCACCACTCTCTGGCTAAAGAAATTCCTCCTCATCTATGTTCTAAATGATGCCCCTCTATTCTGAAGCTGTCCCCTCTGGTCTTAGATTCTCCCACCATAGGAAACCTCCTTTCCACATCCGCTCAATCAAGGTCTTTCACCATTCAATAGGTTTCCAGGAGGTCACCCCTCATTCTTCTGAATTCTAGTGAATACAGGCCCAGAACCATCAAACACTCTTCATATGACAAGCCATTCAATCGTGGAATCACTTTCATGAATCTCCTTTGAACCCTCTTCAGTTTCAGCACATCCTTTTGAAGATAAGAGGCCCAGCCCTGCTCACGATACTCCAAGTGAGGCCTCACCAGTGCTTTATAAAGTTTCAACATTACATCCTTGCTTTTATATTCCAGTCCTCTTGAAATGAATGCTAACATCACATTTGCCTTCCTCACCACAGACTCAACCTGCAAGGGAATTCTGCACAAGATCTCCCAAGTCCCCTTATGTTTCAGGTTTTTGTATTTTCTCTCCATTTAGAAAATAGTTAACCCCTTCATTTCTTCTACCAAAGTGCATGATCATATACTTCCTGACACTGTATTCTATCTGCCATTTATTTGCCCATTCTCCTCGCAGAGCTAGTCAAAGCTCTGTTACTCTAAAGCTCTAGTCATAGAGCACTAAAGCACAGAAGTAGGCCCTTTGGCCCCTCTAGTCCATGCTAAACTGTCATTCTGCCTCGTCCCATTGACCTTCACCTGGACCATAGCCCTCCAAGATGAAAGGCCTGATAGAGTTGATATGGAGATGATGTTTCCTATGGTGGGAAAGTCTAAGACCAGAGGACACAGCCTCAGCATAGAGGTGTGTTGTTTTAGAATGGAGATGAGGGGGAATTTCTTTAACCAGAAAGTGGTGAATCTGTGGAATTATTTGCCACAGGCAGCTGTGGAGGCCAAGTCTTTATGTATATTTAAGGCAGAGTTTGATAGACTCTTGATTAATCAGGGCATGAAGGGATATGGGGAGAAGGCAGGAGATTGCTGCTGAGTGGAAAATTGGATCAGCCGTTCTGAAATGGCAGAGGAGGCTCGATGGAGCAAACGGCCTAATTCTGCTGCTATATTTTATGGTTTTAAGGTCCTATACCTCTCCCATCCATAATAGAGTATTAGACTGGTACAGCACAGAACTGGCAGAAACTCTACCAGTTTGAATAAAATTAGACTCCTGTACTGGTTGTGCACTGGTAAATTTGTCAAAGTGGGATTAAGTTTTGAACAGGGTAATCTGGAAGAGCATTTAGCATGGATCCAGTCTCTCACCAAGGATAGAATTTTAGAACACCCCCTCTACAGGGCAGACAGATTATTGCATCTGATACCCGCTCAGGACTACAACACGGGAACACGCTGGGGTACATACTAAAGCCAGCCACAAACAAGAGAAACTCTGCAGATGCCGGAAATCCAGAGCAACACACACAAAGTGCTGGAGGAACCCAGCAGGCCAGGCAGCATCTATGGAAAAGAGTAAACAGATGATGACAGAAGACCCTTCATCAGGACAGGAAATAAAAAACATGAGACGTTAAAGTAAGAAGGTGGGGGGAGGGGAGGAAGAACTACAAGGTGGTAGGTGATAGGTGAAACTGGGAGGGGGCGGGGTAAAGTAAAGAGCTGGGAAGTTGATTAGTGGAAGAGATAAAGGGCTGGAGAAGGAGGAATCTGATAGGAGAGGAAAGAAGGCCATGAAGAAGAAAAGGTGAAGGAACATCAGTGGGAGGTGATGAGCAGGTAAGGAGATAAGGTGAGAGAGGGAAAAGGGGATGGGGAATGATGCAAGGCTGGGGGCACTAAGCAAAGTTTGAGAAATCGATGTTCATTCCATCAGGTTGGAGGTTACCCAGACAAAATATAAGGTGTTGCTCCTCCAACCTGAGTGTGGCCTCATCACGGCAGTAAAAGAGGCCATTGACTGACATTTTGGAATGGGAATGGGAAGAGGAATTAAAATGGATGGCCACTGGGAGATCTCACTTTTCCTGACGGATGGAGTGTAGATGCTTGGCGAAGCGGTCTCCCAATCTACATTGGGTCTCACCGATATACAGGAGGCCACACTAGGAGCATCAGTACAGTAGATAACCCCAACAGACTCACAGGTGAAGTGTCACCTCACCTGGAAGGAATGTTTGGGGCCCTGAATGGTAATGAGGGAGGAGGTGTAGAGGCAGGTGTAGCACTTGTTCGACTTGCGAGGATAAGTGTCGGGAGGGAGATCAATGGGGAGGGACAACTGGACAATGGAGTCATGTAGGGAGTGATCCCTGCGGCAAGCGGAATGCGTGGGAAAGGGAAAGATGTGCTTGGTTGTGGAATCCCTTTGGAGATGGTGGAAGTTGCAGAGAATTATGTGCTGGACACAAAGGCTGGTGGGGTGGTAGGTGAGGACATAAGGCACCTTATCCCTGGTGGGGTGGTGGGAGGAAGGGCTGAGGGCAGATGTTCACAAAATGGAAGAGATTCAGTTGAGGGCAGCATTGGTGGTGGAGGAAGGGAGGCCCCTTTCTTTGAAGAAGGAGGACATCTCCCTAGTTCTGGAATGAAAAACATCATCCTGAGAGCAGATGCAGTGGAGATGGAGGAATTGAGAGAAGGGGATGGTATTTTTACAAGTAACAGTGTGGGAAGAGGTATAGTCCAGGTAGCTGTGTGAGTCGATGGGTTTATAAAAGACATCATTAGATAAGTGTCTCCAGAGATAAAGCCAGAGAGATTGAGAAAGAGGAGGGAGGTGTTGGAAATTGACCAGGTAAATTTGAGGGCAGGGTGGAAGTTGGAGGCAAAGTTGATAAAGTTGACGAGCTCTGCACGAGTGCAGGAAGCAGTACCAATGCAGTCATCATTGTAGCACAGGAAAAGTTGGGGAGTGATACCAGTGTAGGCTTGGAACATAGACTGTTCACCGTAGCCGACAAAAAGGCAGGCATAACTGGGACTGATGTGAGTGCGCATGGCTACACCATTTTTTTGAAGAAAGTGGGAGGAGCCGAAAGAAATTATTGAAAGTGAGAACAAGCTCCACCAGACTTTGGGGCAAGAGATGAGATTGAGTGACTTCTTTCCACTTTTACCTGCTTTTTTCCCCAATTAGAATACAAAACTACCAGCAATTCCCAGTGTCAGACAACTGCAGCATTATATTCCACCTGCCACTTCTTTGCCCATTCTCCTATTCTGTATGAGTCCTTCTGCAGACTCCCTGGTTCCTTAACACCACTTAACTTTGTATCGTCCACAAACGTGGCCAGAAAGCCATCAATTCCATCATCCAAATCATTGACATATAACGTGAAAGTGGTCCCAACACCAACAGAAATCAGAAATTCAGAAATCCCAATGGTATGACATTTGGTACCAAACCATGAACAGTAGTGTGTTTGATTAAGTACACTTACCTACCTACTTACCTACCTACTTACCTATCTACAGGAAACATCAATAAGTTTAAAAGACTACAGAGAAAAATTATAAGCGTTTTACTGGGACTTGAAGACCTGAGTTGTAGGGAAAGGTTTGTATAGGTTAGAACTTTAATCCCTGGTGTGTAGGAGAATGAGAGGCTAGAATGAGGAGACACAGAGTCTATAGATGTGAGACAAAACAGCAGTGAGGTCAGGGACCCTATACAGATTACAGAGAAGGACGTGTTTGCTGTCTTGAGGCAGATTAGAGTAGATAAAACCCCAGGGCCTGACAAGGTGTTCCCTTGGACCCTGCGGGAGACATACAGTGCTTATAAAAAGTATTTACTTCCCCTGGAAATTTTCATGTTTTATTGTTTTACAACATTGAATCACAGTAGATTTAATGTGGCTCTTTTGACGCTGATCAACGGGAAAAGACTCTATTGTGTCAAAGTGAAAACAGATCTATAAAAAGTGATTTAAATTAATTACAAATATACAACATAAAATAAATGATAAATGATAATTATTCACCCCCCCCTTTAATATGACACACCAAATCATCACCGTTGCAGCCAATTGGTTTTAGCAGTCACATAATTAGTTGAATGGAGATATGTTTTTGGAGAGCTGTGTGCAGTCAAAGTGCTTCAATTGATTGTAGTAAAAATACACCTGTATCTGGAAGGTCCAGCTGCTGGTGAGTCAGTATCCTGGCAAAAATTACACCATGAAGACAAAACGAAGACACCAAGCAACTCCGCGAAAAGGCTATTGAAAATCACAAGTCAGGAGATGGATACAAGAAAATTTCCAAGTCACTGACTATCGGTTGGAGTACAGTTAATTCAATCGTCAAGAAATGGAAAAAATATGGCACAGCTGTAAATCTGCCTAGAGCAGACCATCCTCAGAAACTGAGTGACCATACAAGAAGGGGACTAGTGAGGTAGGCTACCAAGAGACCTGTGACAACTCTGGAGGAGTTACAAGCTTCAGTAGCTGAGATGAGAGAGACTGTGCGTACAACAACTGTTGCCCAGGTGCTTCACCAGCTGCAGTTTTATGGGAGAGTGGCAAAGAGAAAGCCACTGTTGAAAAAAACTCACATGAAATCTTGGCTAGAGAAGGCATGTGGGAGACTCTGAAGTCAGCTGGAAGAAGGTTCTATGGTTTGATGAAACTCAATTGAGCTTTTTGGCCGTCAGACTAAATATCATGTTTGGCGTAAGACAAACACCACACATCATCAAAAACACACCATCCCTATCATGAAGCATGGTGGTGGCTGCATCATGCTGTGGGGATGCTGCACTGCAGCAGGTCCTGGAAGGCTTGTGAAGGTAGAGGGTAAAATGAATGCAGCAAAATACAGGGAAATCCTGGAGGAAAACCTGATGCAGTCTGCAAGAAAACTGCAATTTGGGAGAAGATTTATTATATTCTTATAAAGGATATGGTGAGAAAGCAGGTGTATGGGGTTGAGTGGGATCCGGGATCAGCCATGATGGAATGGCGGAGCAGACTCAATGGGCTGAATGGCCTAATTCCGCTTCAATGTCTTATGGTCCTATTGTCCAAAATTTGTTTTCCAGCAAGACAATGACCCCAAGAAAGTATTTGGGGGAATGTCGGTGTTAAGTTTTTTCACAATTATAGATGTGCAAGTTTCTAACACACCCACCACAGGGTGTGTTGAAAGGTGTATGGCTATGTGAGAGGAAGGAGATAGATTGATCTCAGAGTAGGTTGAAGGTCTGGCACTACATTGTGGGCCGAAGAGCCTGTACTTTTCTATGTCCTGTTGTGGTGTAAGGAACACCACAGTCAATTTGCACACAATGATGTCCTAACAACCAGTAAAATTAGCATTGAACAGGACCCCGGGGAGAGCACTGCTGCAGATTAGTTGGCCTACAAAGCTGTGTGGTAAATCCTCCTGCTTCACAGTTTCTGCCTCCCAGCTCATGTCAGCTGCAGAGCCTCCCTAGGTGAGGCAGACCTGGTCGCCTGCTGAAATGTACTCTTGATTGAATGACTTTCCCATCAACATGTTTATGATTAACGTGTTTCCTTTTGCACTTTTCATTATTTGAGGATGTACTGAGGTGTTTTACAACCAACAGCGGCCTTTTGTCACTGTTGCAATGTTAGGAATGTGGCAGTTCATTTCTGCACAGCACGACTCCAGAGCCAACAACATTGTTTGGCAAATCAGTAATTGGAGCATATAAATTCTCAGTCATTGCCTGAGAATGAAGAGTATTTGCTGGACCATTTCCTTAGGCAGGAGATTGTTAGTTACGAGGGGTGATTGATAAGTTCGTGGCCCAAGGTAGGAGGAGTCAATTTCAGAAAACTTAGCACATTTATCTTTCAACATAGTCCTCTCCTACATTTACACACTTAGTCCAGCAGTCGTGGAGCATACGGATCCCTTCTTTGTAGAAGTCGGCGTCTTGGACCTCCAGAAATGGTTCACAGCAGGGGCGATTGATAAGTCCCTGGCCTACAGTAGGAGATGAGTTATACAGCTCTCGTTACATGCACGTGCAGTTCAACTCTTTGAGTGATTATGCAGAAGGTTTGAAGTTAATAACTGATAAATTAGCCCTCTGGAGTGCCTACAATCTGGTCCATATTAGGGAGGGCAATGAATGGAAGACTGCATTCAGCCGAGGCAGCGTGTTGTGTCCTTGAGCAAGGCACTTAACCACACTTTGCTCCTGCATGTTTATAGCCCAGCGGTATCGGTTGGTGCAGTATGGACAAGACAAGACGGATTTCCCCATTGGAGTACCTGGATTGGACAGAAGTTGGGACAAACAGCCGACCTGGAGAACCGCTCTCAGGAATCTCCCCTTGTGCTTGGGCCTTGTGAATGAGAGCGTCGATTCCCCAACGAATTGGCTGTACCACCCTGGCTTGGGGCAAAAAGGTGATAGGCTGCTCCTCTCGTCCTGGTTTGTCAAACGAGTGGGACAAGGCATCCAGCTTCTGGTTCTTAGAGCCTGGTCAATAGGTCAGGATGAAATTAAACTGGTTAAAAAACAAAGACCGCCTGGCCTGCCTGGAATTCAGCCTCTTGGCCTCCTGAACATAGGCCAGGTTGTTATGCTCAGTCCAAACTATAAAAGGGTTCTTGGCCCCTTCAAGCCAGTGATGCCATTCCTCCAAAGCTAACTTAACTGTAAGAAGCTCCCAATTCCCGATGTCATGGTTCCTTTCTACCAGCGATAGCTGCCTGGAGAAGAATGCACATGGGGGCACTTTGCTATCTGAAGGTGATCATGGGCAGAAGACAGCAACTACTCAGATGTCTGTGGCATCCACCTCCACAATGAAGGGAAAGTCCGTGTTAGGAGAAACCAAGATGAGAGCTGTAGTAAATCGCAGTTTAAGCTCTGCAAAAGTAGCCTCTGTTTCAGTAGTCCAGACAAAAGGGCCCATGGATTTCCTTGTTAGGGCCATCAGTGGAGCTGCCACCAAGCTGAAGTTCCTGATGAACTTCTGGTAAAAGTTAGCAAACCTCAGGAGTTTGATATTGGATGGTGGTGGCCAGTCTCTGACTGCCTAGGTCTTGGTGGGTCCATCTTGAGACTACCATCAGAGATGATGAAACCCAAAAATGAATCTGTCATCGTGTGAAACTTGGACTTCTCCAACTTGATGTAAAGACCATGGTCGAGTAGTTGCTTTTAAATGTCCCTGACATGAGCAACGTGCTCCTTCATGGACTTTGAGAAGATTAGGACATCATCCAAGTAGACAAGGGCATACTTATAGAGAGTATCCCGGAGTACATCATTTATAAAGGCTTGGAAAATAGCTGGAGTGTTCGCAAGGCCAAAGAGCATAACCTGGTACTCAGTGCCATGTCGGTGTATTGAATGCAGTCCTCCATTAATTACCCTCCCTAGTATGGACCAGATTGTAGGCACTCCAGAGGGCTAATTTTGTGAATACCTTCATCCATTGGAACACCTCAAAAGCCATTTTCATAAGTGGGTAGCGATTCTTGGTCGTTATGGGGTTTAATCCCCAATAATCAATGAACAGCCACAGGCTCCCATCGTTCTTTTGTACAAAGAAGCCTGTGCCGGCGGGTGAGATGGAGGGCTGAATGAACCCAGGGCAAGAGCTTCCTTTTATAAACTCCTCCATTGCACTTCTCTCTGGGCCTGAGAGTGGGTACAAACAACCTTGCAGAAGACAACAGGTCCATGGCACAGTTGTAGGGTCGATGCAGTGAAAGAGTTGAGGCCTTTCCTTTGATGAAGACCTCCTTTAAGACCTTGTAAAAAGAGGGGATTTTGACTGGTCTTCGGAAGATCTCAGGTTCCCTTGCACTGAAGTCTTCCCCCTTTTGGGTCATTGGTCATTAGAGAGTCTGAGTGTTGGAACACCATGCCATAAACAAAGCTTCTTACAACGACCAGACCAAGCAATGATTCTTCCCTCTCTCCTGTCCATGGATGGGTTACGCTGGGACAGCCAAGGGTATCAGAGGATCAGGGGTACGAGTGGAGAGTCAGTAATGTAGAAACTAATGTCTTTCACATGATCCCCTGTCCTCATCTGCAAAACCAGTCTGTTGCTGGATCAGCCCGGAACCTAGCGGGCGGCCGTCCAAATCAGTTGTGGGCAAGGACTGGCTCAACTCTCGCAGCAGTATGTAAAGCTGACGGGCCGTTCCTAAATCCAGAAAATAACCCACTGCCCCGGGTCCACAAAAGCCTTCACCTGCCTTAAGGTCTTACCCCAGGTGAACTCCACCTTCAACATGAAGCCAGAATCTGTAGGATTGGGTGTAGTGACTGCTACTGTCATAGTTCTCCCTACACTGGATAGTCTTAGCAGTTCCCCTGGGGGCTGCAGCTTTGGCATTCGGCCCACAGGTGACCTGCTTCTCTGTGGTAAAAGCAGCAACCTTGGCTCTGATGCTGGGACCTTTCATCGTCGGAAAGTCTAGTGCAACAGATCTGCATGGTTTCGACTGGATCTTCAGCCGCTGGTGGGCTGGTCATGGCCCGAGGTTGGGGAATGGAACTTCGCTGTGTAGGGATCGGGCTCAGACTGGCTCTCTTAGATCTCCTGAGGAGGCTTGGCGTGGTCAAGGTCTCACCGTTCCAACAGCTCTCCTGGGCCATGGTCTGAAATTCGATCGCGAGGTCAGCCAATGACCGTTCCCCCTGTCGAATCTTCATCAGGCTCTCTGAGGCTTGACCGGCTCCGACAGAATGATGAAACACCCTCCTCATGGCAGCCATCAGCTCCTCTGAATCTGCACAGAACACTGACCTACGTTCCCAGTGCAGAGTGGTCGAGGCCAGGGCTCGTCCAGTCAGGAGGGAGAGATAATGAAGGCCACTGTTCCACGCTCCGAAGTTCAAACACTAACGAGCATTGAATGAGGAAGCCACGGCAAGAGCCTGCATCCCTATTGAATCTCTCTGGGGTTGGAAGATGTACTGGCTCCAGAATGGGACCAGCTGGTTCTCCCAAGAAGCTCTTGCCTCCTCATTGCAAAAATTGACCCATGGCTACCCATATCTCCAGGCTCTGTCTGGAAATACTTCCGCTGTGGCAGGTCACAGTGGACGATAGATTCTGATACCCCACTGGGTCCACGTTGGCTCAAACATACTGTGACGAGAGTCCTGGAAGAGGATGGCTTGGACCCAAATGCTGGAGTATCCGTGGCTGGGATCAAGACATGGTCTCAAACAGGATCGAGGAACTGTGCACAAAACAACCGCTGGACGCTATCACTAGTAGGCTTACGACTGAGCACTGAACCTATGTTCAGGAGTTCCTTAAATACTCAATTCTTGGTGCCCAAAACATGAATATCCTAAGCCCATAAAGAGGCCGTGCCAGCTATCTGTACTCCGGAGAGTTAGAGTGTTTAAATCTCGGAAGCTGGCGAGGTTGGTTGCGTCTCATAACACTATGAGCCCACGGTATTGCAGGAAACATTCTATCATGGATAAAGCAGTGGCCAATTGGGAGAAGGCAAAGAGTGGGAATAAGAGAGCCTTTTCTAGTTGGCTGCTGGTGACCAGTGGTGTTCCACAGGGGTCTGTGTTGTGACCGATTCTTTTTACGTTATCCGTCAATGACTTGGATGTTGGAATTGATGACTTTGTTGCAAAGTTTGCAGCCGGTTTGAAGATAGGTGGAGGGGCAGGTGTCAACCATTACACTACTCTGCCGCTTTAGTAAGGAATTTGACAAGGTCCCTCATGGGAGGCTCATCCAGAAGATTAAGGTACATGGAATTCATGGTGAATCCATAGCTGTTTGGACCCAGAATTGACTTGCCCAGAAAGGACGGAGTGTAGTGTTCGAAGGGACTTATTCCAACTGGAGGTCCGTGATTAGTGGTATTCTGTAAGGATCTGGACCACTGTTTGTCAAGTACAGTATACAAAGATCAAAGTTCAAAACTTCAAAGTAAATTTATTACCAAAGTACACATATGTTACCATTTACAACCCTGAGATTCATTGTCGTGCAGCCTTCACGGCAAGTAGAAAGAAACACAATAGAATCAATGAGATACCGCTCATGACAGAGACTGACAGACAACCAATGTGCAGAAGACAACAAGCTGCGCGAATACAAAAAGAAATGACAAAATCACGAGTTGCAGAGTCATTAAAAAGGAGCCTATAGATTGTAGAATCAGTTCAGTGATGGGGTGATTGAAGTTGTCCCCTGTGGTTCAAGGGCCTGATGGTTGAAGGGTAATAGCAGTCCCTGAAAATGATGGTGTGGCACTAAAGGCTCCCGTACCTCCTTCCAGATGGCGACAGTGAGAAGAAAACATGGGCTGTATGATGGGGGTGGGGGGAGGTTCTTGATGAAGGATGCTGCTTTCCTGGGACGATGCTCCATGTACTGTGGATGTTCTCAACAGTGGGGAGGACTTACACACAGTGGGCCGTATCCACTACTTTTTGTAGTATTTTAAACTCAAAGGCAGTAGTGTTTTCCTAAAAGGCTGTATTGCAACCAGTTAGTAAACTCTCCACTGCGCATCGGGCCGCGAGGAAACGATATGGGTCAGCTGCACCTTTCCTCATTCCCTGTCACGCACCGTTGAACTTGATCATAGGGTTGCCAACTGTCCCGTATTTGCTGGGACATCCCGTATATTGGGCTAAATTGGTTTGTCCCGTGTTTCCCCCGCTAAGGTAGAGCGTTCCTATGAAACCTTTCGTAAGCTGAAATGGCGTAAAGCGCTGAAGCAATTACTATTAATTTATATGGGAAGAATATTTGAGCGTTCCCAGACCCAAAAAATAACCTACCGAATCATACCAAATAACACATAAAACCGAAAATAACACCAACATATAGTAAAAGCAGGAATAATATAATAAATATACAGCCGATATAAAGTAGAAATAACGTATATACAGTATAGTTGGGAAGATGAAGGCAAAACCGATTTCTGGGGAAAAAAAAATCGGCACGTACGCGCATGCACACATCACATATGCGCACGGTACGTATGCGCATACAGGTGCCCGCGCAAGGCTTCATAGTCATGGTAGTCTCCTGGGGTAAAGTGTCCCGGGATTTGACTGCTACTTTTGTCCCTTATTTGGGAGTGAGAAAGTTGGCAACCCTAACTGTAAAAGACATGTTGAGGTGAGCTTAACCTTACTTGAACACCCCCCACCCGGTCGACCGGTCCGCAAGAATATTGTCAATATTAAACCGGTCTGCGTTGCAAAAAAGGTTGGGGACCCCTGTTCTACGTCATGGCTGTTACATGCTGGATCCAGGACAGATCCTCTGAAATTATAATGCTGAGGAATTTAAAGTTGCTGACTCTTTCCACCTCTGATGAAGATGGACCTCCAATTTCCACCTTCTGTAGTCAATAATTAACTCCCTGGTCTTGCTGACATTGAGCGAGAGGTTGTCGTTGTGGTACCACTCAGCCAGATTTTCAATCTCCCTCCTATTTGCTGATTCATCACCACCTTTGACTCGGCCTACGACAGTGGTGCCGTCAGGAAACTTAAACATGGAATTGTTTATCAATGACCTTGATGAAAATGTTGACGAGTGGGCTAGTAAGTTTGCAGATCTTACAAAGACTGGTGGTGTTGTGAATAGAGCAGATGCCTTTACTAGTCGAGGCATTAATTGAAAAGTCAGTAAGTTATGTTGCAGCTTTATAGAACTCTAGTTCAACCACACCTGGAGAATTGCATACAGTTCTGGTCACCCCACTATAGGAGGATGTAGAGGCTTTAGAGAGGGTGCAGAAGAGGTTTACTAGGATGCTGCCTGGATTAGAGGGCGTGTGCTATAACAAGAAGTTGGACAAATGTGGGTTATTTTCTCTGGAGTGGCGGACCCTGAGGCGAACCTAATAGAGACTTATAAGCATATACAAGACATGATAGAGTTTTTTTTGTGTGTGCCATACTCTGGCAGAGCCTCGGCGACCACTTTTTCAAGTGGTTGTCTTGGAGGAAAGGTTTTGTGAGTGGTCCCCCACATCCTTCTCACAGCGCAGTTTTTTACAAGTCCGAGTTGCGAGCTCGACACTCAACCCAGCACGGATGGAAAGCATGCCCAGGAGCGGCCCGACTGGATTTGAACTCGGGAACCTTCAAGCCGGAGTCCGGCGCTGATCTCGCTGTGCCATCAGCCGGCCATAGATAGAGTAGACAGACAGTATCTTTTTCCAGGGGTTGAAATATCTAATACCAGGGGGCATGTACTTAAGGTGAAGGGGGGGGGTAATTTCAAAGGGGCAAGTTTTTTTACATAGAGAGTGGTGGGTTCCTGGAATGTGCTGCCTAGGGTGGTGGTAGTAGCTGAAACTTTTGGGACTTTTAAAAGACATTTTGACAGGCACCTGAATGTGAGAAATATGGGCATTGTGTAGGTGTAAGAGATTAGTTTAATTGGCTATTTAATTACTAATTTAATTGGTTCAGCTCATCATTGTGCGCCAAAGGGCCTGTTCCTGTTGTGTACTATTCTTTGTTCTATGTTCTATTACTAGACTCTCTGTACACCACCTCATCTGCACCACCTCCCCATTCAAATCGAATCTACAGCAGTGCTGGGTAAATAGGAGCACGGATCTGAGGCTGCATTGAGCTCTTCGGGCCTGTGTGGGGAGCCGGAGAGCATTGGGCTGTGAGGGTTTTTAGACCGCCTGAATTGATTATTTATTGTTTAATGAGAGTCAGTAATGGTTTAGAGTTCCTTCTGTTTTTCCTTGAGTGACTGGCTCTTGGTAATGGGATCTTCTGATACTTCCTGCTTAAACTTGCTAAGTATTTTGATAGGCTCAGGAATTCCATCTTATTGTATTATTTAAGTGGATGCCTGATTAGTGATAATCGCGGGGCCTTAGTTTTGAGAATGTTACATCTCGCAGTATTGCTCAGCTGAGACACTGATATCCTGTTGGAATTCTTATGAATAAACTCTGGTCATCGACCCTACATCAGAGTCTGTCTTTCCTCCGCACTTGGGTTCCAACATTACCAGCACACAAAAATAACAGATGCGCTGCCCTTAACTTGCGTGGCTAGAATTGTTCCACAAAAAATAAAAAAAAAACCTTAAATACAAACAGTCAGATGGTCACAAATTTGTGTGCTATTAGCAGGCAAGCCAGAGGCAATTGGATGAGATTCAAATTCTCTCTTGTTCTATATATAGTCTAGAAGTCTGTGTTTAGAACATAAATGAATCTAGCTCTTTCTCAGCACTTCTTTTAATTTTCCACTTGGTGTAATTTCCAGGAACCTGCCTCTGGTAGTGATATAGTCCTGGGTTTGTTTTAATCCTTAAATTCCATAGTTTCCATTCATTGTGCCCCCAAAGGTTGTTCTCCTTCCAAAAACCTAAACTCACATAAAGGAAGAAGGTTCTTCATTTTAAAGGGAAGACAGTTGGCTTCTTTCATGACTGGATTTGAACCCAGAGAAGTGTGAAGTGATTCCCTCTGGAAAGTTGAACTTGAAAGGCAGGATACGGGATTAATGGCAGGATACAGGATTAATGATGTGGAGGAACAGAGGGATTTCAGGGTCCATGTCCATAGATCCTTCAATGTTGCTGTGCTACATGCTTGTTAAGAAGGGATATGGTGTGTTGGCCTTCATTAGTTGGAAAATTTAGGTCAAGAGCCATAGATAGATAGATAGATATACTTTATTGATCCCGAGGGAAATTGGGTTTCGTTACAGCTGCATCAACCAAGAATAGAGCATAAATATAGCAATACAAAACCCACAAACAATCAAACAACAATATGCAAACTATGCCAGATGGAAATAAGTCCAGGACAGGAAGTGTTACAGCTCTATAAAACTCTAGTTAGACCACACTTGGAGTATTGTGCTCAGTTCTGTTCACTTCATTAAAGGAGGGATGTGGAAGCTTTAGAAAGAGTGCAGAGGTAATTTACCTAGATGCTGCCTGGATTGGAGAGCATGTCTTATGAGGACAGGCTGAGCAAACTAGGGTTTTTCTCTCTGGAGCGAAGGGGGATGAGAGGTGTATAAGATGATGAGGCACAGATCAAGTGGACAGCCAGAGAAATTTTCCCAGAGTGGAAATGCCTAATACAGGGGGGCATAATTTTAAAGTGATTGGAGGATTGTATCGGCAGACAGAAGGGATGCTGGAGATAGCTTTTTTAACGAGAGTGATAGGTGTAGGAAACGCATTGCCGGGCTGGTGGTAGAGGCAGATAAACTAGGGGCATTCAGGAGATCCTTAGATAGACTCATGGTTGATAGAAAAATGAAGGGATATGTGGGAGGGCAGGGTTAGATTGGTCTTAGAGTAGAATAAAGGGTTGGCACAACATAGTGGGCCGAAAGGCCTGTACTGTGCTGCATTGTTCAATGCTCTATGTATTGTGACTTTAAGGTATAGTAAATGAGTCATTGACAGGCTGGCAAGTTGTAACTAAGGGGGTGTCACAGGGACTGAAGAAAAGGCCTCAAGTATTTATTATCTACTTTAATGATTTGGATGAAAGGAACAATTGTATGACAGCCAAGTTTACTGACAATACTGCAATGGTGGGAAGCAACTTGTGAGGATGATCAATGTGTCTGTAAGTAAATATCATCATCATCATCAGGTGCCGTGCCCAGTTTGAGCTTTGACTGCCATGGCCCACACACTCCTGTTTCGGGTCAAGTGGATCAATACATTGGTATTCATTTCCAGTTCTCTGGCTGCTGTCTCCATCATCATTTCTCTTTGTCTTCCTCTTGCTCTCTTCCCTTCAATCTTTCCCATAATTACCGTGCACTCTAACTCCTCTTTCCTAATCACATGTCCAATGAAGTTATGTTGCCTTTTCATGATCTCATACATTATTTCTCTTCTTGTGTTTGCTCTGTTCATGGCATCCTTGTTAGATATTCGTTTCATCCATGATATTCTTTGCATCCTCCTCAAAAACCACATCGCTGCTGCTTCAATTCGTTTCCTCATGTTACTAGTTATTGTCCAACATTCTGAGCCATATAACTGATATAACTGTAAGTAGATATACATAGGTTAAAAAAAATTGGCAGGGGGAGTTTGATGTGGGAAATTGTGAGGTTGTCCTCTTTGTTAGGAAGAATAGTTGGGAAGAATATCTTCTAAATGGAGAGAGGGACTTCTTCACTCAGAAGGTGGTGTGAGTGTGGAACAAGCTGCCAGTGGAAGTGGTGGATGCAGGTTCGATGGCAACACTTAAGAGAAGTTTGTGGGTGGGAGAGGCATGAAGGACTATGGTCCTGCTGGAGTTTGATGGGACTAGAGAGGCCGAAGGGCTTGTTTCTGTGCTGTAGTACTCTATGACTCTAAGAACAAACACAAAATGGTGGTGCTGGTAAGGAGAGTCATCTTCGACTCTGGAACAACAGTTGAGAAAATGGTAGAGAAATGGTTGATTTCAGATTCCTGCAGTTTCAAGTTCCTGGGTGTAAATATCTCTAACCTGGACCCTACATATCATTGCAGCTACAAAGAAGGCATGATAGTTTGAGGAGGCTTGGTATGTCACCAAAGACAGTCGAAAATTTCTACAGACGTACCGTAGAGAGCATTCTAACTGGCTGTATCACCAAACTGGTATGGGGGGACTACTGCACAGGATCGAAATGAGCTGCAGAGAGTTGTAAACTTAGTCAGCTCCATCATGGGCACCAGCCTCTGTAGTATCCAGGACATCTTCAAGGAGCAATGCCTCAAAAAGGCAGTGTCCATCGTTCTTTTCTTTCTTTCTTTTCAAATCTTTTTATTATTATTATCCAAAATTAACACTAGTACATCGAAGTAAGCAACACTTAGAATGTTTCAAGAAAAAAAACATTATTTTAAAGATTGAAAAAAAGAGAAAAAAAAACCCTACTAAGCAAGAAAAAGTGAGGAAAGAAAACCCCATTAGGTGTTCAATCCCAGAGTCATGCGTCATACAAGAAGCTTCTAAAGATAAACATCAAACCGCCAGCAAGAAAAAAATGTGTCCATCATTAGGGATGCCTATCACCCAGGTCATACCTTGTTTTCATTGCTATCACCATCAGGGAAGTGTTACAGAACCCTGAAGGCACACAATCAGCAATTCAGGAACAGCTTCTTCCCCTCTGCCATCCGATTTCTGAATGGACATCGAACCCATGAGCACTACCTCACTACTTTTTTATTTCTATTTTTTTCAGTACTTATTTAGACAGGTGGCAGATCATCTGATGATCCCACTGTTGATATCACAGGACAGTTAACATCTTAGTCCATGCGTATTTTCAATTCAATAATTATATATATTTACTGTTATTCACAGTGTTTTTTCTAGTATTATGTTTTGAATTGTACTGTTGCTGCAAAGTCAACACTCTTGATGACATAAACTGATATTAAACCCGACAGTTAATCCCGAATAATGTGAGGTGATGTGCTTTGGGAGGTCTGACAGGCCTCTGATTTGGGGTTCTCACGCACTATGGATGGTAAGTGAAAAGTGGCCAAGATCAGTGCAGCCATCGCCATTGACTGGAGGAGGATGAATGGCCCATTCCTACTGATAACTCTTTTCTTGTTGTATTCCCAGGCCATCCCAGCGTATAAACAGGTTAATTTGAATTTTGGACACCTTTGTAATGAAGCAAGCAGTATCAATTACCCACCCGCAGTAAATCGAAGTGACCAGTTTTCATGTGAGGAACAGCAGTGTCACAACTCAAACCCACACTTGGTATTTTCTTCATCCATTGGGTTCCAGCGCTCAAACTTTATTGTCCTAGAGTCCGGAAAGGGTTAGTTTTAGGTGTCCTGGTGCTGGGAGAGTGATTATTTTATACGTCTGATCTCGGTGTTCATTATATTCTACACCAAAACACTGAGATCTGTTAGTCTCCTTCCTTGAAGAAAATTGGAGATATCAGAAAGCTCTTCTCAAGAATTCAAGAATTCAAGGATTCAGGATTGCTTGGATTGTCATTTCCAGTAAAAAGGTGTAAAGAAGAATTAAATAATTATTCTCTAGATGCAGCACAAAAAAAGTGCAATAAGGAACATGATAATAATGAATATAAATGCATAGGATAGCTTATACACACAGATAGATTGTATGTCCATAAAGTGATGCTAGGCACAGGAGTGTCTGTATGCAAGGTGACAGACAAAATAATGATAAAATAGTGATGGTTGGGGGTATGGAGGGGTGGGTTAGTGGTTGGAGGTATTGATCAGCCTTACTGCTTGGGGAAAGTAACCGGTTTTGAGTCTAGTGCTACGTAGCCTCCTCCTTGATGGGAGTGGAACAAACGGCCCATGAGCAAGGTGGGTGGGATCTTCCATGAAGTTACTGGCCCCTTTCTGTACGTATGTCCTCGATAGCGGGTAGGCTGGTGCAGGTGACTTGTCAGGCAGTTTTGACTACTTGTTGTAGAGCCTTCCCGTCCACTGCTGTGCATTTTCCACACTATGCCGTGATACTCTCTACTGTGAATCTGTAGAATGATGTGGGCATGGAGGTGCAAAGCCCAGCTCTCTTCAGCTTCCTCAGAAAGTTGGTGAGCTTTCCTGATTGTGTTGGATGTGTTCTGGGACCGTGAAAGATTGTGTGAGACGTGCCCTCACAGGGGTTTGAAACTGACTTCAGTTTCACTGCTGTGCCGCCAATGTAAAGAGTGTTGTGAGTGGTGTGAGTTCTCCTGAAGCGGATAACCACCTCCTTTCTCTTGTTGACATTGAGGAAGGGCCTGGCACCAGGCTTCGAGCTCTCCCACCTCCTCTCTGTAGGCCGCCTCAGCGTTCTCGGTGATGAACCCCATCGCTGTCATGTCACCGGCGAACTTGACAACGTGATCACTCGGGCGCTTGGCCATACAGTCATGTGTGAGCAGAGTGTACAGCAGTGGGCTCAGCACACGGCCCTGGGGGACACCCGTGTAGAGGACAATGGGGAGGGAGGAGCGAGTGTGCACCGTTACTACCTGAGGTCTGTTGGTCAGGAAGTCCAACACCAAGTTGCACAGTGGTGGATTTAGACTGAGGAGGTGGAGTTTCTTCACCAAGATCTGTGGGACAGTAGTGTCGAATATGAATCTGAAAACCAGAAACCGCATTCCGACATCCATGAACACTGACTTCTCTAACTTCCGCTAATGCCCCACCTCCCCCTCGTACCCCATCCGTTACTTATTTTTATACACACATTCTTCCTCCCACTCTCCTTTTTCTCCCTCTGTCCCTCTCACTATACTCCTTGGCCATCCTCTGGGTCCCCCCCCCCGCCTTGTCTCTTTCCCCCAGGACCTCCTGTCCCATGATCCTCTCGTATCCTCTTTTGCCTATCACCTGTCCAGCTCTTGGCTCCATCCCTCCCCCTCCTGTCTTCTCCTATTAATTTGGATCTCCCCCTCCCCCTCCCACTTTCAAATCTCTTACTAACTCTTCCTTCAGTTAGTCCTGACGAAGGGTCTCGGCCTGAAACGTCGACTGCACCTCTTCCTAGAGATGCTGCCTGGCCTGCTGCGTTCACCAGCAACTTTGATGTGTGTTGTTCCGACATAAGTGTCCTTGTTTTCAAGGTGTGTCAAGGTATGAACCAGAGTTCAGACATGGTTATTCTTAGAAGAGGGAGAGTCCATAACCTGCCTGCGATGGGCGATCTTGGGAGAGTTTTATTACACAGCTGTGGGAACAGCATTTATTGCATAAAGGGTATAAATAGGGTAAGCAGGCTTTTTCCGCTGCCATTGGGTGAGATTTGAACTAGAGGTCATAGATTATGGATCAATGATCAAATGTATTCACCATGTCCATTTACATTGTAGCAATCTTGTGGTATAGTGGGATCTGCATTGGACTTTGAGGCAAGCAGTTCCGGGTTCAGATCCAGCTGGCTCCTTACACGCTTTCCATCCGTGCTGGCTTGAGTGTTGAGCTAGTAACTCAACCTCACCAAACGGACAGAAAAGTTAGAGAAGCGGCAAGATTGCCGCCCGATGTGCCGCAAGGCGTGGAAAGGATCAGCCACATACATTTACATGTATTAGGGATTAGGTGTGGTCTGTTGGTCAGGGTCCAGTGTGCAACAGAAAACAACATTCAACAATCACAGAGCATAAAAAATATAACAACAAAGTTCATAATACAGAAAATGGAAGAAATGAGAGGTCTATCATCCAGTCCTCATTGGAGGATCAGAGGTGGAGGGTGTCGGCAGCTTTAAATTCCTCAGTGTTATCATTTCAGAGGATCTGTCCTGGGCCCAGCAATTATGCAGAAACCACGACAGCGTCTCTACTTCCTCAGTAGTTTATGAAGATTTAGCATGACATTTAAAACTTTGTCAGAGTCTTATAGATGTGTAGTGGAGAGTATATTGACTGGCTGCATCACAGCCTGGTATGGAAACACCAACGCCCTTGAACTGAAAATCCTACAAAAAATGATGGATATGGCTCAGTCCATCATGGGTAAAGCCCTTCCAACTATGGAGCATACCTACACGAAGCGTTGTATCAGGAAAACAGCAGCCATCTAAAGGGACTCCCACCACCCGGGTCACGCTCTCTTCTCGCTGCTGCCATCAGGAAGAAGGTACAAGAACCTCAGGACCCACACCACCAGGTTCAGGAGCAGTTATTACCCCTCAACCATCAGGCTCTTGAACCAAGGACGATAGCTTCACTCACCTTCACTTGCCTCATCATTGAAATGTTACCATAACCCATGGACTCACTTTTCAGGCCCCGTCATCTCATGTTCTCGATACTTATTGCTTATTAATTTATTATTATTATTATGATTTCCTTCTTTTTGTATTTGCACCATTTGTTGTAGTTTGCACACTGGCTGAAAGCCCAAGTTGATGCAGTCTTTCGTTAAGTCTACAATGATTATTATTCTATTATGGGTTTACTGAGTATGCTCACAAGAAAATGGATCTTAGGGTTGCAGATGGTATCATATATGTACTTTGATAACAAATGCACTTTGAACTTTGGGTATGTAGTAGAATGAGCGTAAATAGATAAAAGTGAAAGGTGAAATGTTTAAGGGGTATTTTCTTCACAGAGAGTGGTATGAGTATGGAATGAGCTGCTGGCAGAAGTGGTGGCAGTGGGTTCAATTGCAACCCTTAAGAGAAGTTTGGAAAAGTACAAGGATATGGTCCAGGTGCAGGCTGATGGGATAAGGCAGAGTAACAATTCAGCATGGACTAGATGGGCTGAAGGCCCTATTTCTATGCTGTAGTGCTCGATGACTCTGTAACTCTGATTGCCATCAGCCACCTCCTTTCAGTGAGAAAGCAGTTCCTCCTGGATTTGCTCTGAGAATATCTCCGTTCAGAGGCACACTGTGAAATATCCAAGAGGGATGTCAAGAGCAGCATTCAAAGGTTCATTTATTATCAAAATATACAACTCTGAAATTCTCTTTCTCCATATAGCCATGAAACCAAGAAAGAAAATAAGATCATTAACTCCCAAATCCCTCCTCCCTGCAAAAAAAAAGAACAAAAATGGAACAGGGACATCGACCCCCAAATCACCCTCTTCTGTACACAAAAAAATGAGAAAGATCCGGTGAAAAATAGAAAACATAGAATAGAAAAAAAAAACAAAAGACTGAAAAAAAGTCCACAGTCCAAGTCCATATCCAACACACAGAAAACCTGGGCAACATTCCCCCTCTCTATAGCAGAGCAATTTCACCAGCTGTTGCCCTTCTCCGTAGCAGAGCGATCCCACCAGTGATCAGAAGTTGGGGCGTGGTGTCATGATCGACTCCATTTCAAAGCGTCGTGGAAGATTGAAGCCTTGAGGCAAATGCAGAGGAGGTCAGCAGTCATGCTCCACAGATCGACAGCCGCTGGTAGCAAGATGGGGTAGCCGGCCACAGTTCAGCGGCGTGGCTGTCATTCTTCACAGATGGACTGAGTTCGAGAGGCCACTCTCCTTGGTTCGGGCAGGGGGATGTTTTCAGAATTTTGAGACTCGTGATTATTGGACTGCGGTTTATATTGCTCTCCTTCAATTTTCTGTGTTTTCTTTCTTGTTGCCAATCGGCAGGTTTGGGTTCCAGTTGGGCGGTGGGTTGGTTTTTGTGCAATGGAGAGGTTGGGGATTTGGGCGTCTGACGTCCTTGTTGGGTTTTGTGTGTGGGAGAGGGGACTGGGAGTTTGATGTTATCAGCACTTTTTTTTTGCAGGGGAGGGTATTGAAGGTTTGGTGTTATTGTTGCTGTTCTTTGCGAGGGAGGGGGTTTGGGGCTCAGGGTTTTTAATGTTCTCGCTGCTGTTTTCCGTGTGGGCAATATGTTAATTTTTGTGCGAGGGAGGGGGTGGGTGGGTTGGGGTTTGTGAGTTTTGTTTCTTTTTCCTTTTTATGTGGGGAGTGGGTTTGATTCAAAGACGCCCGTGGTTTTTCTGTATTTCATGACTATCTGGAGAAGATGAATATCAAAGTTGTATGGTACATGCATACATTGACAATAAAATGAACCTTTGAACCTTTGATTCTGCAGACGCTGGAAATCCAGAGTAACACACACAAAACGCTGGAGGAACTCAGCAGGTCAGGCAGCACCCATGGGAATGAAAAAACAGTTGACGCTTCAGGCTGAGATCCTTCATGAAGGATCTCAACTCAAAACTTTGGTTGTTAATTCCTCTCCTGAGATGCTGCCTGGCCTGCCGAGTTTCTTCAGTCTAAATCAAACAAGATGACCTCCTCGATCCACCCCATCCCTATTTTTATTTATCTATTTACATGTGACTCCATGAGACTCTATGAGACTCTATGGTTGTCTCGCCAGTTGCCTCTGAGAAAGTGGTTTGAAAAGGGATGTGCGGGGAGGCAGCGAAGGATTGAACCCCTTTCCAACAATCAGTAAGGATATTCAAGACATGATTATGAATGCCTGTATTTTAATGTAGGTGTGTTTAATTTGTCCTCCAAGAGAAAAGTGATTCAAACTCTTTGATGCACGTGGAAAGGAGGAACTATTGCATGCTGCGGAGGGCAACTTCAAGCCAACCATGAACCAGTGGGATTGGGCTGGAATGAGCAAGGACTTCTAAGAGGATGTTAGTGAAACAGATGGGTTCGTACAACAATCCAGTGGTTTTGCGGTCACCATTATTAATACCAGCCAGAATGATTTTAATTGACGTTGAATTCCTCAGCTGCACTGGCAAAGTCATGTCTCAAGATAAGATCATAAGAACAAGAGGCAGAAGAAAGAGAGGCCTTTCAGCCTGTTGTGTCCGCTTTCTTTTAATTTTTTGTCACCTATCTGCACTGACCCTCTAGTCCCTTGACCCCTTAATATTAAAATCTACTTTGAACATAAAGCACTACACCATAGTTGAGGGCCTTTGGCCCATGTTCCCATCAGATTCTACCACTCTATTGATTGTGGATTTCAGGAAGGGCAAGTCAAGAGAACATGCACCTCTGCACATGGAGGGGTCTGCTGTACAAAGGGTGAGCAGCTTCAAGTTCCTGGGTGCCATCATTTCCAAGGATCTGTCCTGGGCCCAACACACTGAGGAAATGACAAAGACAGTGGTTCTACTTCATTAGAGGAGTTTGAGGAGACTCTTGCAAATTTCTACATACGTAGCGCGACGAGCATTCTGACAGGTCACGTCACTGTCTGCTACGGAAGCTCCAATGCGGAGAATCACAAGAGGCTGCAGAGGGTTGTTGACTCAACCATCACCATCACGGGCACAACCCCACCAGCCTTCCAGGTCATCTTCAAGACGAGGTGTCTTATGAAGGTGGCATCCACTATAAGGTCCTTCTTCAGCCAGGACATTCCCTATTGTCCTGACCAACATCAGGGAGGAGGTGCAGGAGCCCGAGGACCCAAACTTGATGATTCGGAAACAGCTTCTTCTCTGTTATTAGGTTTCTGAACCCATGAACACTACAATATTATTCAACCAACACACATCAAAGTTGCTGGTGAACGCAGCAGGCCAGACAGCATCTCTAGGAAGAGGTGCAGTCGACGGCAACACACATCAAAGTTATTCACACATCAAACATTATTCCTTTCATTTGCACTATTTACTAATTTTATTTGGGTAGCGGGGTAGAGATACATCTCTACCAAAGGAGGTGGAAGGTGCTCCTTCCCTCCATTAGCCTGCAGGCCACCCTTGGGCAAGGTGTAGCACCTGCTTAGCCCCTGATCAGGGTCACGTGAAGCCATGGGAGCTGGTGGTGGACGGTCATATGAGCATCTGGTGCATATCACAAGTCCTGGTTATGTGACCACTGACGCCAGGCAGACAATCTCTGAAGAGTATTGATAATGGCTGGGGTCACCCGTCTTGTAAAGACACTGCCCAGAAGAAAGCAATGGTAAGCCACTTCTGTAGAAAAATTTGCCAGGGACAATCATGGTCTTGGGACCATGATTGCCTACATCATACCAGGCGGCACATAATAACGACGATGATTAATTTTATAATTTATAGTAATTTTATGTCTTTGTGCTACACTGCTGCTGCAGACCAACATATTTCATATCATGTAAGGCAGTGATAAACCTGATTCTCATTCTCATTCTGTTCATCTCTAGCTAGGGGAAATTTACAATGACCAGTTCAACTGCCAACTTGAACATTTTGAGTTATAGAGTCGCAGAATTGCACAGCACAGAAACAGGCTATTTGATCCACCATATCTATACCAATCTCTTTGCCCATCTAAACTAATCATATTTGTGTCCATCAGTATAATATCCTTCTGTGCCTTCCTGATGTAGGGACTGTCTAAATATCTCAGCATAGTCATTGTATCTGACTGAACCAATTCCTCTGGAGTGGGGCGCAAATATTAATCACTTCCTGTGTAGAAAACTTACCCCTCAGATTCCCCTTTAAATCTCTACCCTCTCACCTTAAAACTGTGCTCTCTTGTTTTGACATCTCGACCATGGGAAAAGGATTCCGATCATATACCCTATCTACACCAATCATATATCCTATTAGGTCACACTTCAGCATCCTTCCCTCCGAACAAGGGCAGCCTATCCAATCTCTTTGAAGCCCTCCAATCCAGGAAGTGCCTCAGGGAATTGGGAGGAAGCCTGCAAACTCCACAAAGACAGCATCTGAGGTCGGGATTGTGCCCGGGTCACTGGAGCTCTGCTAACTGCATCATCTCTGACTACACACAAGTTTTCAGCAGGTCTGACAGCATCTATGGAGAGGAATAAACAGTCAACGTTTCAGGCGGAGACATTTCATTCATCAGGACACCTTGGCCTGAAACGTCGACTCTTTATTCCCCTTCATAGATGCTGCCTGACCTGCTGAGTTCCTTCAGCATTTTGTGTGTGTGTGTGTGTGTGTGTGTGTGTGTGTGCGCTACACTGGATTTCCAGCATCTGCAGAATTTATTCTGTTTATACACAGGTATTGTTTGTTTTCTGAATAAACATTAACTGTTCATTCCACTCCATAGATACTATCCGACCTGCTGAGTTCCTCCAGCATTTTGTGTGTGTGTTGCGATTTTCTTTTTTATATACTAAATGTTTAATAACTTTGGGAAGTTATGGAATCATTTCTTTGCTTCAACAAATAACCCCTATTATACTCTGTAAATGCTGTACACTTTCAAACGATTCCATTGAAGAGAGGGATATAATTAAGAACTGGTCGTGGTTATTCATTGAACAGGGATTTATTCCATAATTTGGATACAGATTTATATAAATCCCACCTGAAACAAAAAGGACAATGCCACAATGTATTTCTTTGAATGTTATTGGTTGCATTGCATAAGGCAGGACTCTCTGCTGCCTGTCCGAGCGAGAATGGGCTGGGACAAAACTTGCATGCAATCCCAGTTAAGAAGGCTGCAGAGGGATCGAGAGAGCGTGGAGCGGACGGAGGAGCTCGGGATTTTCGTGCGAGTCTTTGTGTGCGTGTGTGTCGCTGCAGTCGAATTGTTACGGCGACATGGATTTGAACTGAGCGCGAAGTCGCTGGGTTTGCAGTCTTCGGAGAACCTCGGGAATTGCACTTTTAACTCAAAAGCAGGTAATGTGAGCCACGGGTTCGGAATTAGCTATTCTGGGGCGTTTTGAACACAAACTTGCAAGTGATATGAAACTTTTGAGTTGTTACCCAATCCAAGGATGGAGCTGTTCTTCACTTGAATTCTAATAGCCCTTTAATCGGATATAATTGAACCCCGCTGGGTATCTCCCCGCTACCCCACCTGCAATTTTGTACGTTTGAATAATTAACTTTTTTTTTGAGTTGGAAACTCTCGTTGCTTTATGTTTTAGAAGGCTGAATTCTGAAGAGAACGTGCAGACAAGATCATTGTTAAAAGTCTAAGAGCGGAAAACTAACTGCTGGAGGAACTCAGCGGGTCGAGCAGCGTCGGTAGTTGGGGTCGAAACCCCGCACCTGACGTCTCGACCAGCCCTTTCCCTTGCAGACACCGTTCGACACGCCGAATTCCTCCAGCAGATTGCTTTTTGCTCTAAATCTCAGCCTCCGTTTACTCTCATGTCTCCCCTTTAAAAGAAATCAAAGGACTGTCGTTCCATGATTAGAGAGATGAACAAACTGGGCTTGGGGAAAGAGACGCATGCAGACACCACAGACTAGTCAGTCCACCGGCGCTCCAAGCGAGTCTCCTCTGCTCGGACGTTCACAGCGACCGGGCTGAGAGAGTGCCACACTGCCGTTAAACCCAATGTCCCCTCGCCTTTCCGTTGAATGTCACCATTTCAACGTTGTATCGCGCAATCGACGCCACTTAAAAGATAACTCCGCATTTTCTGCTGTTCTTACTAATATTGCATTAGTTTAACTTGAGATCAAAGATTAACTTTATTCGCCCTGTACATTTACATGAATTAGGAATTTGCTGTGCGTCAAGGACATGCAACGAAAGAAAACCAACTTTCAACGATTATAGATAATTATATAAAGTTTTATAAAAGGTTAAAGGACGGATATGAAATAAAATGTACATAAACACTATTATGTACTTAACTATAAAACTATATTTTAAAAGTGGTTTAAATTTCTATCTGGAGTGCAGTGGAACAGGTGGGGTGTCAATAGAATGGTTGATCAGATTAGTTGCCTGGAGGAAGAAATTTATAAAATGGCGCGAAGTTTATCGCTTTATGGTTTCGAAATATCATGAAAGGCGCTACGTAAATGTAGATGATCGCTAATCGTTATAATGTACTGCGGAACATATTTAAAAGTTTTAAAGCTTGATGCAATATATTTTTGACCATGGCAATCATCTATCGCGACGGATCCTTTCTCCCATTCTGTATTAGTTTGATATTAGTTGCATATCTAATGTAGAAGCCTTGGATGATCTGAAGGATGTAAAGAAACCTCGGGCAAGTGCACCCGGATAGACTACCTGTCCCATCCCAGCCTCTGACCCGGTCCCGCCGAAGCGTCTCGGCCAGAAACGTCGACTCTACTTGTTTCCATAGACGCTGCCTGGTCTGCTGAGCGCCTCCAAAATTTTGTGTGTGTTGCTCGGGTTTAACAGACCTCCGATTTCAACTCCACCATCACAACCACCCCTCCCCCTAAAAAACCCCCGCGGTTAAACCGAAGGGAAAGTGGAGGAAGTGGGACGAGGCGCTTGAGAAAGGACAGGTGATGGGGACTTCAGGCAGGGGACGCTCTGCCTTCCCGGATCGGAACACAGTGAGAAATAGAAGCAGGGGTCGGCTGTGCGGCCCTTTCTGCCTGCCTTGTCAGTCGGTAAGACCACGGCTATGCTTTCGCTTCAGCGCCACGCTCCGAGTCTCAGGAGCTTCCAGAAAACTGTCAGCCTCCGTTTGGCATGTAGTGAGGGCTTGTGACAGATCACCAGAACCTTGGTACTCTCAGTGCTCAGAGTCCCGTGGTCCTGAGAGATAGAGAGAGTGAGAAAGATGGAGAGTGAGATCCACAGACTGACACAGAAACACAGAGAGAGAAACCAACTCTGCAAATGTTTGACTAAAATATCAAAACTTATCTCTATCTTTTATGCTCCTTTTGAAGCATTCCAAAGCACATTATTGTCAATGTACTCCAGTATTTTTGAACAGCAAGGTGTTGCCAGTGGCACCCTGGGCTGTGCCATGATTGACAAGACCCAGGGTTAATGGTTGCCATAAGACCATAAGATATAGGAGCAGGAGTAGGCCACTCGGCCCATCGAGTCTGCTTCACCATTCAATCATGGGCTGATCCAATTCTTCCAGTCATCCCCACTCCCCCTGCCTTCACCCCGTGTCCTTTGATGCCCTGGCTAATCAAGAACCTATCTATCTTGCCTTAAATACACCCAATTACTTGGCCTCCACAGCCACTCGTGGCAACAAATTACACAAATTTACCACCCTCTGACTAAAATAATTTCTCTGCATCTCAGTTCTAAATGGATGTCCTTCAATCCTAAAGTCATGCCCTCTTGTCCTAGAATCTCCTACCATGGGAAATAACTTTGCCATATCTAATCTGTTCAGGCCTTTTAACATTCGGAATGTTTCTATGGGATCCCCCCTCATTCCCCTGAATTCCAGGGAATACAGCCCAAGGGCTGCCAGACGTTCATCATACGGTAACCCTTTCACTCCTGGAATCATTCTCATGTATCTTCTCTGAACCCTCTCCAATGTCAGTATATCCTTTCTAAAATAAGGACCCCAAAACTGTGCAGAATACTCTTAGTGTGGTCTCACGAGTGCCTTATAGAGCCTCAACATCACATCCCTGCTCTTATATTCTATACCTCTAGAAATGAATGTCAACATTGCATTCGCCTTCTTCACAACTGACTCAACCTGGAGGTTAACCTTTAGGGTATCCTGCACAAGGACTCCCGTCGCTTTGCATCTCTGCATTTTGAATTCTCTCCCTATCTAAATAATAGTCTGCCCATTTATTTCTTCCACCAAAGTGCATGACCATACATTTTCCAACATTTGCCACTTCTTTGCCCATTCCCTAAACTATCTAAGTCTCTCTGCAGGCTCTCTGTTTCCTCAACACTACCCACTTCTCCACCTATCTTTGTATCATTGGCAAATTTAGCCACAAATCCATTAATACCGTTGTCCAAATCTTTGACATACATTGTAAAAAGCAGCGGTTCCAACACTGACCACTGTGGAACTCCACTGGTAACCGGCAGCCAGCCAGAATAGGATCCCTTTATTCCCACTCTCTGTTTTCTGCTGACCCGCCAATGGTCCAACTTCCCTATAATTCCATGGGCTCTTTTCTTGCTAAACAGCCTCATGTGTGGCACCTTGTCAAAGGCATTCTGAAAATCCAAGTACACCATGTCTACTGCATCTTCATTGTCTACCCTGCTTGTAATTTCCTCAAAGAATCGCAGTAGGTTTGTCAGGCAGGATTTTCCTTTCAGGAAACCATGCTGGCTTTGGCCTATCTTGTCATGTGCCTCCAGATACTCTGTAATCTCATCTCTAACAATCGATTCCAACAACTTCCCAACTACTGATGTCAGGCTAACAGGTCTATAGTTTCCTTTCTGCTGCCTCCCACCCTTAAATAGCTGAGTAACATTTGAAGTTTTCCAGTCATCTGGTACAGTGCCAGAATCTATCGATTCTTAAAAGATCATCGTTAATGCCTCTGCAATCTCTCCAGCTACTTCCTTCAGAACCCGAAGGTGCATTCCATCAGGTCTAGGAGATTTATCCACCTCCTGACCATTAAGCTTTCTGAGCACCTTCTCAGTTGTAATTTTCACTGCACAAACTTCACTTCCCTGACACTCTTGAAAGTCTGGTATACTGCAGACGTCTTCCACTGTGAAGGCTGATGCAAAATACACATTCAGTTCCTCTGCCATCTCTGCATCTCTCATTACAATATCTCCAGCATCATTTTCCATTGGTCCTACATCTACCCTCGACTTTCTTTTACTCTTTGTATACTTAAAAAAGCTTTGAGTATCTTCTTTGATATTAGTCATCAGCTTCATTTCATAATTCATCTTTTCCTTCCAAATGACCTTCTTAGTTTCCTTCTGCAAGTTTTTAAAAGGTTCCCAATCCTCTATCTTCCCACTAGCTCTGGCTTCCTTGTATGCCCTCTCTTTTGCTTTTACTTTGCTCTGAGAAGTCAGAGCATTTTCAGCAATGGAGCCTTATCATTTTTCCAGTCACATCCCAGACTGCGATATGTCTCACAGCCTTTCAACACAGAGTAGGCAGTGTTACCAGCTGAGTCACTGCTATGAACATGGTAGTACTATTGGTTGTGCCAGGTTTAAGAAGCCAATGGATGGTGGGTAAAGACTCTGGAGGAAGTGCTGTGTGTCTTATTATGTAACATTGAATGAGTCAATGTGATATACCATAGGAACTATGATTAGCAGAAGTTGCTTGGCATGTTGGAGAGTCCCGACTTAAATTGGACACCAATTTGTTGAGCACTTTCACTCTATCCGCAGCAAGCAAGATTTCCCTGTGGCCAAATATTTTAATTCCAATCCCCATCCTGATTCCCATTCTGATGTGGCATTTCTACGATGAGGCCACTCAGGATGGAGGAGCAACACCTCATTCCATTTGGGTAGCCTCCAACCTGATGGCATGAACATAGATTTCTCTGACTTACAGTAATTTTACATCCCCCCCCCCCGCTTTCTTTTACCATTCCCTATTCTAGCTTCCCCCCTTACCCCTTCTCTTCTCCTCACCTGACCATCACCTTCCTCTGGTGCCCCTCCTCCTTCTCTTTCTCCCATGGTCCACTCTCCTCTGCTATCAGATTCTTTCTTCAGCCCTTTACCTTTTCCACCTATCACCTCTCAGTTTCTCACTTCATTCATCTCCCCCACCCACCTACCTGCCCCCCCCTCACCTGGTTCCACCTACCTGCCCCCCCTCACCTGGTTCCACCTACCTACCTGCCCCCTCACCTGGTCCCACCTACCTGCCCCCTCACCTGGTCCCACCTACCTGCCCCCTCACCTGGTTCCACTTACCACCTGACAGCTTGTATTCCTTCCCCTCCCCCTCACTTCCCCATTCTTGCTTCTTCCTCCTTCCTTTCCAGTGCTGATGAAGGGTCTCAGCCTGAAACATCGACTGTTATTCTTTCCCGTAGATGATGCCTGACCAGCTGAGTTCCTCCAGCGTTCTGTGTGTGTGTTTCTTGTCACTGAAGAAATGACTGATGTTTAAACAATTGGATTGCTTTCATGTCAGAGGTGGACAGGTACAAGAAAATTGAAGCAGTGATTAGCCCATCTCCATTGTGTGAACTGCGCTGTAACCATGCTTACAACTGGAACATGCTTGACATATTTTCCCTCAGGTTTGAGAATCCGCACAAACCCTTTGCAACTGGTTCCCATTCCTATGGTCATACCCTCCAACATCCTGACAGTGATGGAGAGCATATGCGTACAGCCACTCAGAAGTGCTGGAGCACACACTATGGCTGGTGGCAATGGGTAGCTGGTGTCATTTACCTGATAAAAATTCTTCCCTCACCTGCCCACCTCACCTGGATTCAACTATCAGCCAGCTCTTCAAGATTGTTTAACGTCATTTCCTGTACACGCGTGTAAGAATGAAATAATTGTTACTCTGGATCTGTTGTAGCACAAAATAAGCCCCACAAACAATAAAGAACACAATAATAATAATAATTAAAGAACACACACACACACACCCAAATGCATCGACTGAATGTCCATAAAGTGACATTAGGCTGTACATAAGGTGACTGATGGAAATAATAAAGTAGTGATGGAGTTAGTGGGTGGGGGTGTTGATCAGACGTACTGCTTGGGGAAAGTATGTATTTTTGTGTCTGGTGGTCCTGCCGTAGATGCTGTGTTGCCCCCTCCTGATGGGAGTGGAATATTGTGCTCCACCTCTTCCCCCACCCCACCCACCATTTTATACTGGCTATCCCTGCTCTTTCCTTCCAGTCCTGATGAAGAATCTTGGCCCGAAACGTTGACTGTCCATTTCCTCCACAGATGCTGCCTGATCCTCTGAGTTTCTCCAGCTCCTTTGTGTGTGTGTGTGTGTGTTGCTTCAGGTTAACAGCATCTGCAGAATCTCTTGTACCTCAAGGTATCTGCTGATGGTTTAAATGTGATGAGGAAGTTCGAACGCCTGTGTGAATGAAAGTCTACCAAGACCTTGAGAACTATATAGATGAATGTAGAGCAGGGGTTCCCAACCTAGGGTCCACGGACCCTTTGCTTCATGGCATTGGTCCATGGCAGGATAAAGGTTGGGAACCCCTTTCACAGAGGGATTTGGGCCAAACACAGGCAAAGCTCAGGTGGGAATCTTGGTGGACATGAACCCATTGGGCTGAAGGGCCTGTTTCTGTCCTGAATGATCCTCTACAACTGGAGATTTGCCGTTTTATTTGCAGAATGATCTTCATGTATACTAATTGAAAATGGGAAACAAAAGTCTGTAGGTGCTGGAGATCTAAAATAAAAATCTAAGATGCTGGAAACACTCAGTGCTGGAGATCTAAAATAAAAATCTAAGATGCTGGAAACACTCAGCAGGCCAGGCTGCATCTGTGGGAAGAGAAACAGAGTCAATGTTTCAGGTCAGAGATCTTCTGTCAGAACTGAAAAGAAAGAAACGCTAACTCTGGAGGTCATAGGTTATGAGTGAAGGAGAAATACTTAAGGCGAATCTGAGGGAGAACTTCACTCAGTATGAAGCTCGAGTGTGGAATGATGTTAAAGGTTCAAAGGTCCCGTTTAATGTCAGAGAAATGTATACAATATACATCCTGAGATGTTTTTTCTTTGCAAACATCCATGAAAACAGAGAAGTGCCCCAAAGAATGAATGACAGATAAACACAAGAACCCCAAACTCTCCCCCAGCTCCCTGCCTCCCGCGCGGAAGCAGCAGCGAGCAACAATCCCCCCTCCCCCCAGCGGAAAAAAGAAGCAAGCGTTGGCACCGTCACCAAGCACTTAAACGTGAGCAAAGCAACAGCAAAGACACAGACTTGCAGTTACCCCAAAGACTTTGCGTTACACCCGGCATTCGACATACCGCAGATTCTCTCTCTCCCTAATAAGGGAGAAAGAGGTGTCTCCATTTTCCCAGCGAGCGGGGAGACATAACAAGCAACTCGCTGGTTTATGATGTTAAAACGTCCGTTACATCGCTTTTTCGAGCTCTGTGCCCGAAGATCACAAAGATCCCGGGTCTTTGGGCCCATAGCAGATATCCCGACTCCCCCGATGACACACGGGTCTCCTGCCATGACACTGACCCTCAATCCGCTTGTCTCCAGAGCCCAGGGATCTTAGGCTTCCAAATTCAAACCGGATTCTCAGGCCGAACCCTTGACGTGTTGAACAATGGGCCAGTCCTGAAACCCCGAGAACGGGTCCCTTTCCCGCAAAGAACCGATTTGCCAGGTACAATTGCAGTACTTAAGAGAAGTTTGGATAAGTACATGGATCTCAGGGGTATGGAGGGCTATGAGTAGGTGTGGGTTGATGGGATTAGACAGGGTACAAGTTGGCATGGACTAGATGGGCCAAAGGGCCTGTCTCTGTCCGTATTGCTCTACAACTGTTTCTGTCCACACAGATGCAGCCTGATGTCCTGAGTATTTCCAGTATTTTCTATTTCTGTCAGTCCCTGTGTATTATCACTCACAAATCTCTACAGATATACCATGGAGAGCATTCTGACTGGCTGCATCACCGTGGGTGACACTGCACAGGATCAAAATAGAGCTGCAGAAAATTGTGAACTCAGTCAGCCCCACCATGGGCACTGTAGTAGCCAGGGCATCTTCAAGCAGCGATGCCTCTAAAAGCAGGCGTCCATCATTAAGGACCTCCATCACCCAGGTTATCCCCAGTTCTCACTGTTACTGTCAGGGAGGAGATGCAGGAGCCTGAAGACACACACTCGATGATTCAGGAACAGCTTCTTCCCCTCTGCCATCTGATTTCTGAATGGATGTTGAACCCATGAACACTAACTCACTTTTTTTCCTCTCTTTTTACACTAATTTAATTTAACTTTTATATATATTTACCATAATTTTCAGATTTTATTTGACAGCGTCATCATACTCCAGGTCAGACGAGAGATAACCCAGGTCAGGTTTCAGACCACAGTACCCAGGTATATTCTTCGCATGATGGCGGTGGCGAGGAGGTAGAGAAGAAGAGGAAGGTCAAGTGGCCAGCAATGGTAGATGAGAAGGCTTGGCGTGTATTTGATGAGGATATCAGTATTATGTTGGAGAACACTCTCAGGGGAACATCAAAGAGAAAGTTGGAAGTGATGGACGATATGATTTACGATGTTGGAAAGTACAGGTTTGGTTTGGTTGAGTTGAAGAAAGCAAAGCCTACACAGCAACCAAGCAGGCACCAGAAGGAGATTAGTAGGTTGAGGAGAGAGCTTAGAATCGTATGGTCTGACACCAGTAGAGAAGCGGTTATTGGTGAACTCACAGTCCCCGGGAAGACAACATCGATGAAGCCCATGAGCGCAAGTTAACCAAGTATGCAGAGTTGAGATCAGAGTGCAGAGACAGAGGGTGGAAGGTCTAATGCTATCCATTCGAAGTAGGCTGCTGTGGGTTTATTGCGTTCACTCTCCAGAAGTGGCTGCGTGACCTTGGCTTCACTAGAAGAGAGATCAAGTCAACCAGCAGGGCTGTAGCTGAGGCAGCAGAGAAAGGATCAGCATGGGTGTGGACCAAGTATGTCCAGAGGGGCAGATAGTCAGACAGTGTATACATATCTTGCAAACCCTTCAGTAGTTGCATAGACACCTGAAGGGTAGACTATCTGTTGGATGGAAGTGACCAACAACTCTGATAGAGGCAGATGCCAAGTTTTTAAGCTCACCAGTGGGAGGTGGTGCTTTATCACTGCTGGCCCACCGCCTCGAAGGAGTCTTGATCATAAGCGGGCCAAAACTCCTGAAGACAGGTGGCAGATCAACTGATGATCCCACTGGTGATTGCACAGGATAGTTAACATCTTAGTCCATGTGTATTTTGTAACTCTGTAATCCATAACAATTTCCTGACATATGCCAGTGATATTAAACCTGATCCTGATTCAGGTTCTCGTTCTCCCTGTCCCAACACCCAGCCCTGCTCCCTCAGTTATCTGTGCTTTTCTTCTCTATTCATTCCCTGAACGTGAGTATTGATCGAGTCACCATTCACTGCTCATTCCTATTTGTCCTTGAACCAAGGCCAGTTCAAATGGCCCATTGGATTGACAGGGCTGGTGGTCTTGGCCCACCATAACCAGACTAGCTTTCAGGTGTCTCATCTCTGTTCCTCTGACTACGGAATCTCCTCTTCACCTCTGTTCTCTTCTGAGCCACTTCGACAGACTCAGTACCAGTCTCTGCTGCGCCCCTCTGGTAGGCTGTCCCCCTCAACAGTATCCAAAGTGGTATCCTTATTTTTGGAGGAGAATGGCCACAGGGGTACCTCAGCAGAGAGTGGTGCGGACAGCCCAGTGCATCTGTATATGTGAACTTCCCACTATTCAGGACATTCACAAAGACAGGTGTGTAAAAAGGGCCCAAAGGATCATTGGGGACCCGAGTCACCCCAACCACAAACTGTCCCAACTGCTACCATCCGGGAAACGGTACCACAGCATAAACGCCAGAACCGACAGGCTCCCGGACAGCTTCTTCCACCAGGCCATCAGACTGATAAATTCATGCTGATACAATTGTATTTCTATGCGATATTGACTATCCTGTTATACATAACATTTATTTATTACAAATGACTATTTAGACGGATACATAGCATAAAGATTTTTACTCCTCATGTATATGAAGGATGTAAGAATTAAAGTCAATTCAGTTCAAAACTCTGCACCGGCTACCCATTTCCTATCCTTCTCCTGACAGTCACCCAGTTACCTGCCTCCTGCAACCTAGGGGTGACCACCTATAGCTCCTGTCTATCACCTCCTCAGTCTCCTGTATGAGCTGAGGGCCATCGAGCTGCACCTCCAGTTCCTTAACACGTTCTCTACGGAGCTGCAGCTCGGTGCACCTGTTGCAGATGTGGTTGTCCGTGAGGCTGTAGGTCTCCCTGACTTACCACATCTCACACACAGCAGTCTGGGGTTTACGGAGAATGGCCAGACATAAAAACAAAAAAAAAAAACCAATGAGTGGCAGTTCTGTGGGCAAAAATACCTTGTTAATGAGAGAGGTCAGAGGAGAATGGCCAGGCTGGTTCAAACTGACAGGGAGGTGACAACAGCTGGAATAAATGCACATTACAGCAGTGGTGTGCAGAAGACCATCTCTGAGCACACAACACTCAAAGCTTGGATGGGCTACAGCAGCAGAAGACCACAAGCATGCGCAAAGTGGCCACTTTTAGGTACAGAAGTATCTAATAAAGTGACCACTGAATGAATATATCTTTTATAATTTTGTATCTCTCAATCAGGACCCCCTCAGCCTCATCTGCCCTGCCTGTCCTCATAGCTTTCCAAAGCAATCACCTCCTTCCTGCGGTGTAGTAACCACAACTGTGCACAATATTCCAACTGTCGACTGTGATATAAAGCTGTATTGTAACCTCTCTGTTCTTGAATTCTACACCCCAGCTAAAGAAGGCAAGTACCCCTTTGTCTTTGGCACCACCTTATTGACCTGTGCTGTGGCCTTGAGGATCCTTGCTGGTGGACATTAGGGTCCTCTGTATCCCTCTCTTGTAGCACCTCAGTGTACTTTTATCCGCAACACATGATAAAACAGGCCAAAGTCAGCATGGTTTCCTTAAGAAGGAAATCTTGCCTGACAAATCTGTTGGAATTCTTTGAGGAAGTAACAGATAGAAATGATAAAGGAAAGTCGGTGGATGTTGTTCACTCGTATTTTCCGAACGCCTTTGACAAGGTGCCGCACGTGATGGTGCTTTACAAGAACTCCTGGTAATAAAGGAAAACTGCTAACATGGATAGGAGTTTGGTTGATGGGCAGAAGACAGAGAGTGAGAATAAAGTAGGCCTATTCTGTCTGTTGGTGATGGGTGGTGTTCCACTGGGGTCAGTGTTGGGACCGCTACTTTTCAAGTTGTATGTTAATAATCTGGATGGCGGAATTGATAGCTTTTCGGCCAAGGTTCCGGATGATGCAGAGATGGCTGGAGGGGCAGGCAGTGCTGACGAAGCGCAGAGTCTGCAGAAGGATTTGGACTGGCAGCGGCACAGTGGCGAAGTGTTCAGCCCAACGCTTTACAGCACCGACGATCCGGGTCCAGTTCCTGCCTCTGTCTGTAAGGAGTTTGTACCTTCTCCCCATGGCTGCTTTGGTTTCCCCCGGGTGCTCCGGTTTCTTCTCACGTTCCAAAGGTGTAAGTAGGTGAATTGGTCACGTGGGTGTAATTGGGCGATGCCGGATCTTTGGGCTCGAAGGGCCTGTTACAGGTGCTGTATCTGTGAATAAGAAATAAGACAGATTGGGAGAATGACAAAGAAGTGTCAGATGAACTACAGTGTGGTCATGAACTTCGTTAGATGGAATAAAGGTGCAGATTATTTTCTAAACAGAATGCAAATTCAGATATTGGAGGTGCAAAGGGACTTGGGAGTCCTAGTGCAGGGTTCCCTAAAGGTTAATTTGCAGGTTGAGTTGGTGGTAAGGAAGGTAAATACAATAATAACATTAATTTCCAAAGGACTAGAATAATAAAAGCAAGGATGTAATGCTGAGTCTTTCTAAGGCATTGGTCAGCCCACATCTGGAGTATTGTGAGTAGTCTTGGGCCTCTTATTGTGCTGGCATTGGAGAGGGTCCAGAGTTGGGATTGACCCTGTGGAGGGGGGAAACAAGTTCAGATAGGGGACTCAATAATGAAGGGAATAGACAGGAGATTCTGTGAACGTAACCGGGACACCCGGATGTTATGTTGCCTCCCAGGTGCCAGGATCGGGGACGTCTCGGATCGCATCCACAACATTTGGGAGAGGGAGGGAGAGCAGCCGGATGTCTTCATATTGGTACCAATGACATAGGAAGGAAAAGCAACGAGGTCCTGAAAAGAGATTTTAGAAAGCTAGGTAGAAAGCTGAGAAGCAGGGCCTCCAGGGTAGTAATTTCTGGATTACTACCACGGGCAGGGATGTCAGCAGAGCAGTAATGGCATTCATTTCTGGGAAGAATGAGGAAGGTGCAGGACACGTGTATTTCAAAAATGAAGAAATACTCAAATGGCAAAATAGTATAACCGTGGCTGACAAAGGAAGTCAAAGCTCATGTAAAAACAAAATAGAGGGCATACAACAAAGCAAAAATTAGTGGGAAGATAGGGGATTGGAAAGTTTTTAAAAACCTACAGAGAGTAACTAAAAAACCATTAGAAGGGAAAAAATGAAATATGAAAGCAAGCTAGCAAATAATATCAAAGTGGATAGTAAAAGCTTTTTCAGGTATGTAAAAAATAAAAGAGAGATGAGAATGGATATAGGACTGCTAGAAATTGAGGCAGGAGAAATAATAACGAGGGACAAGGAGATGGCTGCTGAACCTAAATGAGTATTTTGCATCAGTCTTTCCTGTGGAAGACTCTAGCAGTATGCCTGATGTTGTAGTGTGTGAAGGAAGAGAAGTGGGTGCAGTTACTGTTACAAGAGAGAAGGTGCTCAAAAAGCTGAAAGACCTAAAAGTACGTAAGTCACCCGGACCAGAGGAACTGAACCCTAGGGTTCTGAAAGAGGTGGCATTAGAGATTGTGGTGACATTAGAAATGATCTTTCAAAAATCATTGGACTCTGGCGTGGTGCCAGAGGACAGGAACATTGCAAATGTCACCCCACCCTTTAAGAAAGGAGAAAGGCAGCAGAAAGGAAATTATAGACCAGTTAGCCTGACCTCAGTGGTTGGGAAGATGTTAGAGCCAATTGTTAAGGATGAGGTGATGGAGTACTTGGTGACACAGGACAAGATAGGACAAAATCAGCATGGTTTCTTTAAGGGAAAATTCTGCCTGACGAACCTGTTGGAATTCTTTGAGAAGATTACAAGTAGGATAGATAAAGGGGGTGTAGTGGGTGTTGTATATTTGGATTTTCAGAAGGCCTTTGACAATGTGCCACACATGAAGCTGCTTATCAAGTTAAGAGCCCATGGTATTACAGGAAAGTTACTAACATGGTTAGAGCATTGGCTGATTGGTAGGAGGCAGTGAGTGGGAATAAAAGGTTGACTGCTAGTGACTAGTGGTGTTCTGCAGGGGTCGGTGTTGGGACCGCTTCTTTTTATGCTGTATATCAATAATTTAGATGATGGAATAGATGGCTTTGTTGCCAAGTTTGCAAATGATACGAAGATTGGTGGAGGGCAGGTAGTGTTGGGGAAACAGGAAGGATGCAGAAGGACTTAGACAGATTAGGAGAATGGGCAAGAAAGTGCCAAATGAAATATAATGTTGGAAAATGCATGGTCAAGCACTTTGGTAGTAAAAATAAATGTACAGACTATTTTCTAAACAGGGACAAAATCCAAAAATTTGAGATGCAAAGGGACTTGGGAGCCCTTGTGCAGAACATTGTAACGGTTAACTTGCAGGTTGAGTCAGTGGTGAGGAAGGCAAATGCCATATTAGCACTCATTTCAAGAGGTCTAGAATACAAGAGCAAGAATGTAATGCTGAGGCTTTATAAGGCACTGGTGAGGCCTCACCCTGAGTATTGTGAACAGTTTTGGGCTCCTCATCTTAGAAGAGATGTGCTGACGTTGGAGAGGGTCCAGAGGAGGTTCACAAGGATGATTCCAGGAATGAAAGGGTTGTCATATGAGAAACATTTGATGGCTCTGGGTCTGTACTCACTGGAATTTAGAAGGATGAGGGGGGATCTCATTGAAACCTTTCAAATGTTGAAAGGCCTAAACAGAGTAGATGTGGAAAGGATGTTTCCCATGGTGGGAGAGTCTAAGACAAGAGGGCACAGCCTCAGAATAGAGGGGCTTCCATTCAAAACAGAGATGCAGAGAAATTTCTTTAGCCAGAGGATGGTGAATTTGTGGAATTTGTTGCCCCATGCAGCAGTGGAGGCCAGGTCTTTGGGTGTATTTAAGGCAGAGATTGATAGGTTCTTGATTGGACATGGCATCAAAGGTTATGGGGAGAAGGCTGGGAAATAGAGTTGTGGAGGAGAAAAAAAAGGATCAGCCATGATTGAATGGCAGATCAGACTCGATGGGCCAAATGGCGTAATTCTGCTCCTATGTCTTATGGTCTTATAAAAAGTTGACAGAACACTGCAGTGTGTATAAAGAAATAACGTTGCTTTCGGATTGACAGTCGTGAGCAGCAGGGTATCAGAGGGATCAGTCTTAGGCTCTCAGCTGGTCCTTGGCTCTTTTAATATAAGGACAGAGTGTGGCATTTACAAAGTCAGCTGGCAAGGTGACACAGCAAAAAGAAGTGGGCAGGAAGGTGGCAGAGGGATGAGAGTTTAGGAAAAGGTGAGGTTTTGCACTTGGACAAAGAATGAAAAGAATTAGAATCAGGTTTGTTATCACTGACCTATTTCATGAATTTTGTTGTTTTGTGCCAGCAGTACAGTGCAATACATAAAATATCCCATAAATTATATAAATATAAAAATTCAATAACAGTGAGGAATAAAACTAACGAGTCTGTGTTCGTGTGTTCATTGTCCATTGAGAAAACTAATGGTGGGAGAGAAGTAGTTGTTCCTATAACGTTGAGTGTTTTCAGGTTCCCGTACCCCCTGCCTGATGGTGGTCATGAAAAGAGAGCGTGCCCTGGCTGGTGGGGCGCTCCATGATGGATACAACTTTTTTTGAGGCATCGCCTTTTGAAGATGTCCTTGAAGAAAAAGAGTATTTTAAAATAGTGGGAAGTTGAGTGTCATGATTCAAAAAAATCAGAGGAAAAATGAATAAGTTCAAAGTAAATTTATTATCAAAATAAACGTAGGACACCATATTACTATTCTGAGATTCATTTTGTCCTGGGCATTCACACAATAGAATCAATGAAAAACAGTATACAAAGTCAGACAAACAACTAATGTGCAAAGGACAACAACCTGTGCAAATACAAAAATAAAATAATAATAATCAAGTAATAAATAAAACTAAGAACATGAGGTGCAGGATCCTTGAAAGTGAGTCCATAGGTTGTGGAATCAGTTCAGTGTTGGAGTGAGTGCAGTTATCCACACCAGTTCAAGAGCCTGATGGTTGAAGGATATTAGCTGTTCCTGAATCTAGTGGTGTAGGACCTAAGGCTCCTGTACCTCCTTCCTGAAGGCAGCAGAGAGAAGAGAGCATGACCTGGATGGTGGATGTCTTTGATGGTGGATGCTGCTTTCCCCTTGCAGCACTCCTTATAGATGTGCTCAGTGGTGGGAAGGGTTTTACCTGTGAAGGACTGTGCTGTATCCAGCCAAGTGATTGGAAAAATTAGTTAAAAGAAAAGGAAATGTGGATTTGTTATGTCATGTTTAACTAACCAAATTAGATTGCCTTGATCTGATATAGGATTCGAATGGCATAGATCCTGAGTGGTTGTCTCTTACAATTGTAGGGTTTAGAACCAGGAAATGTCATAAGAACAGGGGATGAGATAAAAAGAAATTTTGTTTACTCGCTTGATGTAGCAAGTCATTATAATTTGGAGGTCTTCTGTCACAGATTTGTGCAACGAACTACAAACTGTATATGGTCTAGCAGTGCAGAAAGACCTGAGATAATTGACTGGCAATGTAAAGTAATCTATGGTATGAATGTTCACTTAATAACAAACAGCTGCTCTCAGAATTCCTATGCGTCATCGACACACAAATTTGTTTAAGGTGGATTTATTAATTTAAAATAATAAATTATGACCTATCGTTAAAATATGATTTCTCTTGTGATATTGTGTTTTATTTTCATTTTATTCCTCTCTGCCCTCTCCCTCTTTGCTCTCATTCCTGTTGGGATGCAGAACCTACATCCCTTCTCCATTTGGAGCTGAGAGAGAGGGGGAGGGAGAGGGTAAGATTTAACCATGAAGCTGAAACTACAGTCTAAAATCCTGTTTTTGCATGTCAAAGTAAATTTATTATCAAAGTCTATATATGTTACCATATACTTACTTGAGATTCACTTTCTTGCCAGCATTTAAAGGAAAATGAGGAAATGCAATAGAATGTATGAAAAACTAACAATAAGCAAGGACTGACAACAAATTATAAGAAGGCAAATTGTGCCAATAAAATAAATAATAATACTGAGAACATGAGTTGTAGAGTCCTTGAAAGTGAGTCTGTAGTTTGTGAAATCATTTCAGTGTTGAGGTGAGTGAAGCTATTCAGGAGCCTGATGGTTGAAGGGTGATAACTATTTCTGAACCTGGTGCTGTGTGACCTAAAGCTGTCGTACCTCCTGCCAATGATAGTAGTGGGAAGAGAGCATGGCCTGGATGATGGAGATCCTTTAGGATGGATGATGGATGCTGCATTCTTGTAGCAGCGCTCCATGTAAATAAGCAGGAGTGAGAGGGAGGGATCATCGACTCAGGCTTCAGAGGCCTGCGTCGGGCATTTTCATGCCTTAAAAGGCACAGAATGAAAGACTGTGTGGGGCGCCACTCCTCACACAGACATAGAGCAATGTGTGGTTAAGTGCCTTGCTCAAGGACACAACACGCTGCCTCAGCCAAGGCTCGAACTGGCGACCTTCAGATCATGAGACGAAAGCCTTAACCACTTGGCCACATGCCCACGTGCCTTTGTAAATAAGGTGTCTTGTTAATATTTTTCTGCTCTCCACTGATATCACTCATCAGCCATAGAATTCTCCCTCGATGATATTTGTTATCTCTGGACTTATTCTGCCCTAAACTTGAGATTTGAGATCTTTCTGTGGCACATATTACCCTCTGCTTTCTAGCTCATATTGTTAAGCAATGCCTCAGACTTTGAAACTATCATCCTTTTTTTTTCAATGGAGGCACTTGAAGCCCTCCTGCTAAAATGCAGTTACCACCTGACTTAAGAACAAAAGCATTCAACATGGTTGGGAATCGTACACGAACAATGATGGATTTAATCTTTGTTAAAAGACGCAGAGCATCTATTGTAAACCACATAAAATACTGGAGGAACTCAGCTGGTCAAGCAACATAAACAGTCAACATTTTAGGCAGAGACCTTTCATCAGGATTCCATAGATTTAAGTCCTGCTGAAGGGTCTCAGCCAGAAATGTAGACTGCTTATTCATTTCCATAGATGCTGCCTGACCTGCTAAGAACCTCTAGTATTTTGTGTGTGTTGTCCTGGATTCCCGGCTTCTGCAGAATCGGAGGTTGATTGGTTCTTGATTGATCAGGGCGTCAAAGGTTGTGGGGAGAAGACAGAAGAATGAAGTTAAGATGGAAAATAAATCAACCATGATTGAATGGTGGAGCAGGTTCTTGAATAATAAGAACATCAAAAGTTGCCGGAAGAAGGCAGGAGAATGGGGATGACAGAGAAAAATAAATCAAGCATGATCAAATGCTGGAGCAGACTCAATGGGCTGAATGGCCTCATTCTGCTCCCCCATATCTTATGGTCTTCCTTTTCTCCATTTCTCCAGTATCATAATCCCGAGATCTCAATATCCACAAATTCTACTGTCTTGCCTACTTCCCAGTTTAATGGCAATACCATTGACAGCCTTGCCTTCAGCTCTGGAATGTCCACCCAAAATACTTCCTTTATCTCCTTGTCCTATTTTAAGACATTCCCTACAATTTGACTCTCTGAGAAAGAGATTTTAAAGTATATTTCTTAAAGCCTTCTTATGAAATTGGCAGTTAGTTTTTAATATAAAAAACTGGGAAAACAGTTTTTAATAGAGAAAACTAGCTATCATGTTTGTGCAGGGATTAGGCCTCAAGACGTGGTGTCGCCTGTTTACAGCCACCAGGAGAGATGCTGCAGAACCGGTATGCTCCACCAGGAGGTGGTGTGGAGCAGTGTCCAGGCTGGAGTCGATGCTGCCCCTTAGTGTTTGCTTGGCAGAAGACAAGCTTATTTGTGGTTGACTGCAAATTTTTGCATTGAGGGCTTGGGTCTGGACTATTTTTTTTGCATGGTTGTATCTTACTGACTTTTTTTATATGCTTTCTATTTTGTACATGCTATGTGTGCTTTGTGCTGTGTGACTGTTGGTACAGTGTTTTGCACCTTGGGCCTGGTGTAACGCTGTCTTGCTTGCCTGTATTTATGGGTATACATGAATGATTGACAATTAGAATTGATCCCATTGAGTCCGGGCTGACCAGTGTGCCCAGCCGCCTCGTCCTAATTCCCTATGTTCAGCCTTATCCTTGTAAACCCAGCCCCTCCATGACCTGTTCAAGTCAGAATCAGGTTTAATATCACCGGCATGTGTTGTGAAACTTGTCTTTGCAGCAGCAGTACAATGCAATACTTAATAATAGAGAAAAAAAACTATGAATTACAGTAAGTATATAAGGTTAAATAAGCAGTGCAAAAATAGAAATAAAAAAGTAGTGAGGTAGTGTTCATGGGTTCAATGTCCATTCCAAAATCAGATGGCAGAGGGAATGAAGCTGTTCCTGAATCATTGAGTGGGTGCCTTCAGGCTTCTGTACCTCCTTTCTGATGCTAACAATGAGAACAAGGCATGACTTGGGCGATGGGGGTCCCTAATGATGGATGCTGCCTTTCTGAGGCACTGCTCTTTGAAGATGTCCTGGATACTTTGGAGGCCAGTGCCCATGATGGAGCTGACTAAGTTTACCACTCTCTTGCAGCTTATTTTGATCCTGCCCTCCAAGCCCACCACATACTAGATGGTGATGCAGCCAGTTAGCCAGTTTCAGTGATCCGGGTTTATTCCTGCCCAGGGGCACTCCATGTGGAGTTTGCACGCACTCCATGTGGAGTTTGCACGCACTCCATGTGGAGATTGCATGAACTCCCTGTGACTGCATGGGCTTCTCTTGGAGGCTCAGCTTCCTTCCAGATCTCAAAAACGTGGCTTGAGAGGTTAATTCGCCACTGTAAATTTCCCTGAACGCACGAATGAGTGGTAAAATCTGTGAGAGAAGGAGAGTATGTTCAGTTAATTTATTGTCAAAGTACATATATGTCACCATTTTAACAACCATATACAATGTAGGGAGAATACCTTGTAAATGGTTGTTTGACGGTCAAAGCCAAAAGTAGATTTATTATCAAAGTGCAAACAATGTATGTCACCATATAGTACCCTGAGATTCATTTTCTTACAGGCATTTACAGGAAAATAAAGAAATACAATAGAATTTATGAAAAAAAAACATATAATTAAAGACTGACAAACAACCGATGTGCAAAAGAAGACAAATTGTCTAAATAAATAAATAATACCGAGAACTTGAGTTTTTCCCAGTGAGTGAATAAGTTGTGGAATCAGTTTAGAGTTGCGGTGAGTGAAGTTATCTACGCTGGTTCAGGACTCAGTGGTTCTTCATTGAGGACCATTGAGCGGGTGCAGAAAGAAGGCCTGGAAGATCATCGGGGACACCAGACACCCCAAACAGAAACCGTTCCAGCTGCTTCCGTCTGGCAAACGCTACCACAGCATTAAAGCCAGGACCAACAGGCTATGGGTCAACTTCTCTCTACAAGCCATTAGACTTTTAAATTCACATGGAGTCAAAACGCAAAGATTTTTACTCCCTCACATTGTGGGAGGATGTAAGATTTAAATAAATTCTAATTCTGATGGTTTGAATTTATTTTATTTATTGAGGTACAGCGTGGAATAGGCCCTTCCAGCTCTTTGAGCCAAGCTGACCATCCATCCCCTGATTTAAACCTAGTCTAATCACAGGACGGTTTACAATGAGCAATTAACCTGCCAACCGGTTCGTCTTTGGACTGTGAGAGGAGACCCACACAGTCACAGGGAGAACATACAAACTCCTTACAGGCAGCGGCGGGACTGGTAATAACTGTTCCTGAACCTGGCGCTGTGGTACCAAAAGCTCCTGTACAACCTTCCCAATGGCAGCAGTGAGAGGAGAGCACGGTCTGAACGGTGAGGGTTTCTGACGATGGATGCTGCTTTCTTGTGGCAGTGCTCCTTGTAGATGTGTTTAACGGTGGGTGGGGGAGGGGTGCGGCTTTGCCTGTGGTGAACGGGGCTATTCACCACTTTCTGTAGGCAAGGCATCTGTGAGCGTAAGGGCCTGTTTGCTTGCTACATGGCTCTGTGACACACATCGATGTCCTGAATTACTTGGGATGGCCTCTGATTCTAGAAAATTTAGCCAAGGAAAACATTATCTATTCATAAAACATGCCGTGAGTTAAGGGAACTGTACAAACAGGGGCTTGCAAGTTTTACTGTTATACAGTGACCAAATACAACACATGCTAAGACCATCAGCAATGGTTTTTCCCACAAATATACAAAAGCTTATTGACTCACAAAAATACACGCAATAATCAATGGTTCAAGAACTATTTACGATTTCAAATTAAACTGTGATTACTATTATCCACAGAACATTCAAGCCCCTGCGGTGCCCTGCATTCTCAGAACTCCCTCAGTGCAACCATCGAGACTGTTCCTCCAAGGACACCTGGGCATGGACGTAACGCTGGAATAGGGGCAGGCAGTCAATTTAGGCAGAGCCATTGACTGCCTGAGGCCTGGGCCTATAAGTGCCCAGCTGGGTCAGACCAGCCAGGAGATTGCTTGTTTGCCCCACTTCCCTCTGTACTGGATGACTGTAGATTAGGAGCGTGGAGCTGAAGTGCAGCCCGAACTGGAGGAGCAGCCCCTTCAGATATTCAAACAGGGGCTGCAATCTCTCACCATCCATATTTACACAGTACACTAACTCCCCCTCTACCCCCAGCCACAGAAAGGACAGGTGGACGGGGTGTCAGTGAACCAGCTCAGAAATCTGTTGCATGGAACTGTCCTATGCAACTCCTTCCAGCCCCGGTCCCCAGTGTCCAGGGGAAGAAAGCCTGCATAAAGAGACCTCTCTCACCAACAAATGGTAAAGCAGACTACTGTGGCATTGCACATAAGGCAGCAGAAAGAGGACTGGTTTTTATTTGGGTCACTCCTACTCACAGTTGTGGTGGCACTGTGCCTAGGTCAAGGGTTCAAAATAATTTGCCTTGAATTTTTTAGATTGTATCAAAAATAATTGGAAAAACACATCCTGAGCCTTAATTAGAGATTTATTTTTGCTTTATAAATTCAATGACAATATCCAGTCAATGTCACTATTAGGTACATCTGCTCATTAATGCAAATATCTAATTAGCCAATCAATGCATAAAAGCATGCAGACATGGTCAAGAGGTTTAGTTGTTGTTCAGGCCGAACATCAGAATGAGGAAGAAATGTGATATAAGTGATTTTGTTGGTGGAGTGATTGTCAGTGCCAGACAGGATCTCAGAAACAGCTGATCTCCGAGGATTTTCATACACAACAGAAGGTATTTGATAAGGTGCTGCTGAAAAGACTTGCCCAGGAGATAAAGGTGCATAGAGTTAGGGTGATGTAATAGCATGGATCGAGGACTAGTTAACTAATAGAAAGCAGAGAGTTGGGATACATGGGTGTTACTCTGGTTGGCAATCAGTGGTGAGTTGTGTGCCACAGGGGTCAGTGCTGGGCCCACAACTGTTCATGATATACATTAACAATCTGGAAGAAGGGACCAGGTGTAATCTATCTAAGTTTGCTGATGATACTAAATTGAGTGGAAAAGCAAATTGTGCAGAAGATACGGAGAGTCTACAGAGAGATATAGATAGGTTAGGTGAGTGGGCAAGGGCCTGGCAGATGGAATACAATGCTGGCAAATGCAAGGTCATCTATTTTGGAATGAAAAATGGAATGGCAGATTGTTATTTAAATGGTAAAAGATTGCAGCATGCTGTTGTGCAGAGGGACTTGGGAGTGCTTGTGCATGAATCACAAAAGGTTGGTTTGCAGGTACAGCAGGCTATCAAGAAGGTAAATGAGATGTTGGCCTACATTGGTAGAAGGATTGAGTTTAAGAGCAGGGACGTTGTGCTGCAACTATACAGCGTACTGGTGAGGCCACATCTGGAGTACTGTGTGCAGTTCTGGTCTCCTTACTTGAGGAAGGATATACTGGCTTTGCAGGTGGTGCAGAGGAGGTTCACCAGGTTGATTCCGGAGATGAGGGGGTTAGACTATGAGGAGAGATTGAGTCACCTGGGACTGTACCCGCTGGAGTTCAGAAGAATAAGAGGAGATCTTATACAAAACATATAAAATTATGACAGGGTTTATAAGAAAAAGACAAGAGAGTTGTTTCTATTGATAGGTGAGACTAGAACGAGGAGACATAGCTCAAGATTTGGGGGAGTAGATTTAGGACAGATGTGAGGATGAACTGCTTTTCCCAGTGAGTGGTGAACCTGTGGAATTCTCTGCCCAATGAAGCATTGGAGGCTACCTCAGTAAATATATTTAAGACAAGGTTGGATAGATTTTTGCATAGTAGGGGAATTAAGGGTTATGGGGAAAGGGTAGGTAGATGGAGATGAGTCCATGGTCAGATCAGCCATGATCTTATTGAATGGTGGATCAGGTTTGACGGGCCAGATGGCCGACTCCTGCTCCTATCTCTTATGTTCTTATGATAATGTGCAGCGCAGGCCGATAATAAAGTGTAAGTCCATAATAAGATAGATAGAGAGGTCAAGTGTCTATCTTCTGGAACTGGACACTTTCAACAATTAAAATGGCAGGATAGAAGCTGACCTTGAGCCTGGTAGTGAATGCTTTCCTGCTCCTTTATCTTCTGTGTGACGGGAGGGGGCAGCAGAGAGAATGTCCAGGTTGGGTGGGATCTTAGATGATGTTGGCTGCGAGCAGTGTAGACAGAGTCCATGAAGACTGGTTTCCATTCTGTGCTGAGCTGTGTCCACAACCCTCTGCAGTTTCTTGCGGTCATGGACAGAGCAGTTCTCATTTCAAGCTGTGATGCATCCAGATAGGATGCCCTCTAGGGTGCAGAGATAGATGGGTTCTTGGCAGAGATAGATGGGTTCTTGATTAGCCAGGGCATCAAAGGGTATGGGGTGAAGGCAGGGGAGTGGGGATGACTGGAAGAATTGGATCAGCCCATGATTGAATGGCGGAGCAGACTCAATGGGCTGAATGGCCTACTTCTGCTCCTATATCTTATGGTGCTGGCTGGGGGGCGCAGTGAGATCAGCGCCGGACTCCGGAGCAAAGGCTCCCAAGTTCGAATCCAGGTCGGGCCACCTCCGAGCACACTTTCCATCCCTGCTGGATTGAGCATCGAGCTAGCCACTCGGCCTTGTAAAAAATACAAGGGTCGAGTCAGGAACATTCATAACGTGATCCGGTTAATCTTGGCACCACATGCCAGATAAGAATGGCTGAATGTCTGGTACGACACGCTTAAAAAATCTTATGGTATCTGTAAAAATAGGTGATGGTCAAAGGGGACCTGCCCAATTTCCTCTTCCTCCTGAGGAAGTAGACTTTCTGGTACACTTTCTTGAAGACTTTCTGGTACACTTTCTTGACCATGGATGTTCACTCATATTAACTTAAATCTTTCAACCCTTTCGATGTAAGCAGGAACATGTGCACTGCTCCCTTCCCCCAAAGTCAATGACTTTGACTCTGGCTTCTTCCATCTTCCTTTCCAATCCTGATGAAGGGTCTCGGCCTGACATGTCATCCGTTTATTCCCCTCTATGGATGCTGCCTCACCTCCTGAGTTCCTCCAGCATTTTGAATGTGTCACTTTGACTCTTTTGTCTTGAAGACATTAAGAGAAGAGTTGCTGTCACAACACCATGTTACTGGGCCCACTATCTCATTCCCGTACTTTGACTCGTCGGTGTTTGAGATTCAGTCCCCTACAGTGGTAACATCTGCAAACTTGTAGAATTGTGTGTGTGTTTGTTTGTGTAGGGAGTAGAGTAGGGGCTGAGGTTGCAAGCTTGTGGAGCACCAGTGTTTAGAATATTCAGGGCAGGGGTGTTGCTGCCTATCCTTACGGACTGCAGTCAGTAAAGATAAGCGCATATGTGAGCCAAAGACACATCTGAAGCATTTGTGACTGTCTACAGACAGAAGAAGTGTATAATTGAATTGCCTTTGCTTCTAGCCACTGTAATTCACCCTACATGATGATAAAATATGATGCATCTTACTAGAGCAAAGGATGTGGAACCAGAGAACCCCTGGTTGTAGGAGTAAGGAGCTGTTGTCCTTACAGCTTGTTGTCCAACTAGCTGCACTGGTTGTTAAGCTGTTCCAATTACAAAATTAACACTGATCCATCAATCAAAGTTCAAAGTAAATTTATTATCAAAGTACATATATGTCACCTTATACAACTCTGAGATTAATTTTCTTGTAAATACACAAAACACAGTAGTTCAATGAAATGCAAACACGAGGAAATCTGCAGATGCTGGAAATTCAAGCAACACACACAAAAATATGCTGGTGAACGCAGCAGGCCAGGCAGCATCTATAGGAAGAGGTACGGTCGACGTTTCGGGCCGAGACCCTTCATCAGGACTAACTGAAAGAAGAGATAGTAAGAGATTTGAAAGTGGGAGGGGGAGGGGGAGATCTGAAATGATAGGAGAAGACAGGAGGGAGAGGGATGGAGCTAAGAGCTGGAAAGTTGATTGGCAAAAGGGATACGAAGCTGGAGAAGGGAGAGGATCATGGGACGGGAGGCCTAGGGAGAAAGAAAGGGGGAGGGCGGGAAGCCCAGAGGATGGGCAAGGAGTTATAGTGAGAGGGACAGAGGGAGAAAAAAGAGAGAGGGAAAAAGGGGAATGAATAAATAAGTAAATAAATAAAGAATGGGGTACGAAGGGGAGGTGGGGCTTTAACAGAAGTTAGAGAAGTCAATGTTCATTAATGGAAGTTAGTTCTTCCGTCCAGCTCATAGCTCCATCCCTCCCCCTCCTGTCTTCTCCTATCATTTCGGATCTCCCCCTCCCCCTTCCACTTTCAAATCTCTTACTATCTCTTCTTTCAGTTAGTCCTGACGAAGGGTCTCAGCCCGAAACGTCGACTGTACCTCTTCCTATAGATGCTGCCTGACCTGCTGCGTTCACCAGCATTTTTTCCTGTGTGTTAGTTCAATGAAACTCCAGACAAGGCAAACAAACGACCAATATGTGAAAGACAACAAACTATGCAAATACTAAAAAAAAATAATAAATGAATAAGCAATAAATATTGAGAACATGAGATGAAGAGTCCTTGAAAGTGAGTCCATTGGTTGTGGGGACATTTCAGTGATGGGGCAAGAGAAGTTATCCCCACTGGTTCAAGAGCCTGCACATGGTGATGAGGCAACGTACAAACACCTCTGAGACAGCGGCGGGTATTAAACTGTGATCGGTGATCACTGGCACTGCAAAGACTGCAAAGCGATTGCACTGACCACGATGCTACTGTGCTCGTAGGCGTTTGGTACACAGCCAATCATCAGCTGCTTCTGAAGGCTCTTCTGGCTGAATAGAGAAACAAAGCAATTCTGTGTTGAATGCTTCCCATCTGAAGAAGATCTGCTTTTAGTTTGCAGACACATCACTTTGTACAAATAATAAAGACCTATTTGTTTAGCTGAATACAAGGACTTGCTATGTACTTTTCACCGAATTTTAACTTCAGCAGTCAATAGTATTTAAAGTGACATCTCCTCTTGCATCTAGGTGTTAGAACATAGAACACTACAGAACAGTACAGACCCTTCAGCCTATGATGCTATGGCAATCCTTTAACCTGCTTTAAGATCAATCTAACCCTTCCCTCCTACATGCTCTCTATTTTTCTTTCATCCATTTGCCTATTTAAGACCCCCTTAAGTGTCCCTATTATATCTGCCTGTACCACCTCCCCGTGCACCCAACAACCTCTGTGTAAATAACTTACCTCTGATATTCCCCCCCATACTTTCCTCCAATCACTTAAAATTATTCCCCCTTGTATTAGTTATTCCCACCCTGTGAAAATGTCTCTGGCTATCCATGTGGTTTATTCCTCATTTTGTACACCTCTATCAAGTTAACTCCTCATCCTCCTTCGATCCAATGAGGGAAGTCCCAGTTCACTCATCCTATCCTCATAAGACATGCTCTCTAATCCAGGCAGATTCCTGGTACACATGTTCTTTCTCTCTCTCTCCTTTTCCTCCCTCTGTCCCTCTCACTATACCCCTTGCCCATCCTCTGGGTTTTTCCCCCCTCCCCCTTTTCCTTCTCCCTGGGCCTCCATATGATCCTCTCATATCCCTTTTGCCAATCACCTGTCCAGCTCTTGGCTCCATCCCTCCCCCTCCTGTCTTCTCCTATCATTTTGGATCTCCCCCTCCCCCTCCCACTTTCAAATCTCTTACTAACTCTTCCTTCAGTTAGTCCTGACGAAGGGTCTCGGCCTGAAACGTCGACTGTACCTCTTCCTAGAGATGCTGCCTGGCCTGCTGCGTTCACCAGCAACTTTGATGTGTGTTGCTTGAACTTCCAGCATCTGCAGAATTCCTGTTGTTTGAGATTCCTGGTAAGTCTCTTCTGCACCTTCTCTAAAGCTTCCCTATCCTTCCTATAATGTCGTGCCTAGGACTGAACATGATATTCCAAGTGTGGTCATTGAACATTCCTCCTCCATTAGAATTGAGACTGAAATACTTTCTTGGCCATTGTAGATTTGCAACTCCACTCTAAGAAAGCAGGATGGAGCCTATTTTGTCTGACAAGGTGTTAGATGGAGGTTGATAGAGTGTGCGCACGTGTGTGTATGTGCTTGCACACACCATTGGCTCACGTGAAGAGGCAGCAAGCAGTGCAGAGCGATAGGCAGGGAATTCTGGAGTTCAGTAGCTTGGAAGCTGGAGGCATGGCCTCCACTCATGGGTTGATTAAATTCAGGGTGGGCAGGAGGCCGGGATCAGGGGAGCTGTGAATGTCAGACAGGAGGAGATTGGAGAGGAAGACAGGGTGGGATTCGCAAGTGTTGGTGTGGCCTTTGGAACAGAGGTGTTACTTACCTAGCAGAGTGTCTGAGAGGGAGGAGGATTAGAGAGGATGCTTCTCATCTTCCAGATAAAGAGGATGAATACTCCTCATTCCTGATCTCCCCACCATAAAGAAAACTCAACTGTACCGTCCAACAATCTCTATCTCAACAAAAGCAGTGGTCTTTTATTCACTAAAGGTTAACTGAGGGGGAGGGGTTAAAGGTTATGGGGAGAAAGTAGGAGAATGGGATTGAAAAAATATAGCTATTATTGAATGAAGGGGCAGATTCAATTATCTGAATGGTTAAATCTGTACCTACGGTACTTCTTGTGGTCTGTGGTCTAAATGCTGGGACTTTCTAGCTAAACATCTAAAGATCAGCTTTATTTGCCACATGTACATTGAAACATACAGTGACCTGCATTATTTGCATCAAATCAGATCAGTGAGGATTGTGCTGGGGCAGCCCGCAAGTTTCGGCATGCTTCCGGCGCCGACATAGCAGGCCCACAGTTTACTCACCCTAACTCTAACCCGTTCGTCTTTGGAGTGTGTGAGGAAACCGGAGCACCCGGAGGAAATGCACGCGGTCATGGCGAAACCTGCAAACTCCTCACAGACAGCACCAGGAACTGAACCCCTACTGGTGGTCATTGGCACTGTGAAGCGGTTGCACTAAATACTAAGCTACCGTGCTGGTAGGGCGTGTCTTCCACTGAAGAACTTGTCTTCTTTGTTAAGTGCCTCCAATAACAACTCTGACGCAGCTGATCAAGCTTAACGTGAAACAAGCTCTAACAAACCCACTCCTAGAGGATTGCTGGTGGGCAGATCCAGTTTAAAATATCTTCTCTATAATACTCCATACAGTAACATGGCAGTGCAGTGGGTTGTCCAATCTGAGTCAAGTCTAGGCTCTCGTTATGTGCATAAGTACACAACAGTGAAAAACTTGATTGCAGTCGCATCACAGGCATGTAGATTCAAACAACACACAGTAGATAAAATATATAAGACCATGAAGGAATAGATTTCCTAGGATCTGAAATATAAACTAACAGGTCATCTGCATACAACGAAACCATGTGTACTTTGTCCCCTCTTTTAATACCCTGAACAGTATTGGAATCTCTAAGAGCAATAGCAAGGGGTTCTAAAGCCAATAAAGGGCTAAGAGGACGGCTCTGCTGAGTACCTCTGTATAATCTAAGGTAAGGAGATTTTTGATAGTGGAAAAGGTGTTTCATTGCGAGGGAAGGATTAGGGTTGTCAAGTTGGTTCAAGAACATGATGGTTGCAGGAAAGTAGCTGTTCCTGAACCTGGTGGTCTGAGACTTCAGTCCTGTACTTCCTGCCCAAGGGTAGTAGTGAGAAGAGGGTGTGACACGGATGGTGGAGGCCCTTGGTGATAGATGGCGCCTTCTTGAGTGGCGTCTCCTGTGGTTGCTTTCAGTGGTGTACACGCCAGCAACCCCTGTTCCTTCCTGAGCTCCAAAGCTGCAATTCCCTACTGTAAGCTAACCCCCAGTGTAAGCTAGCAGCAAGTGAATCAGGGCTTGATCAGCATGCAAGAGAGAATAAGTTACTAGGAAATAAATGATCAAATGGACTGATGAAAGCTGGCATAGGTTTGATGGGCCAAATAGCCTCCTTCTATGGCATAAGAAAATGAACATGATGAATTCAAACCTATCACTGGTAGTTTCCTGGAGATGAGAGATTCCGCAGATGCTGGAAATCTCGAGCAACACACAAAGGGCAGCAGGAGTTCAAGGGTCAGGCAGCATCTGTCGATTGGTTTACGTTTTGGGGCGAGACCCTCCGTCAGGACTGGAAAGGTAAAGGGGAAATGGCCAGGATAAAAGAAAAGTCAAAGCGATGGATTGAGCAAGAGCTGCCGGGTGATTGGTGGACCCAGGGAAGGAAGGTGATAGACCGGTGGGGGATTGGGAGAGTGGGAACGATGTAAGAAGCTGGGAGGAGATAAGGTGGAAGTTACAAAAGGCTGAGAAAGATGGACTTTCATAGGAGAGGACAGCTGAACATGGAATAAAGAGGAGGCAAGGAGGGGAACTTTGGGGAGGAATGCGCGGGTGATGGGCAGATCAAGAGGGCAGGCACAGAAAAGAGGCAGCTGGTGGGATAAGGGAAAAAAACAAGACAGAGGGGAATGGTTACCATAGGTTAGAGAAATCGCCGTTGATGCTGTCAGCTTGGAGACTACCAAGGAAGAACATAAAGTGCTCTTCCTCTAATCTACGTCATCAGGAGGTGGTGGACAGATATGTTGACATGGGAGTTGGAAGTGAAAATAAGTTGACTAGCCGCTGGGAGATCCTGACTAGTGCAGCAGATGGAGTGAAGGTACTCAAAGTCTGCATCAGGTCTTACAAGGGCATGTTTTTGGAATTAGAATTGGCTTTATTAATGTCGCATGCACTGAGATGCGACAAAAAGCTCGTCTTGCACACTGTTCATACGAATCAGATGATTGCATGGTGCATTGAGGTAGAACAATGCAGAATAAAGTGTAACAGCCACAGAGAAAGCCCAGTGCAGGGAAACAATAAAGTTCAAGATCATAACGAGGTGGATTGTGAGGTCATGAATTCATCTTATTTTATTTGGAAACCATTCAGTTACCTGATTATTGTGGAATAGAAGCTGTCCTAGAGCCTGGTGGTACATGCTTTCAGTCGTTGGTATCTTCTACCCAATGGAAGAGGGGAGAAGAGAGGATGTCCAGGGTGGGAGGGATCATTGATTAGGCTTGCTGTTTTATGGAGGCAGCAAGAATTATAAACGGAGCCCATAGAGGAGAAGTTGGGTTCGGATGTACTGAGCTGTGTCCACATCGCTCTGCAGTTCCTTGCCGTCACACGCAGAACAGTTGCCGTACCAAGCTGTGATGCAGCCAGATAGGATGTAATGCATGCACAGAGCAGCAGAAATCCAGGGACTGCTGTCTGCAAATAGCGTCAGGGACTTTACCACTCTCCCTTCCCTTCTCACACACTGAACCTTGGCAGCAAGCTGCACTGAAGGATCTGCCAAATGGCCGGTGTGGGTCAGACCAGTAACACTGGGAAGGTACTGACAATGTAGATTTATGAAAGGGAAATCATGTTTGACAAATTTATTAGATTTTTTGTTTGAAGCTGTAACTAGCACTGTTAGTGGGAACCAGTGCATGTTCGAAACCTTTGATAAGGAGCCAGATAATAGTTCAAGTTCTTTGTCACTTCAACTGTATACATCCCCCTGTCATCAGATTTCTGAATGGACACGGAACCCATGAACTCTACCTCACAACACACAAGATGCTGGAGGAACTCAGCAGGCCAGGCAGCATTTCTGGAAAAGAGTAAACAGTCGATGTTTCGGACCAAGACCCTTCATCAGGCCTGCTACGTTCCTCCAGTATTTTGTGTGTGTGGCTTTGGATTTTCAGCATCTGCTGATTTTCGCGTGTTTGAAACATTCCCTCACTACTTTTTAATTTTTATTTTTGCACTCCTTATTTAATTTAATTACTCAATATACTGCATATACTTAATGTAATTCACAGTTTTTGTTTCTCTGTTATTATGTACTGCATTGTACTGCTGACACAAAGACAAATTTCATAACGTATGCCAGTGATATTAAACCTGATTCTGATGTATACTGCCAAATAAAAGAACATTCCTCTGGACCAAAAAAGATTGGGAATAAAGTAGATTGGGAACCCTGCTCTGGAGTAAGAGACAATTGAACAGAATTAGCATGAGTGGCATTCTGGGTAATATTTCCATAAGACCATGAGACCATAAGATATAAGAGCAGAATTATGTCAATTGGCCCATCGAGTCTGCTCTGCCATTTCATCATGGCTGATCCTTTTTCCCTCTCAGCTCATATCTCCTGTCTTCTCCCTGTATCCCTTCATGCCCTGACTAATGAAGAGTCTATCAATCTCTGCCTTCAATATGCCCAATGACTTGGCCTCCACGGATGCCTGTGGCAATGAATTCCACAGATTCACCACTCTCTGGCTAGAGAATCGTCCTCACCTCCGTTAAAAAAGGACATCCCTCTATTCTGAGGTTGTGTCCTCTGGTCTTAGGCCTCCCACCATAGAAAACATCCACTCTTTCGAGGTCTTTCAACATTTGATAGGCTTTAGTGAGGTCTCCCCTCATTCTTCTGAATCCAGTGAATACAGGCCCAGAGCCATCAAATGCTCCTCACAGGACAAAAGTGAATTGAAGATTGATTAATGAATACAAAACAGAAGGATAAATGTGACATTTGTCGATTATGAATGTGTTTATGGGGCACGGGGTGTGTTTATGCTAGGGCCCAAGCTGTTCACAATGTATATTAAAAATTTAGATAAAGCAATCGTAATACAGCATATCAAAGATGAAATCACGCTATGTGGGGCTTGAGAAGGAAGCACCAAGGTTTCAGAAAGAGATGGGCAGATTAAATGAAAGGGTGAGCAATTGACAGATGAAGTATAATGCCAGGCACCTCGTCAGAAAGGTGGGGCAATTTTTTAAACATGAGAAATTACATTTTTGCATTCAGAGGGACTTCGGTAACCTTTGTTGAAAGTCAACATGCAATACTGGAGGAGCTTGTGAACTAGGAAGGCAATACTTAGAGATACTTCGGGGCCCAATGAGTCTACCCTACCCAATTACACCCATGTGGCCAATTAACCTATTAACCTGTGCACGTTTGGAATGTGTGAGGAAACTGAAGCACCCAGAGAGAATCCATGTAGTCACAGGGAGCGTTAGATCCCACACCACCAGGTTCAGGAACCCTACAACCATCAGGCTCTTGAACCAGTGAGGATAACTCCACTCACCTCAACTCTAAACACAGACTCACTTTCAAGGATTCTACAACTCGTGTTCTCAGTATTTATTTTTATTTGCAGAATTTGCATTCTTTTGCACTTTGGTTGGTTGTCTTTATTGGTGTGTAACTTTTAATAAATTCTATTGTCTTTATTTTCCTGTAAATGACTGCAAGACAATGAATCTCAAGGTAGTATATCATGTGGCATACACTTACTTACAAATTAAATTTACGGGCCGGCTGGTGGCACAACGACATCAGCGCCGGACCCGGGAGTGGAGGTTCCCGGGTTCGAAACTGGTCGGGTCCGCTCCCGAGTACGCTTTCCATCCGTGCAGGGTTAAGTGTCAAGATCGCAGCTCGACCTCGTAAAACAAAGGGAAAGTATTGCGAAAATGTCTGTGTGAGGAGTGGCGCACCATACAGTCTCCCTCTCTCACTCCGCGCCTTGTAAAAGCCACGAAAAAGACATCATCACGGACACGCATGCAGGCACACGCCAAAAAAAAAGAAACTAAATTTACTTTGACGGTAGTGGAATTGAACCTGGATCGCAGGTACTGTAATAGCATTACGCTAACTGCCATGCTACTGTGCTGCCCCTGTGCTAGTCTGTGTCTCCATTGTCCTCCTACGTAGGGAACGATTGAAGGGGTGCAGTGAAAAACCAGCTGTGCGATTCCAGTGATGACAGGTTCGTCACAGAAGGAATAGTTGAAGCAGATCAGGCTTTGAGGTTAGAACCGGAGGTGATTTCATTGAAAGCAACAATCTTTTTTTCAGGACTTGGGATGTTTGGCTTTTCACCTGACTTGGGGGTTCAGAATGAAGAGTTTCAAACTCAAAATATGAGGTTGCCCAGTTAGCACGAAGTGAGAAGAAGTGTCTTCATCTGTTGGGTGGAGAACCTTGAGTGCTTCAGCCAAAGGAGCTGTGGAGACTCAGTTGATGATTAGACTCAAGGCTGAAGAAGGCAGAATTTTAAATATTAAGGGAATTGAGGGTTTTACAGTTAGTGCAGAAAAAGTTCAAAGTAGATTTATTATCAAACTACATATATGGCACCATGTACAATCCTGAAATTCATTTTTTGAGGGCATAATCAGTAAATCCAAGAAACATAACAGAATCTATGAAAGGCCATACCCAACAGTATGGACATACAACTAATGTGCAAAAGACAACACAATGTACAAACAACTATAAAAGAAAAATAAAGAAATAATAATAATGAATAAATTAGCAATAATTATTGAGAACATGGGATGAAGAGTCCTTGAAAGTGGTGGGAATGGTTTAGTGCTGGTGCAAGTGAAGTTGAGTGAAAGTATCCACTGATTCAAGATCCTAATGGCTGAGGAGTGATAACTGTTCCTGAACCTTGTGGCATGAGTCCTGAGGCTCCTGTACCACCTTCCTGATGGAGGCAGCATGGCCTGGGGTGTCGGGGTCCTTGATAACGGATGCTGCTTTCCTGCAACAGTGCTCCATAGGCTCAGTGGTGGGGAGGGTTTCACCAGTGATGGACTGGTCCGTATCCTGTAGGCATGAGTGTTTCCATACTGGGCCATGATGCAATCAGCCAATATACCCTCCGCCACACATGTATAGAGGTGGAGCTGAAGCAAAAAGCCAACCAAAGACTTTTGAACGGCAGAGGTGAAGAAACAGGCCTTTGGCCCAACTGGTCCATTCCAAACACAGAAAACACTGCTGGTCCAAATTGCCTGCTTTCCAGAAACCTCCAAGCCCCACTCCTCAATGTACCTATCCAAATGCCTCTTAGATGCTCTAATTGTACCTGCCTTAGTCATTTCCACTAGCAGATCTTTCCAGGTATTCACTGCCCTCTGTGTACAGAAGTTGCCTCTCAGGGCTCTTTTAAAGCTCCTCCCTCTTGTATCTGTGCCTGTTATGGTAAAACAACCCAACCACACCAGCTCCAGGGTTTAGGCACTCTAATTCTCCAGAGTGTGGATCGCTGGCATGGTCCCTTTAAAGATTCTGACCCACTCTGCTAATTGGTGGCCATGATGTTTCACCAAGTCTTGGATAGTTAAAGAACACCTGAGCTCAAGTTCAGGGCTCAGCCGTCAGCTCAACTTTGGTTCAGTCTGATATAGTGTTTAAGTTTTCTCTCTCGTTTGGATTCTTGACTAGTCTTGTCAGGTTCTCATCGAACAGCTTGTCAAGAAAACTGTTTTCGTTTCAGTCCTGAAATTGTGTCTCGATCCTAGTCTTGGATACTCCAGCACTTGGGTCCTGACCAGTCTTGCCTAGGCTTTGTCACAGTGTCCTCGAGTTTTTGACTCCGCAACCCTCTGTATCCATACCCCTCATGATTATATAAACTTCGAAGAGGTGACCTCTTATGTTCCCATGTTGCAGGGAATAAAGATTCAGAGTAGCCCATCATGATTATTCTAGGCAAATCTTTCTACAGAAGTGGTTTGCCATTGCCTTCTTCTGAGCAGTGTCTTTACAAGATAGGTGACCCCCAGCAATTATCAATACTTTTCAGAGATTGTCTGCCTGGTGTCAGTGGTCGCACAACCAGGACTTGTGATGTGCACCAACTGCTCAAACGACCATCCACCACCTGCTCCCATGGTGTCAGATGACCCTGATTGGGGTGGGGGGGGGTTAAGCAGGTGCTACACCTTGCCCAAGGGTGACCTGCAGGCTTTCAGAGGGAAGGAGCGCCTTACACCTCCTTTGGTAGAGAGATCTTCACCCCACCACCCAACTAGAGGGTATAGATTTGAGGTGAGATGGAAAAGATTTTCAAGGGACCTGAGGGACAATGTTTTCAGACAAAGTGGTGAGTATATAGAATAAGCTGCCAGGGGAAGTGATAGAGGTAGGTAAAATTATAATGTTTTGTTATATCAAAATAACTTCATTCATAATAAAAATATTTACAATAATAAACCAATCAATGCCTTTTCAGTGTTGGTGCTTGGCCAAGTGGTTAAGGCGTCAGTCTAGTGATCTGAAGGTCGCAAGTTCGAGCCTCAACTGAGGCAGCGTGTTGTGTCCTTGAGCAAGGCACTTAACCACACATTGCTCCTGCACGTTTATAGCCCAGCGGCGGTGGTTGGCGCAGTATGGACAAGACAAGACGAGACATTCTTCATAGTCAATGTGTTAAGTAGTGTTCTACCACATTCCATAAAGCCAATAGGACTGTGGCCACTCATGAGCTCCCGTGGGCTGGTACACTACTACAATAATAGAGTGGCTTCCTCATGCAATCGGGCCGCTCGCAGGTTCAGTTGCAGAGGAACCCTACGCTGTGGTCCTTCTCCACCAATCCCTTGTGATGCCTGCACTGAGCTTCAATGCGTCCCTCAGCACGTACTCCCGTAGCCTGAGTTGTGCCAGTCTTCAGCATTCCTCTACAGACATCTCAATGTGTTTAAAAGACGTTTGGATGTATATATTTTTATACTTTATTGTCGCCAAACAATTGATACTAGAGCATACAATCATCACAGCGATATTTGATTCTGCTCTTCGTGCTCCCTGGAGTACAAATCGATAGTAAATATTAAAAATTTAAATTATAAAGCATAAATAGAAAATGGAAAAGGGAGAGTAAAGTAGTGCAAAAAAACCAAGAGGCAGGTCCGGATATTTGGAGGGTACAGCCCAGATCTGGGTCAGGATCCGTTCAACAGTCTTATCACAGTTGGAAAGAAGCTGTTCCCAAATCTGGCTGTACGAGTCTTCAAGCTCCTGAGCCTTCTCCCGGAGGGAAGAGGGACAAAAAATGTGTTGGCTGGGTGGGTCGTGTCCTTGATTATCCTGGCAGCACTGCTCTGACAGCGTGCAGTGTAAAGTGACTCCAAGGATGGAAGATTAGCTTGTGTGATGTGCTGGGCTGTGTTCACGATCTTCTGCAGCTTCTTCCGGTCTTGGACAGGTCAACTTCCATACCAGGTTGTGATGCTTTCTACGGTGCATCTATAAAAATATATATAGAAAAGGTTTAGAGCAGGGGTTCCCAGACTTTTTTATGCTGCAGACCAATGCCATTATGCAAGGGGTGCATAGACCCCAGGTTGGAATCCCCTGGTTTAGAGGGATTTGAAGCAAATGGGACTTGCTCTGAAAGACATCTTGAACAGTACAGATAAGTTGGGCTGAAAGGCCTGTTTGCATTCTGTATAACTATGATTCATGTTTTTCAATGGGTCCCAACCCTTAAGGACTGGTAACAGATAGTTGCCTCTCTGACTGGAGGTCTGCGACTAGGCGCATGCTGCAAGGATTGGTGCTGGGTCCATTGTTGTTTGTCATCTATGGTCTGGATAATAATGTGATAAGCTGGATGAGCAAATTGGTGGATGACACCAAGATTGCAGGTGTAGTGGACAACGGTGAAGGCTTTTGAAGCTTACAGTGGGATCTGGACCAGCTGAAAAATGGCAGATGGAATTTGATGCAGGTGAGTGTGAGGTGTTGCACTTCAGTAGGACCAACCAGGGTAGGACTTACACAGCGAGGAGTAGGGCACTGAGGAATGCGGTCAAACAAAGGGATCTGGGAATACAGGTCCATAATTCATTGAAAGTGGCATCACAGGTAGATAGGGTTGCATAGTGAGCTTTTGGCAAATTGGTTTTAATAATTCAAAGTTGGGATGTCTTGTTGAAGTTGTACAAGAAGTTTCTGAGGCCTAATTTACAGTACTATGTCCAGTTCCGGTCACCTACTTACAGGAAAAATCTCAACAAGAATGACCGAGTGTGGAGAAAACTTAGAAGGATGTTGCCAGGACTTGAGGAGCTGAGTTATAGGGAAAGATTGAATGTGTTATGACTATTCCCTAGAAAGCAGGAGAATGAGGGAAGGTTTGATAGAAGTATACAAATTTATGAAGGGTGTAGATAGGGTGAACACAAGCAGGCTTTTCCCACTGTGATTGGGTGAAACTCGGACTAGAGTTCATTGTTAATAGATTTCATGAAAGGTGAAATATTTAAGGGGGACCTGTGGTAAACCATATATATGTTGTAACTGGGTTAACTGTCTGGACACGCCCCTCTGCTGACTGCCCCTGTGGCTGCTCCCACAGACTCCTGAATAAAGGTGATTTCGCCTTGCCCCTCCCCCTCAGTCGGGGGGCAGACACGCAGCATGGAAGTCGTATTGTACAGCGAATAAAAGCCTTTCGGTATTTACCCTACTTCAGTCTTTTGGAATTATTGAAGGTGCTTCAGAACCTCAGGAGGAACTTTTTCACACAGAGAGTACTGAAAGAGCTGGCAGTGGATGTGATGGATGCGGGAACATTTCCCTTAAATGTTCAGTTTCAACATTTAAGGGAAATTTGGATAGGTACATGGATGGGAGGGGTATGGTGGGCTGTGGTCTGGGTGCAGGTGATGGGATGAGCCAGATTAATAGTTTGGCATGGACTAGATGGGCCAAAGGGCCTGTTTCTGTGCTGCAGTCCTCCTTGACTCTCTGATTCGGAGTAGCTGTAATCAGAGACGCTGAGCAGCTAATTTGCATGCTACACAGTCTGAACTGTTACCTGGAGCTGTTAAGCAAATGATTTAACCACCAGCTTCAAGTCTCTCCTCTGCATTCCTTTCCTCCTTTAAAGTGCTGCTTAAGATCTACCTCTTCAAACAAACTGTGAGTCACCCTTTTTACTTTCTCCTCCCTTGGCTCGATTCTGGTCATAAGGAGCCCGATGCACCATCCTGTTAATAAACTGTTACTATTGGAAGCTGCGTCGGAGGAATAATCCTTCTGGGGGGGACGTTTGCCTCATTCCAACTCTTCCTGATATCTGTACCCCCTAAAACGTGGTGCGTGAACGCAGTGTAACAATGCTACATTCGACCACTTTCAACCTGTTGATTATTTTAAAATGCAGATGTGAAGTTGATTTTGAACTTCACAGATGGGACCCTGGAGCAGCAGCTTTTTCCCGCTAGCTGATCATAAATATTAAACTTAGAATAGCCGGGAGTGTGTTTGGTGGGTATGTGTTGTGTATTCAACATTTAAGCAATATTTGAGTAGTCCTGTATATTGTTTGATTAAATATATTGTTTGGACACCACGGTAGAATGAGGTCAGCGTGACGCTATTACGGCTCGGGGTGTTCCAGAGTTTGGAGTTCAATTCCGGTGCCGTTCTGTAAGGAGTCTCTGTACGTCCTTCCTTAGAATGCTTGGGTTTTCCCCGGTTGCTCCGGTTTCCTCCCACAGTCCAAAGACATAATGGTAGATTAAAGCTAATGGCATGCTGGCCTTCATAACAAGGGGAATTGAGTATAAGAGCAAAGAGGTCCTTCTGCAGTTGTACAAGGCCCTGGTGAGACCACACCTGGAGTACTGTGTGCAGTTTTGGTCTCCAAATTTGAGGAAGGACATTCTTGCTATTGAGGGAGTGCAGCGTAGGTTCACAAGGTTAATTCCCGGGATAGTGGGACTGTCATATGTCAAAAGATTGGAGCGACTGGGCTTAAATACTCTGGAATTTAGAAGGCTGAGAGGGGATCTTATTGAAACATATAAGATTATTAAGGGATTGGACACGCTGGAGGCAGGAAGCATGTTCCTGCTGATGGGTGAGTCCAAAACCAGAGGCCACAGTTTAAGAATAAGGGGTAGGCCATTTAGAACGGAGTTGAGGAAAAACTTTTTCACCCAGAGAGTGGTGGATATATGGAATGCTCTGCCCCAGAAGGCTGTGGAGGCCAAGTCTCTGGATGCTTTCGAGAAAGAGATGGATAGAGCTCTTAAAGATAGTGGAATCAGATGTTATGGGGATAAGGCAGGAACTGGATACTGATTGTGGATGATCAGCCATGATCACAGTGAATGGCGGTGCTGACTCGAAGGGCTGAATGGCCTACTCCTGCACCTATTGTCTATTAATTGGTCATTGTAAATTTCCCATGATTAGGCTAGGGTTAAGATAGGGGAAAGGGAAGGAGAAGAAGTACCAGGGGGAAGTGATAGGCAGTTGAGAAGATGTAGGATGCCAGAATGGGGAATAGAAGAAGAGGGAAAGGAGGAGGGAATATTTTGTTATCAGAAGTAAAAATCAATATTCATGTCATTAAGTTGGAGGCCAGCCAGATGGATTATAAGGTGTTGCTCCTCTACGCAGAAGGTAGCCTCATCTTGGCATAAGAGGAGGCCATGGGCCAACATGTTGGAACGTGAATGGTGATAAAAATGTTTGGTCACCGGAAAGTTCAGCTTTTGGCAGGTGGAGCAGAGGTGGATTGGGACCAGCGGATTTTTGAATACCTCAGAGGACTATGAAACTTGATACAATAGTGATCTTGCAGGAAGTGGTCTGCAATGTGTCTGAAAGTGGGAGCTCTGAACTTGCATCCATTTCTGTCGTGTTATTTGTTTATTTAGAGATACAGCATGGTAACTGGTCCTTCTGGCCCATCAAACTCCTGCTGCCCATTTACACCCTTGTGACTAATTAACCTACTAATCCATAAAGCCATAAGACATAGCAGCTGAATTAGGACATTCGGCCCGTCGAGTCTGCTCTGTCATTCCATCATGGCTCGTTATCCCTCTCAATGTCATTCTGCTGCCCTCTCCCCATAACCTTTGATGCCCTTACTAATCAAGAACCTATCAAACTCCAGAGGTTTGGATGTATTCTGTAGTACAAGTGTAACAGAAAGGCTTTGTGTGGTCACTATTTACATGCTTATTATGACATAGGCGACCCCTCAAACCTCTGCATCCATGCTGGCTCCCAGCAGAGCTGTCCCGAGTCCCGTTCCTCATTTCCCTGTACAATCGCAGGCCAAAACCCTTCATCAGTCCTGATGAAGGGTCGCAGCCTGAAATGTTGACTCTTCATTCCCTTTCATAGATGCTACTTGACCTGTTGAGTTTCCTCCAGCATTTGATGTGTGCTAGTTACTCTTTATTTTCCTGTGTTCTCAACACGCCAATGAAATCCTTTCTGTCTACAAGGAGAGGCTATGGTTATAATTGCCAATTACCCTTAAGTTCACTTTCATTTCATGAACCATAAATATTGTATAGTAGAGCAATCAGAATCCATTCATCCATCTTCAGCCAACTATGCTGGCAATAGCCAATTTGTTTACCATTTAAACCAAGCCGTGACACACTGAAAGTAGCAAATATAATCATGGTGGTGGTTGTCCATCGCGTCCGACAATGACTGGAGAATTTTTAAAGTGGAAAAGCCATTGCACTGGATCAGTTCCACTCTCTCGACCTCAGAAGTCTGGGTACAGTGTTACGAGCAAGCTTTACAAACAGGGGTCTTCCTTGGTAGCAGTGAATGACCATGACATTTTCTGTGCCTTGTCGTGCCCTTCGCTCTCCACAGAGCATTGCAGAACCGCCTTCCTGGCTGATAGATCCCACTGTAGATCTCATTTGGCCAGTCCGTTGGACCTGACTTCGCATTGCTAGGACAAGTATGTCCCTAACTGACTGAGGTATGAAGCTTCCCACTATGCTCAGCTGCTTTAGCATGCCCGTCGAAGTGGTGTACCAGGATGTGGCTGCTGTCACATGAAAACAGCAACTTGGAGCCACTGTTGAGAGCTGAGTGTCCAGTGGGGGACAAATGTGAATGAGCTGCCCCAGAGTGGACATGACAAGCCCCATTCACCAGAGGGGCTACCCCTCCCTGGAAGCCCCATAATAATCAGGATACAATCCAAGTAAAACCATATACATTCTCATAGACAACCATTCCCTGTCCATCTTGGTTGTTAATTATTTTAAAGGGAATTTGTTCAGAATTTATTATCAAAGTACATATATGTCTCCATAAACAACCCTAAGATTTGTTTCCTTGCAGGCATACTCAATAAATCCAGTAACCACAGTAGAATCAATGAAAGACTGCACCCAGCAGGGTGGACAGTCAGTGCACAAACAACAACAAACTGTGTAAATACAAAGAAAAGAAATAATAATAACAATAATAAATATTGAGAAATGGCAGATGGAGTTTAACTCAGGTGAATGTGAGGTGTTGACCTCGATAGGGCAAATGCAAGGAGACTGTACGCTGTTAAGTGCAAGGTCCCTAACAGTGTTGCTGAGCAGAGACATCTTGGGATCCAATTCTTAGCTTCATGGCTAAGTGGCTATGCTGTCGATAAGGTGGTTAAAAAGGCCTGTGGAATATTTGTTTTTATTAGTTGAGGAATTGAGTTCAAAAGTCAGGAGGTTATGTTGCAACTCTAGTTAGGCCACATCTGGAGTATTGCATACAGTTCTGGTCGCCTCACTATAGGAAGGATGTTGAGGCTTTGGAGAGGGTGCAGAAGGGGTTTACCGGGATACTGCCTGGTTCAGAGGGCATGGGCTATCACAAGAGGCTGGATAAACTTGGGTTGTTTTCTCTAGAGCGCTGGAGGCTGAAGAAAGATCTGATGGAGGTTTACAAGATTATGAGAGGCACAGATAGAGTGGACAGAGAGTGTCTGTTTCCCAGGGTTGAAATGTCTAATACCCGAGGGCATGCACTGAAGGTGAGAGGGGGTAGGTTCAAAAGGGATGTGAGGGGTAAGTTTTTTCCTCAGAGAGTGGTGGATGCCTGGAATGTGTTGCCTGTTAATGGTGGTAGAGGCAAGTGTATTGGAAGCTTTTAAGGGATGTTTGGATAGGCACATGGATGTAAGGAAGATGGACGGATATGGACATTATGTTGGTAAGAGGTATTAGTGTTTGGATGTTTTGATTTGCTTTTTAGCTGGTTCAGCAAAACATTGTGGGCTGAATGGCCTGTTCTATGAGAGCATGAGATGAAGAGTCTTTGAAGGTGAGTCCATAGGTTATGTGCAACAATTCGGTGTTAGGGCAAATGAAGTTGCGTGAAGTTATCCGCAATGATTCAAGATTCTGATGGTTGTTGATAATAGTTGTTTCTGAACCAGGTGGTGTGAGGCCCAAGGTTTCTGTGCCACCTTCCTGATGGCATCAGTAAAGACGTTATCCTCTCTTTGATTGGGTTCCCCAGTGTAGAGGAACACACATGTAGATAATAAAATTGGAAGACAGACAAATGAATTGCTGTCTCACCTGATGGGTTTTATGTATGGGATCATCTGAAAGGAAGAGGTTAAAGGCAAGACACACAAAATGTCGGATGAACTCAGAAGATCAGGCAGCATCCATGGAAGTGAATAAACAGTCGACATTTTGGGCCGAGACCCTTTATCAGGACTGGAAAGGAAGGAGGAAGACGCAAGAATAAAAAGATAGGAGGAGGGAAAGGAGGATAGTTAGAAGGTGATGGGTGAAGCCAGGTGGTTGGGAATGATAAAGGGCTGAAGAGGAAGGAATTTCATCGGAGAGGAGAGTGGATCATAGGAGAAAGGGAAGAAGAAGAAGATAGGGAGAGGTGATAAGCAGGTGAGAAGAGCTAAGAGGCCAGAATGAGGAATTTTTTTACCGGAAGGAGAAATCAATATTCATGCCATCAGGTTGGAGGCTACTCAGATGATATATAAGGTGTTGCTTGGAGGTTGAAGGTATATCACCTGCAGCATTTGCATGGAAAATCACTGTGAGGAGGGGAATGGCTACTGGGGGGGCTGGAAGAGGGAGGAGTTGGAAATGGTTTATTCTTATTATTGTCATATGTGCTGAGATAAAGTGAAAAGATAGTCTTGCATACTGTTCCCATGTAGGGAATCGAACCCCAATCTTACAGCTGGTGCTGTAAGGTGATTGTGCTAACCTCTACACTACTGTGCCGCATTTGTCTGATGTAAACTCAAAGAATGGAGAGGGTAATCTAGACGTTTAATTATAATGTGTTGGGCACGTGGCCAAGTGGTTAAGGCGTTCGTCTAGTGATCTCAAGGTTGCTAGTTCGAGCCTCAGCTGTGGCAGCATGTTTGTGCCCTTGAGCAAGGCACTTAACCACACATTGCTCTCGTGTATGTGTGAGGAGTGATGCCCCACACAGACTTCCAATCTGTGCCTTGTAAGGCATGAAAATGCCCGGTGGAGGCCTCTCATGGTCTGAGTTGATGTTCCCTCCCCTTAATTATAATGGTAAATATAGACTGAGGTTTAAATCAGGACTGCTTAAGAATGAGCTCTGAGACTGTAAAAGGTTAAAGGTGTGAGGCAGAAAGAATGAGAGCTTGCATTCCTTCTACTCAAGGTATTGCCAACCATCCCTCCGCTATGGGCCTGGGCTTCCAAATTAAACAAAATGCATGTTTTGTCAAAGACATATGTTATCTAGTGGTTTTGTGCTCCATTTTATTCAAGGAGGTACAATTGTACATGTTACATGCACACTCTAGAGTGAGAGGTGCTACGGGGAGGTTTTGGCATGCCTTCAAAACCAACCAGTGAACCTGCAAGGTATCTGGTCTCCTCTATGGCAGCACCTGTACTTCCTTAGGAGTTTCCAGAGATTCGGCATGACATTTAAAACTTTGACAACTTCTATAGATGTGTAGTGGAGAGTGTATTGACTGGTTGCATCATGGCCTGGTATGGAAACATCAGTGCCCTTGAGAGGAAAATCCCACAAAAAAAAAAGTGGATGTGGCCCAGTTCATCACAGTAAAGCCCTCCCAACCATTGAGCACATCTACAAGAAACACTTTCTCAGGACATTATCAGAGACCCCCACCACCCAGGCCATGCTCTCTTCTCGCTGCTGCCATCAGGAAGAAGGTACAGGTGCCTTAGGACTCACACCACCAGGTTCAGGAACAGTTATTACCCCTCAACAATCAGGTTCTTGAACCAGAGGGAATAACTTCACTCAACTTCACTTGCCCCATCATTGAAATATGCCATAACCAATGGACTCACTTTCAAGGACTCTTCATCTCATGTTCTTGATATTTATTGCTTATTTATTTATTATTAATTCTTTTTGTATTTGCACATTTTTTTTGTCTTTTGAACACATTGAATGCCTAGTTGGTGCGGTCTTTCGTTGATTCTTTTTTGATTACTTTTCTGTAGATATATTAAGTATGGCCACAAGGAAATGAATCTCAGAGTGTATATGGTGACATACATGTACTTAGATAATAATATGTATTGTAATACCATCAAGGACTGTTCTCTGCTTCCCTAACAACAAATCAGTGTTCTAAAGGCTCTTTTCAACCACAAAAAGAGAGCCTTCAGAGTAGGGGATAAGGAGGAATTGAAACGTGCAGAGGGAGCTAAAGGAGAAGATCAAGGTTGCTAAAGAGGAATACAGGAGAGAGCTGGAGGACAAATTTGGGCAGAGCAGCACACAGGAGGTGCGGAGAGGTATGAAGAACATCACTGGCTTCAATCAGCCGAGCTGTGGAGACTTGGAATGCAGCCAGGAATGGACTGAGTTAAACCAGTTCTTCAGCAGGTTTAACAATTGCCCCCCTGTTCACACCTGCCTCAGCACACCAGTTCCAGGTGCCGAGGCACCCAATACTCCCTCAGCACTAACACCTCGCCTCCTCCCATCTCTCCCCTCCAGTTCAACATGTGGATAAACAACACAGACTACCACTGTCTACATCCCCTCCTTCCCCTGCACCTACCACCCACACCTCCACATACCAACTGCTACCATCTTGACTTTCATCTCCCCCGACCCCATCTTCCACCAACTCCCCAGTCACCATAGACTCACCTTCACTACTGAGCAGATGAGAAGGGTTCTGGGAAAACTCAGACACAGCCAAACATTGAGACTTGGTGGTGTGAACCCCAAGGTCCTGAAGGAGCGTGCTGAGCAGCTGTGTGGAATTCTCCAGCACATTTTCGATCTGAGTCTCAGCCTGGAAAGGGTCCCGACTGTGTGGAAAACATCATGTGTGATTCCAGTACCCAAGAAGGGCCAACCAAAAGTCTTGAATGATTACTGTCCAGTGGCCCTGACCTCACACATCATGAAGACTGTAGAGAGGCTGGTCCTGGCTCACCTCTGATCCCTGGCCAGATCAGCCCTTGATCACCTGCAGTTTGCCTACCAGAGCATATTGGAGTGAATGATACTGTCCTCTACCTGCTCTACAGAGCCTACTCCCATTTGGATATGTGGGGCAGCTCGGTGAGGATTATATTTTTTTGATTTCTCATATGTCGATAATACCATATAGCCCTCACTTGTGAGGGAAAATCTCCATTCAATGCAGGTTGGCACTTTCATTGTATCCTGGATAATTGACTACCACAGTCTGTGTGACTTCAGAGCTGTGTGTCAGACATGGCTATAAGTTGCATTTGGACCCCACAGGGAACTGTATTGGTTTCCTTCCTGTTTACCCTGTATACTTCGGACTTCAGATACAGCACTGAGTCATGTCATCTGCAGAAATTCTCTGATGACTCAGCAATAGTTGCGAGGATGGGAGGATGAATACTGGACCCTAGTGGAGGACTTTGTCAAATGATGCAAACTGAATCATCTGCAGCTCAACATCAGTAAGACAAAGGAGATGGTGATGGACTTTAGGAAGACTAAGCCTGCATTGCTCTCTCTTACTATTGATGGTGAGGATGTGGCTGTGGTGAGGACCTACAAGTACCTGGGGATGCACCTGAATGATAGACTTGAGTGGAGCACCAACACAGAGGCTGTGTACAAGAAGGGCCAGAGTCACTTCTACTTCCTGAGGTCTTTTGGAGTATGCAGGCCTCTCCTTCACATGTTCTACCTGTCTGTTGTCGCCAGTTCAATCTTCTGTGTGTGGTGTGCTGGGGCAATGACACCAATACAAGTGATGCCAACAGGCTGAATAAACTGATTAGAAAGGCTGGCTCTGTTATAGGAGTCAAACTGGACACACTGGAGGCTGTGGAAGTACAAAGGACCCTTTGGAAAATCTTGGCAATTCTGGACAATATTTCTCACCCACTGCATGCCACCTTGGCTGAACAAAGAAGCACCTTTAGTAATGCAGATGACATGACTCAGTGTTGTATCTAAAGTCCGAAGTCTACAGGGTAAACGGGAAGGAAACCTATACAGTCCTATATGGGTGCAAATGCACTGCTCTGAAGAGGGCTATGTGAGGCCATTCTTACCCTCAACCTTTAGGCTCGGTAATGAGTCAACCTATAACTGGGGAAGTAATGATCCCCCTCCTGTTAGATTGTTTGAAGTAACTTATTTTTTATTCTCTCTTACTTCTCTTCTAATATTTGTATATCTGTGCAGTTGTAATGCTACTGTGACACTGTAATTTCCTTTGAGATCAATAAAGTATCTACCTATTTATCTAAATTTATTTTTTTGAACCTCGAACAATTCTGCCCACTTGTGTATCCCAAATTTTCACATGTATTCCAATGCTGGCCCAGAGCCAAAAGATTCTTGCCCAATTGTCTCTAGCTCTTTCCGTTAAGTTTGCTGTTAGCTGTGTTGATATGGTAGATCAGCAGTTGATGTGGTCAGTAAGATCAAGGAAATGATTGTGGACTTCAGCAAGAGGAAGTCGAGGGAACACACACCAGTCCTCATGGAGGGGTCAGCGGTGGAATGGGTGAGCAGTTTCAAGTTCCTGGGTGTCATCATCTCTGAAGGTCTTCCCTGGGCCCAGCGTATTGATGCAATTGTGAAGAAGGCACACCAGTGGTTATATTTCATCAAGGGTTTGAGGAGATTTGGTACATCACCAAAATCTCTAGCAAATTTCTGCAGATGTACCGTGGAGAGCATTCTAACTGGTTGTATCATCATCTGGTATGGAAGAGCCATTGCATGAGATCAAGGAAGGTGGCAAACTCAGCTAATTCTATTGTGGGCAATAGCCCACCCACCATTAAGGATATTGACAAACTGCGATGCCACAGAAAGGCGACATCCATCACTAAGGGCCCCCATCACCTAGGACATGCTCTCTTGTTTTTGGGGGAGGGAAGAGAGCCTGAACATACACTCCCAGTGCTTTAGGAACATCTTCTTCCTCTCTGCCATCAGATTTCTGAACTGCCAATGAACCAACTCATGGACGCTACCTCATTCCTTTTGGAATAACGCACACAAAATGCTGGATGAACTCAGCAGCTCAGGCAGTATCTATGGAAAGGAATTGAAGGCCGACATTTCAGGCTGAGACCCTTCATCTGGAATGAGTGTTGTGCCAAAATGTTGACTGTTTATTCTCTCCATTCTGTGGGTGAAACTCTTAACAATGTTTTTATATGCACTCAATGGCCACTTTATTCAGTACAAGATGTACCTATTAAAGTTGTCACTGTGTGTAAGTTTGTGCTGGATTGCTGCAGTCCATCCACTTCAAAGTTCGACGTGTTGTGCGCTTCTGCACACCACTGTTGTAACACATGGTTTTTGAGTTACTGCTGCCTTCCTGTCATTTTTAACCAGGTCCTGGTGAACTGTCTCAGCCTGAAACGTCGACTGTTTCTTCTTTTCCATAGATGCTGCCTGACCTGCTGCGTTCCTCCAGCATTTAGTGTATGTTGCTCTGGATTTCCAGCATCTGCAGAAACTATCATGTTTCTTATTATTTTTGCTCTCTTTTTGCACTACTTGTTTAAAAACTGTACTGTTGCAACATAACAAATTTTGTGACATATGTCAATGATATTAAACCTTTTTCTGATAATGTGATTTTACAGTAGAAGAAGAAAGCCCCTAACTCTGAGTGGAGTCATCGGGACGCCGTCATGACGGCGTTTTTTTTTTAGCAGACTTTCTTATATTTATAAGGCTGAGTTGCTAGCTTGATGCTCAACCCAGCATGGATGGAAAGCATGCAAGGGAGCCGGCTGGATTCGAACTTGGGAGCCTTCGCTTGCTCCGAAGTCCAGCGCTGATGCCACTACGTCACCAGCCAGCTGATTTTACAGTAATTCCTATTATTACTGTCTTGGTTACAAATGTTGTTCACATTTAGTGGGATGTGTTTAGTGGAAAGAGTCCTCTTTTGCAGTATCCTCCACGTCAGGCAGAGCTAAGCTATATCCCTGTACGAAAAGGGAAAATAATTAGTCAACCAGGTTTGCCATGTCCCAGGCTTAGCCGGAACTGTCAGTCTTAAATCTTTTAAAATTGCTGCAAGTATTCCTGAGACATCCAAAACTTAAACATTCAGAAACTAAGGAATGATAATAGGATCGCTGTAAAACATCTCAACTTTCAGGAATCTTCCCCTCCTCCCACAAACTCATTATGTCTGAGCTTGGCTGCATCTTGTTTCCCACCTAAGATGATATCTTCGTGCCTTCTCCATCTGAGGGCTGTCTTGTCCCTGGGGTGGTTTGTGGGTGGGAGGGTGACCGTACTAGGGAGCACAAAGAGCTCGTTTGTTCCCCGGCTGTGCAAAAAATCAAACTGTTGCAATTCCAACAGTATTTGGATGCTGTGGGGAGCCACTAAGAATAGGAAATACTTTTCAGAAACTTTCCTTTGGCTATCAAGTGTTCGAAACCTTTCCAAGGATGTCCTTAAGAATTTCTTAATTGGTTTTCATCCTGTCTGCTTGACTAAATGCTGATTTGATTCTGTTCTAGGGAGAGCTTTGCTGGCAAATAATGTAACTAGGCCTGTCAGTACTGCAGGACCCACTTTCAAAGACTTCACGACACATGTTCTCAGTATTATTCATTTCTTTAGTTCAAGTTCAAGTTTAATTGCCATTCAACCATACACAAGAATACAGCCAATGAAACAGCATTTCTCTGAGACCAAGGAGCAAAATGCAGTACCAACAGTCACACACAGTACAAGGCACATATAGCATATGTAACTATGTTAGCAGTAAAACATACAAGTCACAAAAAATAATAAAAATCATAATAATAATCTAGCCCAATTCCTGACTATCATGTCCTGTAGATTGATGGTGCATGGATGTTGTCCTGGCACTATGTTTCTGCAAGAACAAGCCTGCAGCAGTTCCTCATCAAAAATAAATCAATTTTTTTTTGTAGTTGCACAGTTTGTCTTCTTTTGCACATTGGTTGTTTGTCAGTCTTTGTGTGCAATTCTCATTGGTTCTATTGTATCTCTTTGTTCTACTGTGAATGCCTACAAGAAAATGAATCTCAGTGTAGTGACAAGTCTGTACTTGGATATTAGATTTACTTCAGAAATTCTTGAGCACAGTTTCCAGCTTCCCAGGAGAGGGATGATAAGGACATGAAAATAATTTGTGTGTGTTTTTTCAGCTGCTTTGACCACTTTCGTTCATTGGCTTTAGATCTTTTTTCAATGAGGAAAAAGTATTAAGAGGTCAGCAGTTGAAGGTCTGGTAACAAAGATTTCAGGAACATGTCTGACAAAAGTTGGCATACTAAGTCACACAGTCAGTCACTGGAGAGAGAGCAGAAGCTGAGATAAGCTCTGTTTATTCATCCTCAGTAGTTATTATCCTGGTCGAACCCTGTGAAGATTTTAAACACAAGAAATTCTTCAGATGCTGGAAATCCAAAGCAACACGCAACACACACACACACACACACACACACACACACACACACACAGTGCTGGAGGAACTCAGCAGGTCAGGCAGCACCCATAAACAAACTGTCGAGAATTCTGCTGAGACCCTGGAAAGGAAGCGGGAAGATGCCAGAATAAGAAGGTGGTGCGGGGTGGGGGGGGGGCGTGGGAGGGAAGTGAGGATAGCGAGATGGTGACAGGTGAAGCCAGGTGGGTAAGTGAAGAGGAAAGAATCTGATTGGAGAGGAGAGTAGACCATAGGAGAAAGGAAAGGAGGAGGGGTCCCGGGTAGGAGAAAGGAAAGGAGGAGGGGTCCCGGGGGAGGTGAGAAGAGGTAAGAGGCCAGAGTAGGGAACAGAAGAAGAGTGGAGGGTGAGGGAAAAATATTATTACTGGAAGGAGAAATTGATATTAATGCCATCAGGTTGGAGGCTATTCAGATGGAATATAAGGTATTACTCCTCCATCCTGTGGCACAAGAGGGGGCCATAGACTGACATGTCAGAATGGGAATGGGAATTGGAATTAAAATGTTGGGCAAGTGGGGAGTTCCACTTTTGGAAGATGGAGCAGAGGTGCTCGATGAAGCAGTCCCCTAGTGAAACAGGCATTGGTTAGACAGCAGTTTTGGGCCCCTTAGTCTTAGAACAGAGACAAGGAGGAATTTCTTTAGAGGGGCTAATGAATCTGTGTAATTCATTGCCACAGATGGCTGCACAGTTCCCTCTAAGCTGCGTGAATGCATGGCGTGCAGTAAATGATCCCATGCAAGTGGCCTGTGTTGCCACGCAGCTGGCATTGGACGCAGCTAGAAAAAGCTTACAAAGCATGAAAGATTTTCTTTGTTGACTTGTACTTCGTTATGTCCTTCAATTAATAAATAAAATCAAAAAGTAAGCTAATTTTCAATTTGTTTTCTAAATATTCATAGTCTGCATATTACAAAAAAAACACTTCAGTGCTGCAACACACATAAAGGTTGCTGGTGAATGCAGCAGGCCAGACAGCATCTATAGGAAGAGATACAGTCGACGTCTTGGCCCGAAACGTCGACTGTACCTCTTCCTATAGATGCTGCCTGGCCTGCTGTGTTCACCAGCAACTTTTATGTGTGTTGCTTGAAATTCCAGCATCTGCAGATTTTCTCGTGTTTACAGTGCTGCACAGTTTTCAGACCGTGTAAAAATTTCCTGTTCAGGGCAATGGTTGGTCTGTGCAGCTGTAAGAAAGAAAATAGAGAGAATGTTGGATGTCTGCAGAGGCCCGAAACGCTGTCTGTTCATTTCTCTCCAGAGATACTGTCTGACCTGCTGAGTTCCTCCAGCATTTTGTGTGCGTTACTCAAGATTTCCAGCATCTGCAACATCGCTGGTTAATTCACTGTGATTCATGAGGTTGGGAAGCCTTCATAAACATACACTCTTTTCTCTCCTTTTCCAGGCGGAGGTGATGAAAATGTGGCTGTTGTTCCTTGCAACCACCCAGGCTCTGTTCCTCACCGGCTCAGGCAGACAAGCTCAGAAAGGTAATGCAGTCTGCTTCATCGTTGCCAAAAGATTTTAAAGTCGAGATAAATGATGATTTTGTGGAAGAGTTTGACTGTTAGTGACAGCTGGCACGGTCAGTAAGCAGAATTACTGAAGCCGCAAACACAGTTGAGATTAACAGGGCAATGGTCCTGCAAAACAGCTCAAACGTGGAACTTTGCACAGCACTTGGAGCACATGAGAGAACTAGAATATAAAAGCAAGAATGTAATGCTGAGGCTTTATAAGGCAGTTGGTCAGAGTGCATATGGAGTATTGTGAGCATTTTTGGACCCCATACCTAGAACAAGAAAAAGCTAATTTTTCATCTTCATTTGGCAGATGTACATTGAAACATTGAAGCATACAATTAAATTTGTTGTTTGTATTAATAACCAATGCAGACTGAGATGTGCTGGGGACAGCTTACAAGCCACACTTCCAGCACCAACATAGCATACCCACAACTCTCGAACCCTAGCCTGTGTATCAGAGGAAACCCACACGGACACGGGGATAACACAGAAACTGCTTACAGGCTGTGACAGGAATTGCACTGCAGTCGTACAACTCATGCTATAAAGCGTTATGCTAGTTGCTATGCTACCATGCAAAGGATGTGCTGGCGTTGGAGATTCCAGAGAAGGTTTACAAGAATGATACCGGTAACGAAAGGGTTAATGTATGAGGAATGTGGGATGGCTCTGGAGTTTAGAAGAATGGTGGGGAGGGAGGGAATCTCATTGAAACCTACCAAATTCTGAAAGGCCTAGATGGTGTGAATGTGGAGAGGATGTTTACAATAGTGGGTGAATCTTGGAGCAGAGGGCACAACCTCAGGATAGAAGGACAGCCCTTTAGGACAGAGATGAGGAGGAATTTCCTTAGCCAGAGGATGGTGAATCTGTGGAATTCATTGCCACAATGGCTGTGGAGGCCCAATCATTGAGTATATTTAAAGTGGAGGTCAATATGTTCTTAATTTGTAAGGGTGTCAAAGGTTTTGGGGAAAAGGCCGGAGAATAGGGTTAAGAGTGAAAATAAATCAGCCACGATGGAATGGTGGAACAGACTTGATGGGCTGAATGGCCGGATTCTGCTCCTCTGTCTTATGGTCTTATGGCTTAGTTGTGCACACAGCAAATGACAAGCACATGCTTACATATTCATACAGTGTACCTGTCTGTGGGATTGTTCTTGGTTCTGTCTACAACAAAGGGTCACAGAGGTGTGCAGAGTAGAAACAAGACAGAAATTTAGATTATGAGGACACTCAGTCCTCGTTTATTGTCATTTAGAAATGCATGCATGCATGCATTAAGAAATGATACTATGTTCCTCCGCAGTGATATCACAAAAAAAAAACAGGACAAACCAAAGACTAACACTGACAAGACCACATAATTATAACATATAGTTACAGCTGTGCAAAACAATACCATAATTTGATAAAGAGCAGACTATGGGAACGGTAAAAAAAAGTCTCAAAGTTCCAATCGACTCCCGATAGTCCCGATAGCAGGTGGCAGAAGGGAGAGACTCTCTCTGCCATAAACCTCCAGGCACCGACAACTGTCGATGCATTGGAAGCACCCGACCACAGCCGACACTGAGTCTATCCAAAATCTTCGAGCCTCCGACCAGCCCTTCACACCGAGCACCGAGCACCATCTCTGCCGAGCGCTTCGACTCTGTTCCGGCCTCCGAGCAACAAGCAAGGCCGAGGACTCGGGGCCTTCCCCTCCGGAGATCAAGGATCACACAGTAACAGCAGCAGCGAAAAAGGCATTTCAGAAGTTTCTCCAGATGTTTCTCCGTTCTCTCACATCTGTCTCCATCAAATCAGGATTGTGCACGGCACTCTACTTGACAGATAACAGATATCGTTCACTGGAGTGGCTGCTGCGCACTGTGTCGCGTCGCCATCTTCTCCTCCTCCTCCTTACTTTGAACTTTGAATCAGACACAGTCCGGATGAAGGGTATCAGCCTGAAGCATCGACTGTGTATTCCCCTCCATAGATGCTGCCTGACCTGCCGAGTTCCTCCAGCATTTTGTATGTGCTTCCTCTGTTGAATAATATCTGTTCTTCAGAATGGTTTACTTTGGCTGGAAATAACTTTGAATTGATCTGAAGTTCTGAAAATAGCTGTATCCTTTTGCACAGTCCTTTGATCTCTGTGTTCTGTCAATTGCAAGGACCCTAGGCTCTGGAATACCCTCTCCTATATCTTGACAACTTATCCTTGTACTTCTGCTTGAAACTTTCCTCTATGATCATAGTTTTTTTTCCTTATTACTGTACATACGGTATACTTGGGGTAGATACAACACAGCATAAAAGACCTTCTAAGACCTTTCCACCAGTTACGAGGCACAGGATGGCATGGCAGCGTAGCAGTTAGTGTTATGCTATTACGGTGCCAGCTGTAAGATCAAAGTTCAAAAAAGTTCAAAGTAAACTTATCATCAAAGTACATATATGTCACCATATACAACCCTGAGATTCATTTTCTTGTGGGCATTCACAGCTGTATGATCGGGCTTCAATGCCCGCTGCTCTCTGTAGGAAGTTTACAGCCCCTCCCCCCATAAACATGTGGGTTTCCTCCCACATTCCAAGGATGTAAGAGAGAGGGTTAGTGAGTTGTGGTCATGTTCTATTAGTGCCAGAAACTTCCCCAGCACAATCCTCACCGATTTGATTTGATGTAAACTGTCACATTTCACTTTGTTTCGATGTACATGTGGCAAATACGAGTAACCTTTTAAAATTCAGCTGTGCCTTAACCTGATGGTGTGGGACTTCGGGCTCCTGTACCTCCTGCCCGATGGTAGCTGTGAGAAGACGATACGGTGCAGATGGTGGGAGGCGTTGATGGACGCTCAACAAAGAGGTCCATCATCTACAGGCTCCACTCCATTCTGATTTGGAAATACACTCAGTGGCCACTTCATTAATTACCTCCCATACCCAATAGAGTGGCCAGTGAGTGTATGCTCATGGTCTTCTGCTGCTGTAGCCAGTCTACTTCAAGGTTTGACATGTTGTGCATTTCAGAGATGTTCTTCTGCACATCACCGTTGTAACGTGTGGATATTTGAGTTACTGCCGTCTTCCTGTCAGCATGAACCAGTATGGCCATTCTCTCTCATTAAAAAGGCATCTTCACCCACAGAACTGCCTCTTACTGGATTTTTTTTGGTTTTTTGCACCATTCTCTGTAAACTGGAGAGCAGGGTTCGCAGCCTGGTGTCCATGGCATTAAAAAGGCTGGGAACCCCTGCTCTAGAGACTGTTGTGTTTGAAAATCCCAGGAAATCAGCAGTTCCTGAGATTATCAACCACCCCATCCGGCATCAACAATCATTACATGGTCAAAGTCACTTAGATCACATGTCTTCCCCAGTTTGATGTTTGGTCTGAACAACTAAACCTCTTGACCATGTCAGCATGTTTTTATCTTTGAGTTGCTGCCACATTAGATTAGATTAGATTCAACTTTATTGTTATTGTGCTGAGAATAGATACAAAGACAATGAAATGCACTTAACATCTGACCAGAAATCAAAGAATAGTGTAATTTACAAAATAACTGCGAAATAAAAATAGTGCTACAGCACACAAATATAAAAGTACTGAGACAGTACGATACGGATTCAATACTGCTTAGCACTGTGATGAGAAGTTCGGCAGTGTCACAGCCTCAGGGAAGAAGCTCTTCCTGTGCCTGCTGGTGCGGGAGCGGAGGCTCCTGTTGTGCCTACCGGATGGGAGGAGAGTAAAAAGTTCATGGTTAGGGTGAGATGCATCCCTGGTAATGCTTTTCGCCCTGCCCAGGCAGCTTTTATGGTAGATGTTCTCAATAGTGGGCAATTGGGTGCCGATAATCCGCTGGGCAGTTTTCACCACACGCTGGAGTGCTTTGCGGTCCGATATGGGACAATTGCCATAATACACTGAGATGCAGTTGGTGAGTATGCTCTCAATGGTACAGCAGTAAAAGTCCATCAGTATCCTGGGACAGAGGTGAGCTTTCTTCATGCTCCGCTAATTATGCTTCATGATTAGCTGATTAGATATTTGCATTAACGAGCAGGTGTACAGGTGTGCCTAATAAGTGTGTATTATATGTTGTGTGTGTAGTACTGTTTGATGTCACTGACTTAAAATCTGGGAACTTCCCTCCTGAGAGCACGATGGACAACCTCAAGAAGTTGTCTCATCACCATTTTCTCAACGGTAATTGGGAACCTGAATTAAATGTAGGCTTTGACAGCAATGGCCCAATCCTAAAATTAAACTGTAACAAAAACCTGTCTGCACTTGGGAAAAGTAACACAGATCCAGTTTCTCGGACTCTAACCCGCATCTCCTTGCATTTCAGCTGTCTGTGAGAACGTCTACGCTGCTGATATCGTCTACCTCGTGGATGGTTCCTCCAGCATTGGCAGGGTCAAGTTCGAGCAAATCAAAAGCTTCATTAAAGCAACAGTTCAACCATTTGTTAATGCGATCGGGCAAAATACAGTCAGAATCGGTCTTGTTCAGTATAGTGATGATCCCAGGTGAGACGCTGCTCAATATTTCAAATGTTTTAAAAGGAAGTTTGGATCCTGAGTTGTCAGCAGTATGATGCGCTTGAAGGAAACTTGGGTTGCAGGGGTGTTGCCACTGGAAAGTAACCTTGGATCTCAGATTTGTTCTGGAGTGTAAATAAGAAGGCAAAGAAATTATTTGCATTTCTGCATCTCAATACCACAAGAATATCCGTATTTTGCATTTCTGCCTTTCAATACCACAAGAGTATCTGTATTTTGCATTTCTGCCTTTCAATACCACAAGAATATCCGTATTTTGCATTTCTGCCTTTCAATACCACAAGAATATCTGTATTTTTTTTAAAACACAAGTGATTTTGTAGATGCTGGAAATCCAGAGGAGAGCACACAAAATGCTGGGGAATCTCAGCAGGTCAAGCAGCTTCTATGGAGAGGAATAAACTAATGATATTTCTGGCTGAGATCCTTTATCAGGACTGGAAAGGGAGGGGGCAAAAGGCAGAATCAGAAGGAGGGGGAGGAGGGGAACACACACTGGCCGGTAATAAGTGAGGCCAGGTGAGGGGGAAGGTGAGTGTGTGGGGGAGGGAGGGATGAAATAAGAAGCTGGGAGGTGATAGGTAGAAGAGATACAGTGTTGAAGAAGAAGGAATCTGATAGGAGAGGACAGTGGACCATGGAAGAGGAGGGGAACCAAAGGAAGATGATGGGCTAGTGAGAAGAAAAGGATGGGGAATAGGAAGGGAGAAAAGGGGAGGGGTAGAAATTTCTGGAAATTAGAGAAATCGTTGTTCATACTGTCAGTTTGAAAGCTACTGAGATGGAGCTGATCCTCCAAGCTGAGAGTGACCTCATCATGATAGTAGAGGAGGCCATGGACTGACGTACTGGAATGAGAATGGGAAGTCAAACTGAAATGGGTGGCCATTGGGAAATCCCACCTTTTGTCGCAGATGGAGAGAATGTTTTCATAGAAACATAGAAAACCTACAGCACAATACAGGCCCTTCGGCCCAAAAAGTTGTGCCGAACATGTCCCTACCTTAGAAATTACTAGGCCTACCTATAGCCCTCTACGTTTCTAAGCTCCATGTACCTATCCAAAAGTCTCTTAAAAGACCCTATTGTATCCGCCTCCACCACTGTTGCTGGCAGCCGATTCCACGCACTCACCACTCTCTGAGTAAAAAACTTACCCCTGACATCTCCTCTGTACCTACTCCCCAGCACCTTAAACCTGTGTCCTCTTGTGGCAGCCATTTCAGCCCTGGGAAAAAGCCTCTGACTATCCACACAATCAATGCCTCTCATCATCTTATACACCTCTATCAGGTCACCTTTTATCCTCCGTCGCTCCAAGGAGAAAAGGCCAAGTTCACTCAAACACGAGGAATTCTGCAGATGCTGGAAATTCAAGCAACCCACATCAAAATTGCTGGTCACTCATCCTGTTTTCATAAGGCATGCTCCCCAATCCAGGCAACATCCTTGTAAATCTCCTCTGCACCCTTTCTATGGCTTCTCAATGTGATGACACCCCAATCTATGTCGTTTTTTTAAAAAATCCTTTATGTTTTAGCCAAATGGGGACATGGGATCCAGTTTGAAAAGAATAAAATCCCCGAAACACCAGATCAGATAAAGACTCTTGTGTCTGCGTAAAAACAGAAAATATTGGGAGTACTCAGCATGTCAGGCAGCATCTGCAGGAAGAGAAACAGTTCAGAGTTTTCAAGGGAGAGAGAGAGTAGTATGTGACTTGCAGTGGAAACTACAGTGGTGATGTCCCATACCTGCTGCCTTTCCCCTGGAAGCAGTAAAATTTCTCAATAAGCTTATCTTAGAATCAGAATCAGAATGAAGTTTATTATCACTGGCGGATGTCGTGAAATTGTTGTTTCAGCAGTTTATATATATTGTGTGTGTGTGTATTAAACAAAGAAGAGAGCAAAAGTAGTGAGGTAGTGTTCATGACTTCACTGTCCATTCAGAATTCTGACAGTGGAGGGGAAGAGACTTTTCCGTTAACAGCTCCTGCACCTGCGAAGAAGGCATGTCCTTAGTGATGGATACTGCCTTGACGCAGCACCCATTGAAGATTTCCTTGATGTCCTCGATGCTGGGGTGGGTTGTGCCTTTGATGGAGTTAGCTGAGTTTGCAACCCTCTGCAGTTTTTTTCCCCGATCCCATGCGCTGGTGCCTCCGTTCCAGACAGTGATACAACCAGTCAGAATGCTCTCTGTGGTACATCTGTACAACTTTTGCTAGACAACTGGTGACATACCAAATCTCCTCACACTCCTAATGAAATATAGCTGCTGGCGTGCTTTCGTAATTGCAAAATTTACTGTTGTTAGCACTCCCCATCCATGCAGGGTCTGACCTTGACCATGAGCTCAGCCCCCATTCCAACAGCAACTTACATTTCTGTAGCACGTTTAACGAAGAAGGGGCTGGCATCGTGCCATAGCAGGTAAAACTGTTGCCTCACGGCTCCAAGGACTTGGGTTTGGACCAGACCTCGGGACTGTGCGTTCTCTCCATGACTGCGCGGGTTTCCACTGGGTGGCCAGAATCAAAATCAGAATCCGGCTTATTATCACCGGCATATGTCGTGAAATGTGTTGTTATGCGGCAGCAGTGCCAAAGTAAGAAGTGAGGCAGTGTTCATGGGTTCAATGTCCATTCAGAAATGAGGTGGCAGAGGAGAAGAAGATGTTCCAGAATCATTGAGTGTGTACTTTCAGGCCCCTGTTCCTCCTTCCTGATGGTAGCAATGAGAAGAGCTGATGGGGGTCCTTAATAATGGATGCCGCCTTTTTGAGGCATCACTCCTTGAAGATGTCATGGATGCCAGGGAGGCTAGTCTCCATGATAGAGCTGACTGAGTTTACAACTTTCTGCAGCTTCTTTCGATCCTGTGCAGTAGCCACCCTCCCGCCTTGCCACCCCGCCTCCTCCCATGCCAGACAGTGATGCAGCCAATTAGAATGCTTTGGTTCTTTAAATATCCTGTCTCCCACTCCACCCCACACCAAATTTCTTCCTGCATCTGAAAGACATTCTGATAGGTTAATAGGGTTACCTTTGTTAATCTTGGAGTAGGTGGCAACAGATTAGTTTAAAAACTAAAGATTATCTTTATTTGTCACAAGTACATCAAAGCATTGAAACACTGTGAAATGGAGACAGGATCAACGACCAACACAGTGCAAACACAATATGTGCTGGGGGCAGCCCGCAAGTTTCACCGTTAACCAGCACCAAGATCGCACGGCCACGATTAACTACCCATAACCTTAAACCCCTCACCTTTGGAATGTGGGGGAAAAACAGAGCACCCGGAGGAAACCCACGTGTTTATGGGGAGAATGTACAAATTCCTTATAGGCACCATCAGGAATTGAACCCAGATCCCAGTATGTCGTGAGAGTTGGAGGAATTGTTAAAACCTTGAATCAGGAACCTGTGACCCACTGAGGTCCTCTGGCAGATTCTAAGACTCAATAAAGTTGGATGGCCAAAAGCTTTCGTAAGACATGAGTGTGAAGGATATCTTCAAGGAGGGGAGGAAAGGTTGTTACGTACCCCGTAACTGGGTTGCCAAACCAGCAGAAATGGATCACTCAGTTGGAGTCTGGAGTACTAGAACTAAGAAAGTTTTATTAAAGAAACGAGCAACACAGTAATCGAAAGGATAATAAATGCAACAGTTCAGCGATGATAAACACACATGTGCACAGAATTAAGATAACAGCATCAATCAAGCTCTATCGTTGTCTAGGGGTAAATGACCAAATTTCAAAATGACTCAAAGTTCAGTCCAGTTCAGTTCGCAGTAATCGTTGCCATGGCGATGGACAACGTGGGGGAAGAGAGAGATAGAATAGGAACAACTGATCATTCAGAACAGCTTCACTCAGACCAGCGATATGGCTCACAAACAGCTTTTGGGCGGGTCCTTGGTGATGTCACCTGAGGTCACCGACTGTGACCCCTCCTCCAGATGCGGTCGATCCTCTGCAGTGAACCCGGCACCCAGGCAAGGGCGAACACACACCGGGTTCCCGCTGATCGTACCTTTCCACCCTTGTCGTTGTCTGATACTTCTCACCCACTCGTGAGAGGCGCACCGCTTCCAGGGTCTCGTTACCTCGGGTGGCGTGTGTCCCTGTCTTAGCGAACCTGTCCCTTTTTATCCCCCTGCTGGGGTATCGCCTGTCCATCACTTCAAACAGTTCAGGGTTCAAAGGGGGGGAGCCGCTCCAGACAGCTCTCTCTCCCACATCCCTTCATTACACATCTCCAGACGCTGCTCCATTGTTCCTTATCTCTCCTTCCCCTGAGGGCAGGTGGCAGACCAACTGCTGATGCCACTGATGCTAACCCAGGCCAGCAAACATCTTAATTTTATGTGTATTCTCGTAACAAGGTTTAAAGAGGGTTGCCTATAATGGTCATCAAGGAAGGAGCAATTCAGATTGGAGAGGCACACCAGGTTGGACTGGAAGGTCATGGAGATGTGAAAAGTTTGTTTTGATGAAAAGTCCTGGCTTGAAGCAGCAACTGTTTATTCCCCTCCATAGATGCTGCCTGACCTGCTGAGTTCCTCTAACATATTTGAGTGTGTGACTCAAGATTTCCAGCATCTGCAGGATCCCTTGTATCTCATATTTCCATTGCCCATTTCATTGGCTGAAGTTTGCCAGTTCATCACCTGTGAGGTGTGGCACATGTTGGAAGTCCAGCTACCATCGGCCACCCTGTCTAGTTCATCCCAGAAGTGTCAGATGAGTGAATGGTTGTTAATTTGGTAAAGGATATTGGCTACAAGACTGAGAGAACAACCTTTTCACTGTTCAGTCTTTCTTCATCAATGAGATAAGGGCATAAAGATGTACAACCCTTCCCCCAATGCAACTGATCTCACCTATCGCCTCTATCTTGTACTCCTTCTCCTCCCCAACCTTCTCATTCTGCCATTCTACCCCTTCCTTTCCAGCCCTGATGACGGATCTCAGCCTGAAAAGTTGACTGTTCATCCCACTCCATAGACGCCACCTGACCTGTTGAGTTCCTCCAGAATTTTTTGTGTTTTTTGCTTCATCTTTAAAGTTTTCCTCAAACAAATGAAATGTGGTTTAGTAATTACAAAACATTGCAAATGTTTTTGCAATCTAGACCCTTGAAAATCCCTCACTCATATCAGTACATTTCATGGATCTGGTCAAAGTTGCCTTAATGGACTTTGCATCTGGTCCTGACCTCACTATGGCTGCCCTTCTTCAGGCCGTCGTAGTGATTCATAATTGAGTGTCCAGTTCTGGGCGCAAGTCAGCTTAATGAAATGAAATGACAGTTGTGCCACACCAGTCCCACTGAGATTTGAAGAAGCCAAGACGGCAGGCTGGGAGAACAGGCTGATCGTGGCTTTTAGGCATTAGGGATTGCATGGTTACTGAAAGACAATGAACGCTTTCCTTTTTAAACTGAAGATGTTGTTCAGGCCAGTAAGAGTCTGAGTGAATCATCTGACCCCCAAGGATAGATTGGTTGGGAAATTTAAAAATTTAACTGCTTAGAAATTGCATTTTGCTCATAGGTGGTGAATTTGGTGTTAAAGCTCATTGAGGGAATCCTGAAAATTTAGTAACTAAAAACAAAATATGTATGTATTTCCTCCAGCTTTGATGCAGTAAAGTGCAGCCTACATGATTTCCCCTCAGCATCTGCCTACCAACACTGCAGCTGCTGTGTCTTGGCTGCTAAGCATCTTGGGAAGTATGTCAAGGTATATGCGCCATGACAGCTGCAGCATCTGGTTGCCATGGAGAGAAGGGAAAACATGGGGGAATGGGGAAATAAGGTGTCTGGTTACCTTCACCTGTATTCACGAAAGTGATCTGCTCATATTGAAACACAAAATTCTGAAGCAGTAGGCGCTGAGATGATATTCCCCTTGATGAGGAACCTAAACCAGTGGGTATAGTCTCTCGATGCAGTGTCTCCCTTCTAAGATGGAGGCAAAGACCAAATTTTATCTCAAGGATTTTTGAATTTTTGGAATGATCCACCCCAGAGAGTAACGTTTCCTCTAGTTTTTTTTTTACACAGGTGCGTGGACCAACTATTGCTCTGAGCTAGAAATTTTTACACTGCCTAAAAACTGCGTGGCACTTTAAATGAAGGGTCTCATCCTGAAACATTTAATGTTTACTCTTTTCCATAGATGCTGCCTCTCCTGCTGAGTTCCTCCAGCATTTTGTGTGTGTTACTTTGATTTCCAGCATCTGCAGATTTTCTCTTGTTTGTGGTGCTTTAAATGCTTTTTTTTTTGTAATATGCCTACTATGAATATTTAGAATGAAAATTGAAAAATCACATACTTTTGATATTATTCATTAATTGAAGGGTATAATGAAATACAGTACAACAAAGAAAATCTTTCACGCTTTGTAAACTTTTTCTTGACTGTCTTTATTCCAGCTGCGCAGCAACAAAGGCTACGTGCGTGGGAGCGTTTCAGTTACTGCGCGGCTGCTCACGCATGTAGGTTAAAGGGAACAGTGTCAGAGAGTTTTACAAGCTGAAGACTGAGTCCAAGGATTTTTGGGATGTCGAGGGTTAGGAGGAACCTAGCAGGGTATGGTGTTATTGTAGTAACTTCTACTTTAAAAAAGGCACACTCGAGAACTTCATGCGAAAGAAACAACTTTATCTTGAACTTCAAAACTGTTATGTATATACAGAGACTTTTTACAACCGTTACAGCATTGCAGGGACACTATATACAAAGCCCACCGGAAGTAAAAAAAGAACGGAAGTAGAACCCCCCATTATCCTAAATAGTATTAACTTACTTTGAATAATGCTCACATCACAACAGTTATAGTCAAGAACTAGTGGAGTGACGTAGCAGCGTCAGTGAGGTGAATGAAAAAACTTTGGCTCATAAAAACGCTGGAGAAATTCAGCTAGTCAGGCAGCGTCTATGGAAGGAAGTGGACAGTCAATGTTTCAGACTGAGGCCCTTGACCTGGCTTGTCAGATGACCAGAAACATTTATTGAAGCGTTTCCCTCCACAAATGCTGCTGGACTTGTTGAATTCTTCCAGCGTTTTCTGTATAACTCCAGATTCCAGCTTCTCCAGGCTCTTCGTGTTTCAAACTTTGACTTATGCTTCTTCTATCATGAAATCATTAACTCTGTTGTGCCATGTAATGTATTGCAATCAAGGGAAAATTACATCAATCTGATTCAGCGAAATTCCTTTTGCTGAGGTCAGCAGAGTACTAAAGTTGGCTTTGCCTACCTATGCCCCTTTAAACGTAGAACACAGAACACAAGACAGATCCTTCAACCCATGATGTTGTGTAGACCTTTTAACCTACTCTATGACTAAACTAAAACTTCCCTCCCACCTAGTCCTCCATTTATCTATAATCCACGTACCAACCTAAGAGTCCCTTAGCGACCCTGAAGTATTTGCCTCTATCGTCACCCCTTGCTGCATATTCCACACATCCACCATTCTTTGTATAAAAACAAAGTCTACCTCTGACAAGAGGAATTCTGCAGATGCTGGAAATTCAAGCAACACACATCAAAGTTGCTGGTGAACGCAGCAGGCCAGGCAGCATCTCTAGGAAGAGGTACGGTCGATGTTTCAGGCCGAGACCTTTCATCCTGACGAAGAGTTTCGGCCTGAAACGTCAACCGTACCTCTTCCTAGAGATGCTGCCTGGCCTGCTGCGTTCACCAGCAACTTTGATGTGTGTCTACCTCTGACATTCCCCTTTCCAAATACCTTAAAGTTATACCCCCTTGTGTTAGTCATTTCTGCCTTGGGGAAAAAGTCTCTGGCTGTCCACACAATACATGCTGCTTATTATCCCACACACCTCTATCAAGTCACCTCATTCTCCTTCGCTCCACACCTCACTCGGCCTATCTTCATAAGGCATGTTTTCTAATCCAGGCAGCAACCTGGTAGATCTCCTCTGCAGCAACTCCAAAGTTTCCACATCCTTCTGATATTGAGGCAACCAGAAACGAACACAATATTCCAAGTGCAGTCTAACCAGAGATTTATAGAGCTGCAACATTACCTCGCGGCTCTGGAACTCAATCCCCCATTAGTGACGTCTAGCACACCAGTTTCTTAATCACGCCATCAACTTTCAACTTAAAAACCAACTCAAAGTCTTTCTTAGCCTGGATCAGTATCTGTTTCTCTTCAAAGGATTGAGTTCTCCTTTCAAGATTACAACACAGGACTCCAGGTTCTGCACGCAGTCCACAACCTCCATTACAAAGGCGGGAACACAAGGACGGGAGCTGGGCTGAAATACGTAGCAGACAACTTCTTTGGATCTACCAAACTGAGGCGTCCAGTTCCCAAGGTACGTGAGGGAAAGTGATTCTCCATAAAAGTTTCTCCCACTAAGTATCTCCTGTGTCTTAATAATATCAGTATACCTCATTGTCTACCTCACTGTTTGTCTGCTCTGTAGCTCTTTATTCTGCATTCTGTTATTGATTTCCCCTGTACCACCTCAATCACTGTTGCAATGAAATAATCTGTATGGATGGAATGCAAATTAAAGCTTTTCATTGTACCTTTCCCCCTGTGACAATAAATAGATAGATAGATAGATACTTTATTGATCCCGAGGGAAATTGGGTTTCGTTACAGCCGCACCAACCAAGAATAGAGCATAAATATAGCAATACAAAAACCACAAACAATCAAACAACAAAATGCAAACTATGCCAGATGAAAAATAAGTCCAGGACCAGTCTATTGGCTCAGGGTGTCTGACCCTCCACGGGAGGAGCTGCAAGTTCGATGGCCACAGGCAGGAACGACCTCCCGTGCCGCCCAGTGTTGTATCTCGGTGGAATATGGCCGAAGTCCAACAGTAAAAAGTTCAATACCCGGTCTACAAACACGTTCCTCAATCGTAATATGACCCAGATTGCACCATCTGTTGTTAACCAGAACAGTAAGCACCCAACTCTTTTACGCTTACCGCTCTCAGTGCACTTCCAGGCAGCCCGAACGATCTGGAAGCCGTCCATGGAGAAGTTTTGATCGGGTATGTCCTCGTGCAACCCCGTTCCAGTGAAACACTTAACACTGCACTCCCAAAATGTTCTGTGACGCCTGGCTAGCGCCATGAACTCGTCCATTTTATTACCCACCGAACTCCTCTTCTCCATAAGTCTCTGTTGTCTCGACCTGGTTCTCCTTCCTCGACTTTATGATCCCCCTCTGCACCCTCTGTGTGTTTTCCTCCAGATTTCAGCAGGGGTGTCCGCCGCTCTGCTCACTAAACCGGCTGGCATAAGCACAAGCAGCTGGTAATAAGCCAATTAACCAATTTTACCAAATTTTAGTGTCTGAATGGCCTATATGCTAGGTTCTTCTGTTTTGATTGTCAGATCCGGCCAGGTCAGTAAAATCTGTTTTGGGCATACAGTATGTCCTTAATCAGTGAATGCACTATCAGAACAGCATACACTGGAATTCTTAGGAGTTGAGTTGCATTATTTCTCAGTGTGCTCGATGGCTATGTATTCAAAAGAAGTGCTCTCCTCCCTCTGTGCCAATTTGCTTAGGAGTGAGCTAGCTCTTATGGTAACAAATGTGAAAGTGCAGTAAACATCAAATGGGTCTTTAACCTCTTGTGGGCTGATGTTTTTTGTGTTTAGATCGCTATCCTGATAACCGATGGGAAATCACAGGATAACGTGAATCAGCCAGCCTTAAAGTTGCAGAGCCAAGATGTTAAATTATTTGCAGTTGGTACGTTCTTTGTCTGTTTACTTGGGCGGTATTTGTACACTGGAGATATCTGTGAGTCCGTGAGCCCACTGGAAGCCAGTGGCCCAGAGGCAGCCTTTCCTGGGGTTGGAGACTGATCCATTTGTGGGTGGGTGGGTGTGGAGAAAAACAGTTGTTTTGTTACGATTGTTCTGTTATTGTTGTCAGTGTTGTTCTGCTGATATTGTGGATATGCTATGTGTGGCAAAACATGTGGGTTGCCCGCAGCGCATCTTTAGGTTGTGTTGGTTGTTAATGTAAGCGACACATTTCGCTGTCTGTTTCGATGTACAGGAGATAAATCTGTGTCTGAAATGAGAAGCAATTTCTGGTTCTGATGCTCGTTGGTGACGAGGCTGATGGTTCAATGTTCTCTTCTCTCCCACTCCAGGGATTAAGAACGCTGATAAGCAGGAACTCGATGAGATTACCTCAAAGCCTACCAAGGATTATTCCTTCTTTGTGACTGACTTCAAGATCCTAAAGACTCTGTCGCTGCTGATTTCCAAGAGGGTTTGTTCCACGGCGGGGGGCACCCTGGATGAAGCAGGAGGTAAAGACAGAAAACACATTATGAACCTGTTCAATGTGTTTAGTTGTTTGGAATATGGAGCTCTGACCAGGACATTGGGAACATGCACACATGTTGGGGTTCTCATCGCTCATGGGCTGTTTAAGTTTATTTGTTTATTTAGCAATACAGTGCGGAGTAGTTCCTTCCAGCCCTTCGAGCCACTCCTCCCCAGCAACCCCCGACAAACCCGATCTAACTCTAACCTGATCACAGAACAGTTTACTTTAACCTACTGTACCTGGTATGTCTTTGGACCAGGGAGGAAATTGGAGCATCTGGGGGAAAGCCCAGACGTTCCACGGGAGGATGTACAGAGATTCTTTACAGGCAGTGCCAGAGGTGAACTCTGAACTCCGATGCCCCAGGCTGTCATAGTGTCACGCCAACTGCTACGCTATTGTAGCACCCAAACCAGACAAGAGCTTTTGTGGTAACACTAATGAGCTGATTGACCTGTTGCAAGCTCCCCGTCCAGAATTGAGGACTTAGATTATAAGAGAGGTTGAGGTTTGGACTTTATTCCCTGGTACATGGGAGAATGAGGGAGATTTGACAGAGTATACAAAATTGAGGGTATAGATAGGATAAGTGCAAGCAGGCTTTTTCCACTGAGGTTGGGTGAGACCAGAATGAGAGGTCATAGGTTAAGGGTAAAAGGTGAAATGTTTAAGGGGAACCTGAGGGGAAACTTCTTCACTCAGAGGACGGTGAGAGTGTGGAATGAGCTGCCAGCACAAGAGGTGGATTTGGGTTCAATTGCAGTGTTTAAGAGAAACCTGGATAGGTACGTGGATGGGAAGGGTATGGAGGGCTATGGGACAGGTGCAGGTTGATGGGACGAGACAGAGTAATAGTTTGGCATGGACTAGAGGGGCTAATGTGGTATAGTGTTCTATGACTCTGTTAGAGTAGCTGCTCTGCCTGTGACAGCAAGAAATTGCAGAGAGGTTTGGACACAGCCCAGTCCATCAACCAATCCCGCATCCATTCCACTAACTCCTGCTGCCTTGGGTAAGCAGTCAATGTAAGCAAGGACCACTCCCCCCCCCCCCCCCACGCAGGTCATTCTCTCTTTTCACCCTCCCATTGGGCTGGAGATACATAAGCTTGACAATATGTACCACCAGGCTCAAGAGCAGTGTCTTTTCCACCATCATATGAATGTTGACTGGGTAGTGGGTAATGGCTCCATATGTCACTACTACAGGGTGTGATGACCCTGCCTTACACGAGTCCCGGGCTCGGCTGGCTCCGGCTGACAGTACCCAGTATGGGCCCCTATCCAGGGTTACGGATCCCACTGCCTTGTGGGTATCTTCGGGAGAAGAGAAGGCTGAGGAGTAAACCCTACACAAATCTGGAGTGGAGCCCCTAAGGCAGTTGGATGACGTATCACGTCACCTCTCGGCAGCTCCTGCAGCCAAGCTGATGCCAAAAGTATTGCTTCGCGTTCCATTGGACCAGATCCGCGAGGCCGAGAGGGGGATCTTGATGTCTGGGCAGCCCAGGATCTCCATATTCATCACCTAGGTCTGCACCCCCAAACTGGGCACATCCATTGTCTACTTAGACAGACGGAGCCATGAATGAATGTTGAGTGGACCTCTTGTACACTAAGGAGAAGATTTTGATCTCTCAGTCTACCTCGTTGTGACTCTTGCACTTTATTTGTCCACCTGCACTGCACTTTCTCTGTAACAGTAACTATATTCTGCATTCTGTTTTTTTTTTTGTTTATCTGTTGTACTTCCAGTTGTGTACAGAATGATCTGTGTGGATGAACCAGAACCAGGCTTATGATCACTGACACATAGTATGTAGTGAAATTTATGGAAAAGAGTAAACACTCGATGTCTCAGGCAGAGACCCTTCATCAGGACTGGAAAGGAAGGGGAGAAGTTAGAGGAAGAAGGTGGGGTGAGGGTGGGGGAGAATGAAGTACAGGAGAGGGAGAGGAGGTGTGGTAAACAATTGGCTTTGTCCCCCTCTCTCAGTTTCTCCAATTACCAGCTACCTTGAACATCTTTCTCCCCCACCTTCTTACTCTGGTTTCTCCTCTTCCTTTCCAGTCCTGATAAAGGGTCTTGGTCCGAAACATCGACTGATTACTCTTTTCCATAGATGCTGCCTGACTTGCTGAGTTCCTCCAGCATTTTGTGTGTGTGTTGCTTTGGATTTCCAGCCTCTGTAGACCTTTTCATGTATGTGATGTTATGAAATCTGTTGTTTTGCAGCCACAATACTGTGGAATACATAAAAAATATTACTACAAGTTACAGTTAGAAATGTATATACTGAATGGTGGATTCCAGTTAATTGGGACCAGTGCATTTTGGCCCAATTAAGCGGCTGCTCAACTTGAATGTGGCTGATTTATTATTCTTCTCAACTCATCCCCCTGCCTTTTCAATGTAACCTTTGACTCCTTACTAAACAAGAACCTATCAATATCTGCTTAAATATACCCGGTAACTTGGTCTTCACAGCCATCTGTGTCAATGAATTCCACAGATTCACCACCCTCTGGCTAAAGAAATTCCTCCTCATCTCCGCTCTAAATGGACGTCCTTCTATTCTGAGGCTGTACCCTTTGGTCCTAACACCGCCACTGCTGGAAACATCCTCTCAACATCTACTCTATCTAGGTCTTTCAATACTTGGCTTGCTACATACAACACCCCTCATCATACATTAACCTTGGGAAAATGACTCATATTTTAATATGTTTATATCAGATCATCCTGCAGCGTCCAACTTTCCAGAGAGAACAGTCCAATTTTGTCCAAACTTTCCCTGAAGCTTATACACCCCAATCAAGGCAGCATCCTGGGGAACCCCTTCTGTACCCTTTCCAAAGCATCTACTTCACTCCTGTAATGCGGTGACCAGAACTACACATAATACTCATTTGTGGCCTAACTAAAGTTTTGTATGGCGGCAACATGACTTCATGACTTTAGTACTCAATGTCCTGAGTTGTGTAAGTTGTACATTTTTGTTTCCTGTCATCAGCCCTTCTTGTTAAGGTGCCTTGTAGGTTTAGCCACTGTCACCTCCAAGTGCAAAGAGGGAAGGGTTAGATTGATTGTCGAGTAGGTTTATATTGGTCAACACAACACTGTGGGCAGAAGGACCCATGAGGTTTACTCGTCTCTGCGCTGAACTGAGTCTGTATCCAATGCAACTAACGGGCTCCTAGACCGGCTGCAGTGATGATTGGTTTCGCGGCTGTGGACTTATTTTTGTGAAGTTAATTTCTGAATGTTAGTTGCTTACTTTTATTGTTTGCACGATTTGTTTATTTTCTGCACGTTGGGCGTTTGACAGTTTTTTAAAATGAGTTTCTTTGTTTTGTGGCTGCCTGTAAGGAGACAAATCTCAATGTTGTATATAGTAATCATGTTTTGGTAATAAATGTACATTGAACTTTTACTGTTCTATACTCAGTGGGCATGTTGTTAGGTACACGTGTACACCTGCTTGTTAATACAAATATCTAATCAGCTAATCATGTGGCATCAACTCAGTGCATAAAAGCATGCAGATATGGTCAAGAAGTTCAGTTGTTGTTCAGCCCAAACATTAGAATGGGGAAGAAATGTAATCTAATTGACTTTGGCCATGGAATGATTATTGGTGCCAGATGGGGTGGTTTGAGTATCTCAGAAATTACTGATCTCCTGGGATTTTCAGACACAACAGTCTCTAGAGTTTACAGAGAATGGTGTGAAAAACAAAAAGAATATACAGTTAGCAGCGGGTTTACGGGTGAAAATGCCTTGTTAATGACAGAGGTCAGATGAGAATAGCCAAACTGGTTCAAGCAGACAAGAAATAACTCAAATAACCATGCATTACAATAGTGGTGTGTAGAGAAGCATCTCTGAATGCACAACACTTTGAACTTTGAAGTGGATGGGCTACAGCAGCAGATGACCGTACCGGGTTCCATGCCTGTGGACAGTTTATTAGGTACACTCCTGTACCGAATACACTGGCCACTGAGTGTATATTCACTCATTGACCTACTTGCAGCAGGATCTATGTCAATCAGTTCCTTTGCCAGGTTATCAGGTATCTTCTGCTATTGACCCACAACACACTCATGAATTAGACTTCAAATGGATCCTAATGTCACCATATACCATCCTGAGTTTCATTTTCTTGCAGTTATTTAGATTAGATTAGATTATAAGGACACTCAATCCTCATTTATTGTCATTTAGAAATGCATGCATTAAAAAATGATACAATGTTCCTCCAGAAAGATATCACAGAAACACAAGACAAACCAAGACTAAACTGACAAAACCACATAATTATAACATATAGTTACAACAGTGCAAAGCAATACCATAATTTGATAAAGAGCAGACCATGAACACGGTAAAAAAAGTCTCAAGTCCCGATAGCCCATCATCTCACGCAGACGGTAGAAGGGAGAAATTCTCCCTGCCACGAACCTCCAAGCGCCACAAACTCACCGATGCATTGGAAGCACCCGACCGCAGCTGACTCTGAGTCCGTCCGAAAACTTTGAGCCTCCGACCAGCCCTCTGACACCGAGCACCAAGCAGCATCTCTGCCGAGCGCTTCGACTCCGCCCCGGTCGCCGAGCAACAAGCAAAGCCGAGGACTCGGAGCCTTCCCCTCCGGAGATTCTGGATCACACAGTAGCAGCGGCAGTGAAGCGGGCATTTCAGAAGTTTCACCGGATGTTCCTCCGTGCTCTCACGTCTGTCTCCGTCAAATCAGGATTGTGCACGGCACCCTACTTGACAGATAACAGATATCATTCACCAGAGTGGCCACTGCCGCGCCGCCATCTTTTCCTCTTTACAGGAAAGTACAACATCATTTATGAAAAATTATACATATTGTAGTGTTCATGGGTTTGTGGACCGTTCAGAATTCTGATAGCAAGGGGATGGAACTCTTCCTGAATCATTACGATCTTTTAGATCTTGTAACTCCTATCTGATGGTAGAGAAGAAGGCATAACCAGGGATGATGAAGGTTCAAAGTTCCAAGTTCATTTATTATCAAAGTGTGTATGAATTATACAACCTTGAGATTCATCTGCTTATAAGCAGCCGCAAAGCAAGGAACCAGAAAGTGCCTAATTTAAAAGAAAGACCAGCACCTTTTAAAGGTGCAGAGTAAGGGAAAAAAAAGGACACAGATCATGCAAGCAGTAAAAGGAAGCAACAGCATTCTGAACCAACATGAGTCCATAGATCTGGAGCAGCTGGAGTTGGCCCATCGCCTCCATCTCAGTTCATCACACAGCGGAGAAAATTGCCACAAAGCTCCTAAATTACCTTAAGTGATGGATAATTTGTCATAAGTTATATAATATATACTACTTTTATGTACCTAGTACTTTAAAACAAACCAAAACCGCTCAGAGACTAAGCACGGGAGTTTGACACTGTATGATGCATTCCAATAATGAAGTTCTAAGTCATAGAAAGTATGTTCAATCCTTTATTTAGAAACCTGCAAAGGTGAACGATCTTGTAATGATAAAAAAACTAATGAAACTAAAACTAGTAATATAACAAATAAGCAGTCTGAGCATATTCAAAGGTATTTAGTGTATTGAAATATAACTGTCGGAGCCATGAGTCCTGTGCTGTGTGTGTTTATTATGTGCATTATGGTAACTCATCACATTAGTGGGAGCGTGGTAAAGGCAAAGGGAATAAATCACGCATTCCTACTTATTTCATATCAGTTTGTAGCTTGGGACCATGGAGGTCATCTCTTTGCTGACCACTGAGATAACACTCAATAATACTTAATTGTATGTTTGCTAATAAAAAATCAGAATAGGGAACTTGAATCTTTGGAGCAATCATTGCAGCAATGGGTGCATCCATATAACAGCTCCGCCCGAGATCGCAGGCATGTGGCAATTGTTTTGCATTGATTTTGGATCAATTTGGATCAGTTTTGCCGCAATAGTTACTAAGTGAAGTGTTCTTAAAGAGTTCTTAAGGAAAATTTTTCCCTCAACCTATCCCCTGCTCTAATCAGACTAAAAACTGAACTAAAGACAAAGCGTAAATACGCAACTATACTCTTCAAACCTACCACGTCCCAACCCCACCTGACAGATACCCATAATAAATATGCAACACAAAATACAATACAGATAGAAAATATATACATATATATACATATCTCCTACTCCCTGAGATTCATTTACTTGCAGGCACTTACAGGAAAGTACAGAATTACAATAGACTTTATGAAAAATTATACATAAAGAAAGACTGACAAACAACCAACATACAAAAGCAGACAGACCGCAGAAATAATAATAATAAAAATAAATAAATAATATTGAGAACCTGAGGTGTAAAGTCCTCGAGAGTAAGTCTGTAGGTTGTGGAGAAGTTCACTGTTAAGGTGAGGGAAGTTATCCATGTTGGCCAGAACCTCTCTATTTCCCAATATGAAGGGTGTGTACTTATGAGTGGTAATGTATATTGACTGTAATTTTAAAAGGCTATCAATTTGTGTTCAAGTTTGAAATTGTTTATTTGCCGTTTCCCTTAGCTACCCAAGTGCCCGGGGGCCCCTCTAATCTGACCTTCAGTGACAAAAGTTTTGAATCGATGTGGATTCGCTGGATTGCAGCTGTGGGACCTGTGACAGGATATAAAGTTCAATACACTCCTCTCAACACAGTGGGTTTTCCGATCACAGCTGAACTCCGAGAGGTGAGCATTGTACATCGACAGTGTGTGCCTCTAGACCAAAGGTAGAAGTACGAGTGGGAAACTCTGGAGATACTCAGAATCAGAATCAGGTTTAATAACACCGATGTACGTCGTGAAATTTGTTGTTATGCGGCAGACGTACATTGCGATAAATAATAAATTATAAATTACAATTTGAAGTGTATATAAAAATTAAATTAATGAAGTAGTACAAAAAGAGAGGGAAAAAATAATGAGTTAGTGTTCATGGGGAAGGCTAGTGGTGTAGTGGGATCAGCACTGGACTTCAAGGCAGATGATCCTGAGTTCAAACCCAGCCCAGGTCCCAACCTGCTTCCGTATCTTGCCATGAAAACCCTATGGACTCTATGAATCACCAACAGTCGGATTCGACTAAAATGACTAAACAACAACAACATGGGTTTGTGGATTCGTTGTCCATTTAGAAATCTGATGGTGGGGAGAAAATAGAGGTAATGCCTCAGAATTAAGAAGGGAGGAAACACGAAGACCTTACAATGGAAAGAGCAGGAGGGATACGCAGAGTGATAGAAATACAACAAATGGCTATTTTATTAGGTATGTCCTGTGCCTAATAAAGTGGCCACTGAGTGTACGTTTGTGGTCCTCTGCTGCTGGAGCCCATTCATTTCAAAGACAAACACGTTGTACATTCAGATACCGTTGTATCTGTTGTGTGGTTATTTGAATTAGTCACCTTCCTGTCAGCTTGAACTAGTCTGCCCATTCTCCTCTGAACTCCCTCATTAACAAAGCATCTTCACTCACTGAATGATTTTTAATTTTTGCACCATTCTCTATAAACTCTAGAGACTACTGTGCATAAAAACCCCAAGAGATCAGCAGTTTCCGAGATACTCAAGCCATTCCATCTGGCACCAACAATCATTCCACAGTCAAAGTCACTTAGATCACATTTCTTCCCTATTCTGATATTTGGACTGAACAACAACTGAACCTTTTGACCATGTCTGCATGCTTTTATGCATTGAGTTGCTGCCACATGATTGGCTGACCACCACTCTGCTCCGTCTAGCGGAATTAGTCCTTACTCTTAATAATTTCTCCTTTTGCTCCTCCGATTTCCTCCAAACTGAAGGTGTAGCTATGGGCACCCGTATGGGTCCTAGCTATGCCTGCCTTTTTGTTGGGTTTGTGGAACAATCTATGTTCCGTGCCTATTCTGGTATCTGTCCCCCACTTTTCCTTCGCTATATCGACGACTGCATTGGCGCTGCTTCCTGCACGCATGCAGAACTCGTTGACTTTATCAACTTTGCCTCCAACTTTCACCCTGCCCTCAAGTTTACCTGGTCCATTTCCGACACCTCCCTCCCCTTTCTAGATCTTTCTGTCTCTGTCTCTGGAGACAGCTTATCCACTGATGTCTACTATAAGCCTACTGACTCTCACAGCTATCTGGACTATTCCTCTTCTCATCCTGTCTCTTGCAAAAACACCATCCCCTTCTCGCAATTCCTCCGTCTCCGCCGCATCTGCTCTCAGGATGAGGCTTTTCATTCTAGGACGAGGGAGGTGTCTTCATTTTTTAAAGAAAGGGGCTTCCCTTCCTCCACTATCAACTCTGCTCTTAAACGCATCTCCTCCATTTCACGTACATCTGCTCTCACTCCATCCTCCCACCACCCCACTAGGAATAGGGTTCCCCTGGTCCTCACCTACCACCCCACCAGCCTCCGGGTCCAACATATTATTCTCCGTAACTTCCGCCACCTCCAACGGGATCCCACCACTAAGCACATCTTTCCCTCCCCCCCCCTCTGCATTCCGCAGTGATCGCTCCCTACACAACTCCCTTGTCCATTCGTCCCCCCCATCCCTCCCCACTGATCTCCCTCCTGGCACTTATCCGTGTAAGCGGAACAAGTGCTACACATGCCCTTACACTTCCTCCCTTACCACCATTCAGGGCCCCAAACAGTCCTTCCAGGTGAGGCATCACTTCACCTGTGAGTCGACTGGGGTGATATACTGCGTCCGGTGCTCCCGATGTGGCCTTTTATATATTGGTGAGACCCGACGCAGACTGGGAGACCGCTTTGCTGAACATCTACGCTCTGTCCGCCAGAGAAAGCAGGATCTCCCAGTGGTCACACATTTTAATTCCACATCCCATTCCCATTCTGACATGTCTATCCACGGCCTCCTCTACTGTAAAGATGAAGCCACACTCAGGTTGGAGGAACAACACCTTATATTCCGTCTGGGTAGCCTCCAACCTGATGGCATGAACATTGACTTCTCTAACTTCCGCTAGGCCCCACTTCCCCCTCGTACCCCAGCTGTTACTCATTTTTATGCACACATTCTTTCTCTCACTCTCCTTTTTCTCCCTCTGTCCCTCTGAATATACCTCTTGCCCATCCTCTGGGTCACCCCCCCCCCGTCTTTCTTCCCGGACCTCCTGTCCCATGATCCTCTCATATCCCCTTTTGCCTATCACCTGTCCAGCTCTCGGCTCCATCCCTCCCCCTCCTGTCTTCTCCTATCATTTTGCATCTCCCCCTCCCCCTCCAGCTTTCAAATCCCTTACTCACTCTTCCTTCAGTTAGTCCTGACGAAGGGTCTCGGCCTGAAACGTCGACTGCGCCTCTTCCTATAGATGCTGCTTGGCCTGCTGCGTTCACCAGCAACTTTGATGTATGTTGTTTGCATTAACGAGCTGGTTTACGGTGTACCTAATAAAGTGGCCACTGAGTGTAGGGAAATACAGCACAGCGGGGGCTGTATTTCATTTGGAGTCTGAGGGGATTTGATATGTCACCAAATACTCTAGCAAATTTCTACAGATGTTAGTGGAGAGCATTCCAACTGCTTGCGTTACCGTCTGGTGTGGAGTCGCCACTGCACAGGAACGGAAAAAGTGGCAGAGAGTTGTAACCCCAGCCAGTTCCTTCAGGGACATTAACCTCCCCGGCACAGGGGCATCTGGAAAAGGTGATGCCTCAAGAAGGCGGCATCCATGATTAAGGACCCACACCACCCAGGACATGTCCTCTTCTCATTACCACCATCAGGGAGGGGGTTCAGGAGCCTAAAGACACACTCTCAACATTTTAGGAACAGCTTTTTCACTTCCGCCACCAGATTTCTGAATGGTCCATAAGCCCGTGAATGATACCTCACTATTTAGCTCCCTTCTGGTATGACTTATTTATTTATATTTGTTATTGTACCTTATAGTTTTTACTGTATTGCTCGGTACTGATGTCACGAAACAACAATTTTCACAACATATGTCAGTGATAATAAGATACTGCCCATTATGCCTCTGGTGTTTGGGGTAGCAATGAAGGTCCTCCATCTCTGACAGTGTTCAGGGCTTCCTTCATGTCAGTAGCTTCACACCCAGATGTAGAAGCATCCATCATTGCTGTTTCCGTAACAATTTGGTTTGATCAGTCAGAGTTATTAGCCCTGAACTGAACCCCTGAACCTGGAGGACCGGTGGACCATTCTTAGTCTGTCCTCTACCCTTTGACCTGTTTGGCATGGGTGACCCTACCAAGAGCCAAAACATTAATCCCTGACTCCAGCCAACATAGCTCTCCAGGTCACTGAGACACACAAACCTCCGAACCCAAGGACGAGGTTGTGGTCTTCTTGGAGGCAGTGATAAAAAACCTGATTCTGAGCACTGTGCTCAATTCTTGTCGGCTCACTACAGGAAGGATGTGGAAGCCATAGAAGAGGTGCAGAGGAGATTTACAAGGATGTTGCCTCTTGGATTGGGGAGCATGCCTTATGAAAACAGATTGAGTGAACTCGGCCTTTTCTCCTTGGGCGATGGAGGATGAGAGGTGACCTGATAGAGGTGTATAAGATGATGAGAGGCATTGATCATGTGGATAGTCAGAGGCTTTTTCCCAGGGCTGAAATGGTTGCCACAGGAGGGCACAGGTTTAAGGTGCTTGAGAGTAGGTACAGAGGAGGTGTCAGGGGTAAGTTTTTTACACAGAGAGTGGTGAGTGCGTGGAATGGGCTGCCGGCAAAGGTGGTGGAGGTGGATGTGATAGGGTCTTTTAAGAGACTTTTGGATAGGTACATGAAGCTTAGAAAAATAGAGGGCTATGGGTAACCCTAGTAATTTCTAAGGTAGGGACATGTTCGGCACAACTTTGTGGGCCGAAGGGCCTGTATTGTGCTGTAGGTTTTCTATGTTTCTATAATCTTGACTCCTCTCTGAAACAACACCGTCACTATCTCAAAGCCTTCAGTGTCCAGTCTTCCACTTCATTCTTCATCGCATGTTTTGCTTCAACAAAAGACTTTCAATCTTAATTTCAGCCCCCAATAATCACAAACATCTTTGCGTCTTTTCTCCCCCTTCACGTTCCTCCCATCACATCTCTCTCCCAGTTTCACTCCTTGTAATTTTTTCACCATTTCTGATCTTCCTCCATGTATTTCCAAATCAGAATGGTGCTCGAATCGGAGGGGAATCACCACATGATTGCGTTGGTTTGCGCCAAAACCCATTGTCCTTTTAGGTGGTAGAAACTACAGGTTTTACGGATAAGTGAACGAAGTCTTTAATTAGACTTTTCACAAAGGTGTAGATCAAGTGGACAGAAAGCTGTCCAGAGTCTGCCCTTTATGGACTCTGTATAGACTTCTTGCTGCCTCAGTAAAGCAGCCAGTATAATCAAAGATCCTACTCATCCTGGGCATTCTCTTTTCTCCCCTCGGCCATCGGGCAGAAGATACTAAAGCCTTTAAGCACATACCAACAGGTTCAACCAGTTGTTGTCAGACTCTTGAACAGACCTCTTAAATGATAAGGACTCTTGACCTCACAATCAACCCTGTTATGACCTTACACCTTATAGGTCTTCCTGAACAACACTTTCTCTATCGCTGTTACACTTTATTTTGCATGACTGTTGTTCTACCTTGTTCTACCTCAATGCACTGTGTAATGATTTGATCTGTATGGACAGTATGTAAGACAAGTTTTTCAGTATACCTCCGTACAATTGACGATAATATTCCAATTCTAGTTGGAACATTGACAAATAAAGCAGGAACGTTGTAGTGAGGTTGGCTTTTACTAACCATGGGGCATTAATGTCTTGTTCAGATCAGCTGAAAAACATCGGCTGCAGTCTACCTTCACTGCAGGACTTGCACCAGGGCAATGAAGCAGACAGGAAATATCATTGCAGACACTATCCACCCAGCAGACTGGGTTTTCCTAAAACTCCCTTTTGGAAAGCACTATCGCTCGTTCAATTCGTGCCATGTTGTATGCCATTGGCAACAATGGTCTTTCTTTGACCTTGACTGTTCTTGGCAAATTTTTCTACAGAAATGGTTTGCCACTGCCTTCTTCTGGACAGTGTCTTTACAAGATGGGAGACCTCATCCATTGTTAATGCTCTGCAGAGTCTGCTTGGCATCAGTGGATGCATAACCAGGACTTGTGATGTGCACCAGCTACTCATACAACCATCCACCACCTGCCCTCAAGGGCAATTAAAACTAAAACATCACACCTTCTTAAAGGTTTCTTCCCCCAGGCAGTTAATCTGATCAATCATTCTAGTCAGCCACCCCCACCCTTTTATTATCTTTATTACCTCCGTTACTGAACTGCTCTGTAAACACGTTATAACACTTTTTATAATGCCTTTTACATTGTAAACACATGCTGGTATTTATGCATTTATGGTAATTTTATTCCTTATCCATACTTTAACCTTTAAGTTTATTTTTTATATAATTCTTTATTCTTATAGTTGTTGAATGTTGATTTTTTTGGTTGCATGTCGTGCCAACACACCACGGCAAATTCCTAATACTTGTACACATATATGGTGAACGAAGTTGATCTTTGTTGATCCTTGAACAGATTACTGTTGGAGCAAATGAAAGCTTGGCCTTTCTGCAAGGGTTGAAGCCTGCTACGGAATATCTGGTGACGGTGATTGCTCAGTACGTCAACAGCATTGGAGAGTCCACTTCAGCCAAGGCCAGGACCAGTAAGTACTGTGAACTGATCTGATATGGAGATCTTGCTATCTACACTTGCTGAACTTTTTCCCCTCTCCACCCTGTAATACCTGATACGACGGGATCAATTCCAGTGGCTGTCGGATGTGCCCGCCGTTCTCTGAGCTAGCTGGAGGCTGGGTATCCTGCAGTGAGTGACGTGCAAAAAGCTTCATCCCATCAGCAAGGCATGAGGCAGGAGTGGGTAGATTAACCTCTGCTTGTCTGGATAGATGTAGCCCTGACAGCTCTCAAAGATATCGACAGCATCCAGGGCAATGTTCCCAGGACTTGGCTTTTTAGAGTATCATTTAGCACGCAAATCACATACGGACTGTGTGCCAAAAGCTCCAGGAGAAAATCCTTCATTGCCCGCTACAGGCCTGCTACCTATGTTTTATGAGAGTGAAGATGACTGAGAGTGAGAACGATCAGACCCAGAGGAGATCAAAGTTCTTATTGACAGTGTTCTGCTAGCTGTTAAAATGACTACCTCTATATATAAAACTTAGTGCGCACTTGTAGTCACTGGGCAAAAAATTGCACAGCACAAGATTTTTGCACACACTGGTCATTACAAATTGGAGGGAACATTGATCCTGGGTATTACTTATGTCTATGTATTCCTTGTAAATGTTGATTATAAGACCATGAGATATAGGAGCAGAATTAGGCCATTTGGCCCATCAAGTCTGCTCCACCATTTCATGGCTGATCCATTTTCTCTCTCAGCCCCAATCTCCTGCCTTCTCCCCGTATCTCTTCATGCCCTCACTATTCAAGGGTCTCTCAGCCTCTGCCTTAAATGACTTGGCCTCCACAGATGCCCGTGGCAATGAATTCCACAGTTTCACCACCCTCTGGCTAAAAAAAAATCCTCCTCATCTCCATTCCAAAAGGACACCCCTCTATTCTGAGGCTCTGTCCTCTGGTCTTAGACTCCCCCACCACAAGAAACATCCTCTCCACATCAACTCTGTCGAGGCCTTTTAACATTCGGTAGGTATCGATGAGATTCCACCACCCCCCCGACCATTCTTCTGAATTCCAGTGAGTAGAGGCCCAGAGCCATCAAACACTCCTCATATGATACGAATCAAGATTTTTCATTGTCATTCATCAATACACAAGTGTAAATGATTGTTACTCTGGATCCCATACAGCATTAAAAAACACAATAAATATAAATATGTAATATTAGCTTATATACATGGACTGATTGTATGTAGACAAAGTGATGCTCTGATGATCTGTGTCATGGTCCTGACTGAACAGTGGCAGGCATCCATGTTTCGGCACTACAATTCCCCGGAGTATGGTTAGCAGCCGCTGTCCCTTTAACACTCAGTCTCCCAACTACTGTCTCCCAAGTTCCTGATCTACCCAGTTCTTCCTCCTCCCACCCCAGCCCCCATCACCTTACTAGTTTTCCCATCTGCCCATCACCCTCACATTCCTCCCATTGGTCCCCTCCCCTTTAAGACTCGGGCTGTCAATTATTGCCTGCCACATTCTTTCATGGACTGTCTATGCTTAAAGGCCTCGTGCTGAGCACTCTGTGCTCAATCATAGGAGTTCCATTTCTAGAACTACTGTTTGGGATTTTGCCTTTGGATTTTGTTTGTGTTGTCCTGTTTATTTCAAGTCTGAGTTAATTCTAGGTCTTTCTCTGCACTTGGGGTCATCCCCATCCGTAGCTCTCTCGTTACAGCTCTGTGACTGTGATGCTGCTGCAAGTAAGTGTACCTTGAGATTGATTTCCTTGCAGGCGTATGTAGGAAAACAAAGCAATGCAATAGAATTTACCAAAAAACAGCTAAACATCCTTTGAAAAACCAAGCCATTTAATCCAATCAACCACCCTGAATACTTCTTCCCTTTACCGCAAGCACCACAGTGGCTACAGTGTATAGTAGCTACAACAGTTGCTTGGCTAGAGTCCTCTGACATCCTGTCCCAAACACCTAGCCTATGATACCACATGGAAACAGCATCGCTTTCATGCTCCCTCCAAGTTGTACCACTATCCTGACTTATCACCGCGCCTTCCTTACCGTTAGATTTAAATCATAGAGCCCTAGAACACTCAGTCTCTCTAGAACTCAATCCCTTGAATCCTGGCATCTTTTCTGCATTCCTTGCAGAAGATCTTATGCCGTCTGATCTGCTGAATGTTTCCAAAATATTCTGTTTTATCTCAGATCTGATTTCCAGTAATCTTCATCAAACCCTCCTCTCGTGAGGAAATTGTCCATCTGGCATTAACCTTATGGATTAGCCACTGTGCATATAGCAAGCTGTATGGCTATAAATGGCATCTCTCCTTATGCAGCTAGTTGTAAAGGGATCATGAGAGGGGATCTCCAAATTATCATCGTCATCATTATGTGCCCTGTCGCATGACATCAGCATTATGTGCCATGTCATATGATATAGGCGAACGTAATCTTTCCATGACCATGACTGATCTTGGCAATTTTTTCTACAGAAATAGTTTGCCATTGCCTTCTTCTGTGTAGTGTCTTTACAAGAAGGGTGACCCCAGCCATTATCAATACTGTTCAGAGATTGTGTGCCTGTTATCAAGGGTTGCATAACCATGTCTTCTGATATGCACTAGCTGCTCATACGACCATCCTCCACCTGCTCCCATGGCTTTACGTGACTCTGACTGGGGGGGCTAAGCAGGTGCTACACCTTGCCCAAGAGTGACCTGTAGGTTAGCAGCAGGAAGGAGCACTTTTACACCTCCCTTGGTCGAGATGTATCTCTACCCCATCACCCATCTCCAACTTACAATGGAGTGATAGAATCAAAGAGTACAGAAACAGGTACTTTGGGGTATTAAGGTCATAGACATAGGGCACTATGACACAGAAACAGGTCCTTCAGCCCATCTAGTCTCTGCTAAACTATTACTCTGCCTAGTCCCATTGATCCGCACCTGGACCATAGCCATCCACAAGACTCCCATCCATATACCTATCCAAACCTCTTAAACGTTGCAATCCTGAACCTGCACCCGCCACTTCTGCTGGCAGATGGCACCACCATCTGAGTGAAGAAATACCCCTCACGTTCCCCTGAAACATTTCAGCTTTTACCCCTAACCTATAAACCTGTCGCCTTCATTGCTGTTTAAACATGCATCTCTTTCAGAGGCCATGCCGGGAACACTGAACTTCCGCGTCGCCACGGCTGGACACTTTTCACTGCGGTTGGCGTGGAGACCGCCCATCTTCCCCGTCCAAGGGTACCGGCTGACTTTCAAGCGCAGAGGTAAGAGGAAGGTTGTTATGCAGCGTGTACAACCGCGCATTGTGTATGTCAGTCTTTTTTCTTTGGTGGCTTCAGGGAGGAGGAAAGCAGGGTAAATTTCAAAGGAACAACTTCTGTTCTGAATATTTGGATTAACGGCAAAATTACTTTAGAAAAGAATGTGTTTGAAGAAGGTTTCCATTCTTCAAGTGTTTGCATTAATGTTCAGTGGGATCTGACTTCACTCTGGCAGCAAAAGCAAAAGGCAGCAAACAGACAAGATCTCCCAGTAGCCACCCACTTCAACTCTGCTTCCCACTCCCATTCAGATATGTCCATACATGGCCTCCTCTACTGCCATGATGAGGCTAAACTCAGGTTGGAGGAGCAACACCTCATATACCGTCTAGGTAGTCTCCAGCCCCTTGTATGAACATAGAATTCTCCAACTTCCGGTAATTCCCTCCCCCTCCCTTCCCCTATCCCTATTTCACTCTGCCCCTCTCCCCCAACTGCCTACCTCCTCCCTCTTGGTTCTGCCTCCTTCTACTACCCATTGTGTTTTCCCCTATTCCTTCTTCACCTTTCCTGCCTATCACTGCCCTGCCTCCCTTCCCCCACCCCTTTATCTTTCCCCTTACTGGTTTTTCACCTGGAACCTACCAGCCTTCTCCTTCCCACCCTCCCCCCACCTTCTTTATAGGGCCTCTGCCCCTTCCCTCTTCAGTCCTGATGAACGGTTCCAGCCTGAAACGTCAACTGATCTTTTCCACGGATGCTGCCCGACCTGCTGAGTTCCTCCAGCGCGTTGTGACTAAAGGGTAAAGGAGTTGCCAGACCTGTTGTACTTGAAACTCTTTTCATTTCTACATCTTCATGTCGCACTGATCATCTGGAGAGGGAGTGTTTATTCTGGGTGATGGTACAAGGATGCATAACACGTCAAACCTTGAAGTGAATGGGCTGCAGCAGCAGAAGACCACAAACATCCAATCAGAGGCCACTTTATTAGGAAAAGGAGGCCCCTAATAAAGTGGCCACTGAATGTATATTCTTGGGGATGGGGCAGGAATGGGGCATGAAGCAGATGTTTAAACTGGGACATAGGGAAGGGAGTGTTTATCCTGGGATTCGGAGCAGGAATGTTGAGTTCTGGTCGCCTCATTATAGGAAGGATGTGAAAGTTTTAGAGAGGGTGCAGAGGAGGTTTATCAGGATGATGCATGGATTAGAGAGCATGTCTTATGAGGAGACGATGAGTGAGCTAGGGTTCTTCTCTTTGGAGTGAAGGAGGATGAGAGGTGATTTGATTGAGGTGTACAAAATGATAAGAGGCATAGATAGAGTGGACAGTCAAAGACTTTTTCCCAGGGTGGAAGTGACTAATATTAACGGCCTGGATGTGGGGGTAGAAGGGTGGGTTAGCAAGTTTGCAGACGACACAAAGGTTGGTGGTGTTGTAGATAGTGTAGAGGATTGTCGAAGATTGCAGAGAGACATTGATAGGATGCAGAAGTGGGCTGAGAAGTGGCAGATGGAGTTCAACCCAGAGAAGTGTGAGGTGGTACACTTTGGAAGGACAAACTCCAAGGCAGAGTACAAAGTAAATGGCAGGATACTTGGTAGTGTGGAGGAGCAGAGGGATCTGGGGGTACATGGCCACAGATCCCTGAAAGTTGCCTCACAGGTAGATAGGGTAGTTAAGAAAGCTTATGGGTGTTAGCTTTCATAAGTCGAGGGATAGAGTTTAAGAGTCGCGAGGTAATGATGCAGCTCTATAAAACTCTGGTTCTGCCACACTTGGAGTACTGTGTCCAGTTCTGGTCACCTCACTATAGGAAGGATGTGGAAGCATTGGAAAGGGTACAGAGGAGATTTACCAGGATGCTGACTGATTTAGAGAGTATGCATTATGATCAGAGATTAAGGGAGCTAGGGCTTTACTCTTTGGAGAGAAGGAGGATGCGAGGAGACATGATAGAGGTATACAAGATATTAAGAGGAATAAATAGAGTGGATAGCCAGCGCCTCTTCCCCAGGGCACCACTGCTGAAAACAAGAGGACATGGCTTTAAGGTAAGGGGTGGGAAGTTCAAGGGAGATATTAGAGGAAGGTTTGTTACTCAGAGAGTGGTTGGTGTGTGGAATACACTGCCTGAGTCAGTGGTGGAGGCAGATACACTAGTGAAATTTAAGAGACGACTAGACAGGTATATAGAGGAATTTAAGGTGGGGGGTGGGTTATATGGGAGGCCGGGTTTGAGGGTCGGCACAACAATGTGGGCTGAAGGGCTTGTACTGTGCTGTACTATTCTATGTTCTAATACAAGAAATGGTTAATACAAAGGGGTGTAATTTTAAGGTGATTGGAGGGAAGTATAGGGAGGAATGTCAGAGGTATGTTATTTACACTGAGAGCAGTCCATGACTGAAATGTGCGACCAGGGTTGGTGGTAGATGCAGATGTGTTAATGACATTTAAGAGTCTCTGAGATAGGCACCGGGATGAAAGAAAAGTGAAGGGATATGTGGCAAGGAAGCGTTAGATTGATCTTGAAGTAGGTTAAAGAGTTAGTACAACATCGTGGGCTGAAGGGCCTGTACTGTGCTATAATATTCTATATTCTCAGTTCCATGTTTTAATGTCTAATCTGGGATGGTTGAGCAAGCTTGGGCTTTTCTCTTTGGAGCACAGAAGTGTGAGGTGACTTGATGAGGTGTACAAGATGATAAGATTCAAGACTACCAGCTTGCTTTTCCCAGGCCGGAAAGTCTAATACAAGGGGGCATAGTTTTAAGATGATTGGAAAAACATATGGGGGGGGATGTCAGAGGTAGGTTGTTTTACAGAGAATGGCAAGCGAGTGAAATGCGCTACTGGGGATGGTGGTAAAGGCAAGTACATTAGGGGCATTTTAGGCACTCTTAGATACATGGACGATAGAAAAATGGAGGGCTATGTAGGAGGGAAGATTTAGATTGGTCTGTGAGTAGGTTATAAGGTCAGCACAACATCATGTACTGTGAAGTAGTGCTGTTAGTTCTATGGAATAAGGAGTAGGAATTCTTTATTCAGGGATGGTCTGTGAGAAGTTCTGGAGCCCGTGTAGAGGCTTTCAACACCCCACCCCCCACACACTTTATTGGATGGGTCAGGAGAGAAGGTTGGTCACCTTCCAACGTGACCCTGACCTTGACCCTTCTTGCTGTGGTGTCTTCCACTTCGTGTTCTACTTGGTGTAGTATGTGTCACTGGCTATTGTTCCTCAGAAAAACTTTTTCCTCTAGGGGAAAAATGAGACTGCATATTGGGTTGGATCATCTTTCACTCTATGTAGGTACTGATGAAGCAACCTTTTATTGATGTAGCTTCGGGCTTTGGGTTTTGAATGATTGGAGGGAAAAAAAAATAGGAAGGGCTGGTAAACCTTTTGAGCTCTCTGGAATGATGGCCCGGAGCCATGGCTGCTGCTTTTAAGAAGCTCGGATTATTGTTTGGTGTGCGGTGGGTGCTGGTTGTGTCTCAGGCCGACATTGTACCAAAGGAAATGCGAAACGCATAAACCAGCGGAGGCTGCACATCAGCCATTGCATGCATCCTTGCCAGGTGTACGGTTGCAGGAGAGAGGTGTGCATTTTAAATGAACACTCGCACTGCCTTTTCATGTTCCAAGTTCGTAAACTGCCACAGGAAACTCTGGGTGATGTAATGCTCACTCGTAAAACAAGAAGTCATCCTGGCATGTCTGAGCAGTGTGAAAATAGCCTGCAATTTATTGGTGTTAGCTTGAACTTAGAACAGAACAGTACAGAACCTTTGACCCTCAATATTTGGTTGACTTTAAACCTACTTCAAAGTTCAAAGTAAATTTATTATCGAAGTACATACATGTACAACCCTGAGATTCGTTTTCTTATGGGCGTGCTCAATAAATCTATAGAATAATAACTATAAGAGAAACAGTGAAAGACTGCCCAGCTAGGGAGTTCAGCCAGAGTGCAAAGACAACAAACTGCAAATGCAAAAGGAAGATAATAATGAATAAATAAGTATTGAGGACATGAGATGAGATGAGGAAAGAGTGGTGAATCTGTGAAATTTGATGCCACAGGCAGTTGTGGGGGCCGTCAATGAGTATATTTAAGGCAGAAGTTGATAGATTCTTGATTAGTCAGGGCATGAAGAAGGCAGGAGATTGGGGCTGAGAGGGAAAATGGATCAGCCATGGTGAAATGGTGTAGTAGACTCGATGAGCCAAATGGCCCAATTCTGCTCCTATGTCTTACTGTCTAACATGATAATTCACAATGACCAATTACCCCACTAACCCATACATCTTTGGACTGTGGGAGGAAACTGGAACACCCGGTGGGAAACCACATGGTCGCGGGAAGCACGTACAAACTCCTTACAGTTGGCGCTGGATTTGAACTCCAAGCTCTGATGCCCCAAGCTGTAACAGAGTAAAGCTTACTGCCACACTACCGTGGCACAATTGCAAATATCTAATCAGCCAATCATGTGGCAGCAACTCAATGCATAAAAACATGCAGACATGGTCAAGAGGTTCAGTTGTTGTTCAGACCAAACATCACAATGGGGATCAAATGTGATCTAACTGACTTTGACTGTGTAATAATCGTTGGTGCCATACGGGGTGGTTTGAGTATCTCAGAAACTGCTGATCTCCTGGGATTTTCATGCACAACAGTTTCTAGAGTTAAAACATCGAAACATAGAAAGCCTACAGCACAATTCAGGCCCTTTGGACCACAATGCTGTGCTGAACATGTACTTACATTAGAAATTACCTAGTGTTACCCATAGCCTTCTATTTTTCTAAACTTCATGTGCCCATCCAGAGCCTCTTAAAAGACCCTATTGTATCCACCTCTACCAGAGTCTCCAGCACTCACCACTCTGCATACAAAACCTACCCCGGACATCCCCGCTGTACCTACTTCCAAGCACCTTAAAACTGTGCCCTCTCGTGTTAGCCATTTCAGCCCTGGGAAAAAGCCTCTGACTATCCACATGATCAATGCCTCTCATTATCTTATACACCTCTATCAGGTCACCTCTCATCCTCCATCGCTCCAAGGAGAAAAGGCCAAGTTCACTCAACTTATTCTTGTAAGGCATGCTCCCCAATCCAGGCAACATCCTTGTAAATCTCCTCTACACCCTTTCTATAGTTTCCACATCCTTCCTGTAGTGAGGTGACCAGAACTGAGCACAGTACTCCAAATGGGGTCTGACCAGGGTCCTATACAGCTCTTGGTTCTTGAACTCAATCCTACTGTTGATGAAGGCCAATGCACCGTATGCCTTCTTAACCACAGAGTCAACCTGCGTAGCAGCTTTGAGTGTCCTATGGACTCAGACCCCAAGATCCCTCTGATCCTCCACACTGCCAAGAGACTTACCATTAATACTATACTCTGCCATCATATTTGACCTACCAAAATGAATCACCTCACACTTATCTGGGTTGAACTCCATCTGCCACTTCTCAGCCCAGTTTTGCATCCTATCAATGTCCCGCTGTAACCTCTGACAGCCCTCCACACCATCCACAACACCCCCAAACCCCAAGTTTACAGAGAATGGTGCAAAAAACAAAAAAAAAAAATCCAGTGAGCAGCAGTTCTGTGGGTAAAAAAGAAGGCTTGTTAATGAGAGAGGTCAGAGAAGACTGACAGGAAGGCAACAGTACAGAAGAGCATCTTTGAATGCATGACAGATCAAACCTTGATGTGAACGGGCAACAGTAGCAGAAGACCATATATCCCACCGCTGTCTCTAAGGAGTTTGTACATTCTCCCCGTGACCACATGGGTTTCCTTTGTGTGCTGTGGTTTCCTCCCACAGTCCAAAGGCTTACCGATTGGTAGGTTATTTGGTCATTGTAAATTGTCCCATGATTAGACTAGGATTAAATTGGGGGATTGTGGGTGGCGCAGCTTGAAGGGCAGGAAGGGCCAATTCCACGCTGTACCTCAATAAATAAATAAAGACACAAACTTGCACTGGATGGCCACTTTATTAGGTACAGGATGTACCTAATAATGTGTCCTCTGAGTGTATATAAAAACATTGATAAGAGTTTCTCCACAAAATGGGGGAGGAATTCAACAGTGCGGGCAGTACGCACAGAGAGAATAAACCATTGACATTTTGGTTCGAGATCTATTCTTGACGAAGAGTCTCGGTCCGAAATGTCAACTGTTTATTCCTCTCCATAGATGCCGCCTGACCTGCTGAATTCTTCCACCATTTCATGTGTATGTTATTATGGACTTGCAGCACCTACAGAATCTCTTGTGTTCATGGTAAGAGTTTCTACAGGTATATAAAAAGGAAGAGAGTAGGTGATGGCAGACAATCTTCCTGAAAAGATGAGATGGGGAAATTTCCGATGGGAAATAGAGACATGGCATAAATTCTAAATATTAATTTTGCATTGGTCCTCATGGTAGTGGATTTGGGTTCAATTTCAATATTCAAGTGAAACTTGGATAGGTATCAGGCAGGAGGAATGTGGAGGGCTATTATCCAGGTGCAGGTCGATAGGATTAGGAAAATTAATAGTTTGGCATGGACTAGATGGGCCGAAGGGCATGTTTCTGTGCTGTTCTATGACTAAGACACTAATAATAGATGACTAAGGAGCTGTAGGACAGTAGGTGAAGGATTAAATGCCACAACTTTCTCATGACCTGGTTTCAAGTCTTAATTCACAGGTTCATTTAGTCAATAGTGTGTTACGCCAAACTATCCTGCCCCTTCTTCCAACCCAACGCCTTTCCTTTACACTCTCTGAGCCTACCTGACCATTAATAGCTGCTGGAGTGTCTCCAAATGATGAAAGCCACCTGTGAACGATTTAACACTAATTGACCTAAATTGCAAAGATACCATTAACGTTGCTTATTATTTGCCAAGAACTGTTGTTCGTGTCAAGAACTACTTTGATGACCAGTCCTTGGGGTGTCTTGAAAGGCCTCATCCAACCCACTCATTGTATCCCTGAACTTGTTGCTTGCTGTGAATCCTGCCTTTCAATGCTATTCTTGCGTTAACTTGCTTTCCTCCTTATCTTGCTAGGTTGACAATTTGGTCGCTGTCCCTAAAAGTGTAAAATTTTTGGTATTTTTTTTAGGAAAATCTAGTATTTTGTCACAATTCCAAGAGCGAGAGCAACTGAACTACATTGTAAGCTTCTATCAGGTCTTCTCTCAGCCTCATTGAAAACAACCTAAATTTGCCCTGCCTCTTCTTACAACTCATACCCTCCCTAATCCAGGCAGAATCCTGGCAAACCTTTTCTGAACTCTTTCCAAAGTCTCCTTGTCCTTCTAGTGAAGGGCAACCAGAATTCAATGTTCAAAATAAATTATATTATTGAAGTACATATATGTCACCATATACAATCCTGAGATACATTTTCTTGAGGGAATACTCAACAAATCTATTGAATATAACCAATAACAGATCAATGAAAGATTGCATCCTTTTGGACATTCAACTGGAGTGCAGAAGACAACAAACTGTGCAAATAAAAAAAGAAATATTAATAATAAATAAATAAGCAATAAATATCAAGAACGTCACATGAAGAGTCCTTGAAAGTGAGTCCATTGGTTGTGAGAGCATTTCAATGTTGGGGCAAGTGAAGTTGAGGGAAGTTAACCCCTTTGGTTCAAGGGCCTGATGATTGAGGGGTAATAACTGTTCCTGAACCTGGTGGGTACTGCACACTTTACTCCAGATGTGGCCAAACCAAAGTTTTATTTTCCATTGTTGTAGGATTTCAAACAGTAGGTTACCAATATTTATTTTACTTTTTTGAAGTGCTTCCTGGTGTTGAGATGCTCTCCCTGGAGGCTGCAGATGAATCTGATGAGGACTTAGGGAGATTGTGTTGGTGGTGTCAAATCACAGATCTGAGTTGAAGTTTATTGTGGTTTGTTGAAAGCCACAGCTTTGTGGGACAGATTCTGAAATTAAGAAAGGAAACATTTTGTAAACAATAATATAAGTTAGTATGGAATTAAAGCTTTATTGTGGTTGAGCTGTTTTGAAACATGAAGGGGTAGATATTTCAAAGTCCAAAGTAGGCGTATTATCAAAATACATATATGTCACCATATACAAAACTGAGATTTGTTTTCTTGTAGGCATCCTCAGTAAATCCAAGAAGCACAATAGAATCAACGAAAACCCATGCGGTTGGAGAAACAATCAATGTGCAAAAGACAACAAACTTTTTGCATTTGCACAGTTTGCTGTCTTCTGCGCTCTGGTTGAACACCGGATTGGGCAATCTTTTATTGATCCTGTTATGGTTATTATTCTATAGGTTTATTGCATATGCCCTCAAGAAAATTAATCTCAGGATGGTATATTGCGACATAAATGTACTTTGACAAAAATTTACTTTGAACTTTGAAACTGTGCACAAGAAAAAAATGAAATAATAATAATAAATAAATAAGCAATAAATTTCAAGTTCATGAGATGAGTCCTTGAACGTTAGTCCATAAGTTGTGGGAACAAACCAGTGAGGAGACAAGTGAAGTTATCTCCATTGGTTCAAGAACCTGATGGCTAACGGGAAATAACGGTTCCTGAACCTAGTAGTGAGGGTGTTGACACTCCTGTACCTTCTTCCTGGTGGCAGCAGTAGGAAGGGAGCATGGTCTGGGTCGTGGGAGTCCTTGATAGATGCTCCTTTCCTGAGATATTGCTCTTGGCGTTGTCAATGATCATGAAAGCTGTTCAAGCATTACGAATTCAGAATCAGAATCAGTTTTGTTATCACTGGCATGCGTTGTTGTTTTGAAACAGTAGTCACAGTGGGAAAACTTTAAAAATTGCTCTAAGTTACAAAAATAAATAAATAGAATCAGAATCAGGTTTTATATTATTGGCATATGTCATGAAATTTGTTGTTTTGAAATAATGCAAAATGCGAATAGTGAGTGTTCATGGGTTCAGTGTCCAGTCAGAAATCTGACAGAGGGGATGAAGCTGTTCCTGAGTCACTGTGTGTGTGCCTTCAGTTTCCTGTACCTCCTCCCTGATGGTAGCAATGAGAAGACCACATGTCCTGGATGGTGGGGGTCCTTAACGATGAGTGCTGCCTTCTTGGAGCACCGCCTCTTGAAAATATCCTTGATGGTTATGGAATTATTTAGTGATAGCGTGTGGAGTAGGCCCTCCCAGTCCTTTGGGCCAGGCTATCCCAGCAACCCCACAACCTTGTTTTTACCCTAGCCTAATCAAGGGAACGTGGCCAAGTGATTAAGGCATTGGACTAGCAATCTGAAGGTCGTGAGTTCGAGCCCCAGCTGAGGCAGCATGTTGTGTCCTTGAGCAAGGCACTTAACCACACATTGCTCTGCGACGACACTGGTGCCAAGCTGTATGGGTCCTAATGCCCTTCCCTTGGACAACATCCGTGTCGTGGAGAGGGGAGACTTGCAGCATGGGCAACTGACAGTCTTCCATACAACCTTGCCCAGGCCTGCGCCCCGGAGAGCGAAGACTTTCCAGGCGCAGATCCACGGTCTCGCAAGACTAACGGATGCCTTTACTTTATTCAAGGGAAAATTTACCATGACATAGTAACCTACCTGGTCGTGTGGAAGGAAACCGGCGCACCCGGGGAAAACCCATGCATTCCACGGGCAGGACTTCTAGAGTCTATTTACAGAATGGTGCTGGAATTAAACTCTGAACTCTGGAATGCCCTGATCTGTAGTGGCACTGCACCAACTGCCACGGTACCATGGCGTCCGTGGTGGGGAATGATATGCCCATGATGGAACTAACTGAGTAGACAACCCTCTGCGGCCTCTTTCAGACCCGTGTATCCGGCTTCCATACGAGCCGGTGATGCAAACAGGCAGGACACTCTCCACTGTACATCTGTACAAGTTAGTAAAACTCTCTGGTGACATACCAAATCTCCTCAATTCTTTTTTTTAGATTATGAAGACACGCAGTCCTCTTTTATTGTCATTTAGTAATGCATTCATTAAGAAATGATACAATATTTCCTCCGGTGTGATATCACAAAACACAGGACAGACCAAGACTGAAAAAAACTGACAAAACCACATAATTATAACATATAGTTACAACAGTGCAACAATACCATAACTTGATGAAGAAGTCCATGAGCACAGTAAAAGTTCAAAGTCTCTCAAATGTCCCACATCTCACGCAGACGGGAGAAGGAAGAAAAACTCTCCCTGCCATACCCGACCACGGTCCGACTCTGAGTCATCCGAAAACTTCGAGCTCTGATCAGCTCTCCGTCACCGAGTACTGAGCGCCATCTCTATCCGAACGATTCAACCTCCTTCTTGGTCGCTAACAGCAGGCAAGGCCGGGGATTTTGAGGCCTTCCCTCCAAAAGATTCCCGACTGCGCAGTAATGGCAGTAGCGAACGAGCGTTTCAGAAATTTTTCCAAGTGTTCCTCTGTGCTTTCATGTCCACCTCCATCAAATCAGAATTGTCCACGGCCCCTATTTAACAGACACAATATCACTTTTCATTGAAGGGCTGCTCACTGTTCTACTTTCTCCTGACACAGGGTTCTATTGAAGATCATTGTTTGATGGAACTAAATTGTGGAAGTGGGATAAACTGTGCAGCCACGGCCCTCCTCCTTCTGCCTATCACATGTCCTCACCTAGATCCACCTATCACCTGTCAGCTCTTGCCCTACCCCTTCCCCTCACCTCTTTGCATTGGCCATCTCCCCAAATCCAGATCAACTTGAAATGTCAACCATCCCTTTCCCTCCTCTAAAGCTGATCCTGACCTGTTGCATTCTTCCGGCAGTTTGTCGTTTTTTTTGCTTGCTTTCTTTCTCAGTTCTGAGGAAGCATCTTCGGCCTGAAACGTTAACTGTTTCTTTTTCCGCAGGTGCTGTCTAACCTGCTAAGTTTTTCCAGCATTATCTGTTTTCATATCACATTGTCAAAGCCCATATGGTTCACTAACACTCCTCAAGAAAAGAAGACTGGCCATCCTTGTCTGCTTGGTTTACATGTGGCTCCAGACCAACCAATATGGTTGACACACTTGCCCAGGGGCAACCATGGATGGATGATAAATGCTGGTGTAACTCTCAGTTCAGCTAGCGGCTTAATCTAGGGGAAGACCGCCCTCAGCCGGGCCAAACTTAAGAAATTTTGTTTGGGTGGATGCTGCAAGATGTGTTCCCCGTTACAAATCAGTACCACGAAATAACAAACAGTATACAATATGCGATTAAACAATTGAGCTTTATAATTCTTAATTTGGCTATGTGGTTAGTAAAGAAACAAAAAAAAAAGGGCCCATTCTCATGAAACAGTCTAATATGCAACATTGCAGCTCACGGTTCCATCCATGTGTTCCCTTTTCAACCTCCTCCGAGCGTAGGTGACCCTCGGACCCTCACTCCATGTCCACTTCGTTCAGCGATCTACCAACTCTCTCCATTCGTGTCTTCTCTCCTCATCTCTCCCCGACAAAAGACTGCGAAATCCCTGCTCCCAGACCCACAAGAAAGATCAACATCCCTCTCATTGGATAACCCACATTCCAAAGCCCTGTTATCTCTAGTCATAACCCAAACATTGCTGCTACAGAGAAACCATTACCTCAGCAGTGAAACATTACAGAGAGGCCATTACATTAGCAGTGAAACCTTACAGCACGTTACACTGGTGTCAGTAGTGATGAATCCGAACAAAAATACTCCTGCTGTGATTTGCTGGTGCAGCCTTCAGGACATTTACTTTATGATTAGATTTTATTTCAAAAGGGACGACAGATGTGGCGATAAAAGGAAAATCTTCGAGCCTATACTAAAAGGTGAAACTTGTGCAAGACATTGAAAATGTTTTTATCTCAGCTGTTGGTAGAAGCCTGAACATTCACTAAGGTACTCATGGATAAATATTTTAAAAAGAGATGAATATTAGCTTTATTTCTCACATGTACATTGAAACATCAAAACAGACCGTAAAATGCATTGCTTGCTTTCAACTCAAATCAGCGAGGAATATACTGGGCAGCCCACAAGTGTCACCACTCTTCCAGCGTGCCCACAATTCACTAACCCTCACCGTATGTCTCTGAATGCGATAGGAAGCCAGAGCACCAGAAGAAAACTCACATGGTCACGGGAAAAACGTACAAACTCCTTACAGACAGTGGCAGAGATCAAACCTCGATCAGCATGCTTGCTGTGTTCTGTTTTCGGCCGGAATTGAATCAGATTTCAGCAAGCGAAGCAGCACTTAATTACAAGTCGACTCAAAATTTGGCACGCCTAATTAACATGTCAGTGCTGGGGCTGACAGAACTGGAAAAAAGTCCATTAATCTGGGAAGAAGAACTAGAAAGAGATGTTGCCAGGATTCAAGTGACTGAGTTGTGGAGAGAAACTGAGCAGGTTGTGATCATTTTTCATAAACATGAAAACTTCTGCAGATGCTGGAAATCCAAAACAACACCCACAAAACATTGGACGAACTCTCACAACATGCTGGAGGAATTCAGCAGGTCGGGCAGCATCCGTGGAAAAGATCAGTCAACATTTCCGGCCGGAACCCTTCATCAGGACTGTAGAGGGACGGGGCAGAGGCCCTATAAAGAAGGTGGGGGGAGGGTGGGAACCCCTTGGTATGAACATAGAATTCTCTAACTTCCGGTAATTCCCTCCCCCTCCCTTCCTCTATCCCTATGTCACTCTGCCCCCTCCCCCAGCTGCCTATCACCTCCCTCATGGTTCCAGCTCCTCCTACTACCCATTGTGTTTTCCCCTATTCCTTCTTCACCTTTCCTGCCTATCACCTCCCTGCTTCCCCTCCCCTACCCCTTTATCTTTCCCCTAACTGGTTTTTCACCTGGAACCTAGCAGCCTTCTCCTTCCCACCCTCCCCCCACCTTCTTTATAGAAGGGCCTCTGCCCCTTCCCCCTACGGTCCTGACGAAGGGTTCCGGCTCGAAACGTCAACCGATCTTTTCCACAGATGCTGCCCGACCTGCTGAGTTCCTCCAGCGTGCTGTGAGTGTTGCTTTGACCCCAGCATCTGCAAAGTATTTTGTGTATTGGAGGGAACTCAGCAGGTCAGGCAGTATCTGTGAAAAATGAACAAACAGTCGATGTTTTGGGCCGAGACCCTTCTTCAGGATTCATTGCAGCAGAGGAGAATGAGGGGTGATCTTACAGAGGTGCACAAAATCCTGAGGGGTATAGATAGGGTGAATACACACAAACATATTTTCCAGGGGTGGGGGATCAGGAACTGGAGGGCATAGGTATAAGATTTTTTGCATTTGCCCAGTTTGTTGTCTTCTGAACTCTGGTTGAGTGTCTTAGTTGGGCAGTCTTCCATTGATTCTGTTATAGTTATTAATCTATAGATTTGTTAAGTATTCTCACAAGAAATTGACTCTCAGCTTTGTATATGCAATTTGTATATGGCTTGTACTTTGTACAAGGTACAATATGTATATATTGTACCTTGAATATAAGAAATACTTTGAACTTTGAAAAGATTAGAGGGGAAAGATTTCATCGAAATCTGAGGAGCAACTTTTTTAAATGCAGAGGTTGGTTTGCATCTGGATTGATCTGCAGAGAGATGTGGTAGAGGCAGGTACATTAACAACCTTCAGAAGTTACTTGGACAGTACGTGACCCCTTAGTTAAAGACAGTGGTCCATGGCATAAAACAAGGGCAGGAACCCTTGGTTAAGAGGGTTATGGTCCAAACACAAGCAAATGGGACCTAGCTTAGGTGGAAATCTTGTTTAGCATGGATTAGTTTGGATCAAGGGCCTGTTCCCATGTTGTATAATATACAGGGTGGTATGGTAACCAGTAGCCAGTGCATTGCTCCACAGTGACTGATCACTGATTGCGGCTCAATTCCCACCACTGTCTTTAAGGAGCTCTTTCGTTCTTCAGTCCTTTACCTGTCCTACTCACCTGGCTTCACCTATCACCTTAAGCTATCCTCCTTCCCCTTCCCCTACCTACATGGGTGACTACATGGGTTTCCCCTGGGTGATCCTGTTTCCTCTCACATTCCAAAGGACATATGGTTAGGGTTAGGGTTAGGGTTAGTGAGTAGTGGGCATGCCATGTTGGTGCCAGAAGCATGGTGACACTTGTGGGCTGCCCCCAGCACGATCTCGAACTGCCTTGGTCATTGACGCAAAGCGGCGCATTTCGCTGTATGTTTCGATGTACATGTGACATATAAGGTGAATCTTTAAGACTCTGTGAAGAGAAAGTCAGAGATAATCTTTCAGACCTCCACAGACACTGCCTCGTCTGCTGTCTACTTCCGTCACTTCATGTTTTCTTACAAATTCCCATCATCTTCAGTATTTTGTTTTTAAAATAAAAGCTGACAGCACAGTAGATTTAAGACTCCAATAATGCAGCAGATTTAGGGATTTGGTGGTTCTGGGTTTTGGATTTTCAGGGTTTTTGGAAGTTATCCCAATATTAACAGCCCGACACACATATAATTCACATTTCTTGGTGTTGTACAGTGTTATAATATTAAACACGAGAAAGCTTGCCAATGCTGGAAATCCGAAGCAACACTGACAAAGTGCAGGAAGAATGCAGCAGGTCAGGCAGCATCTATGGATATGAATAAACAGTCAATATTTTGAGCCGAGAGCCTTCTTCAGCACTGAAAAAGAAAGGGGAAGACACGATGTTAAAAAGATGAGGCTATGGACTGACATGTCAGAGCATTATTAGAATAAACTTCCCTGTGAACCCAGTAAGTTTTAAAGGAACACAGGGAACAAAATCCTGGTCAGATTAAAGAGCGTGTGGGAACCATTGTCGCGATGAAGGGCAGCAAGCTTCGCCCTAGTGTGCTGGGTCCTTTTACCAAAGTGCATGACCGTACACTTCCCTACACTGTGTGCCATCTGCCACTTTGCTCATTCCCTTGATCAAAGTCCTCCTGCAGACTTCCTATACAGAGGTAAAATAGATTTAGTTCACCCTAAGATAAAGTTGGATGTCCGTTGACAATTCTTCCACCTCTGCTTTCAGGAGATGCAGATAGCCAGCTGAAAGAGAAGGCCCTGAGTGCGAACACAGCCTCCTTCACTCTCGAGGACCTGCTGCCAAATACTGAATACATCATCACCATTCGACCCATACACCCAGGCAACAGAACACTGCCGTTCTCCATCACTGCAACGACATGTGAGTACCTCTGAGACACAGCCACCACGACCCGGGGAATGCCCAGTAAGCATCGCTGAGACTCCAACACAGGGAGACTTTGTACTCCTGAAGGCAATTCGGGGGCTGGCTTGTTAATTAATCAGAGGAGATTAAAATAAAACGGACACTGTTTTTTGTGCTTTCAGTGGCTCTGAAACCAGTACAAGCACTGACGGTTCAGAATGTGACTCCCCAGAGTGCGAAGATCAGGTGGAGAGGAGTGAGAGGAGCTACAGGTTACCTACTGAAGTGGGGACCGTCTGCAGGTGAGAACGTCTGACTAGGCGCAGGCATCCGAAGAGATTGGGTTACGAGGACATAATGATTATCTGGTAAAACCAGCATTAATCAAACGCACAGCTCTACCAGAGGTAATTTAACCAGTCACTCTCCCAATCACACTCCAAATCCTCAACACCACCACAGGGTTCAGTATCACCTCTGGACAATGGAGGAGTCCTTATCTCCCTGGGAGCTAGAACTTCAAACAACAAAGCATAGCAATCCTCAGCGATTTGTGTTCCTGACGTTATAACCAGCCTGGCTGGGCCCATGAAGACTTGCCCAAAATAAACTCATCTTACTGGGCTAGCGATTCCAAGATTATTACCATTTATGCAATGAGCTCTCATTTTGGTGAAATGTTACTGCATGTCGTTTAACAGCAGATAAATTTCTACTCCACTTTGCTTGACATTTCTCTTTCTGTCTCTCTTCAGGAAGAGATGTTCTGACAGTCACCCTTGATCCTTCCACCGAATCTTACCAAATTCAAGGTCTGCTGCCAAACACTGATTACATGGTAACCATCGCTGCGCTATATGGGAGAACAGAAGGACCTTCTGCCAGTACTAGAATGAAAACAGGTACCAGTTGCACCTGAAAGTGAAGACTGCATTGGCCGCAAGCACTGCAGCTGATATTTGTGTGTTCCAGGTGTTTCCAGCTCTGACTGGCCGTCTCCACATCAACCTCCTTTGCTATTACACCTTCCCTTGCAATTCTCTCCCTCCCATTATCATCACCATCATCAGGTGCCGTGCCCAGTTTGAGGTTTGACTGCCATGGCCCACACACTCCTGTTTCGGGTCAAGTGGATCAATTCCAGTTCTCTGGCTGCTGTCTCCATCATCATTTGTCTTTGTCCTCCCCTTGCTTTCTTCCCTTCAATCTTTCTCTCCCTCCTAGCCAGTCAAAAAGCAAAGTGGCTTTTCATGAGCAAGAGAAAATCTGCAGATGCTGGAAATCCAAGCAGCTCACACAAAATGCTGGAGGAACTCAGAAGGCCAGGCAGCATCTATGGAAAAAAGTACAGTCCTGCTGAAGGGTCTCAGCTGGAAACGTCGACTGTACTTTTTCCCAGAGATGCTGCCTGGCCTGCTGAGTTCCACCAGCATTTTATTTTGTGACTTTTCATTAGTAAGGATTTTTGACAGTCAAAAATTATATCTTTCCATCTCAGAATCATATTTATTAAAACTGAAATATGTCATGAAGTTTGTTGCTTTGTGACAGCAGTGCAGCGTAATACGTAATAAATAATTACTTTAAGGGAGGAAGAGAGGGAAATGGGGATGAGAGAGAGAGGTGTGAGAGAGCAAAAGAGAGGGATGGAGAGGGAGAGGGGGTGAGATGGAGATAAGAGAGAGGAATAACAAGGTAGTGTTCATGTGCCATTCAGAAATCTGACTGCAGAAAGGAAGAAGCTGTTCCTAAAACATTGAGTGTGGGTCATCTGACTCCTGTACCTCCTCCTTCTTATAGTAATGAGAGGAGAGCATGTCCCGGATAGTGAGAGTCCGTAGTGATGGGTGTTACCTTCTTGGGGCACCACCTGTTGAAGATGACCTTGAAGGTGGGGAGGGTGGTGGCCATGATGGACTGGCTGAGTCTACAGCCTTCTGCAGCCTCTTGTGATCCAGTGCTTTGGAGCTTCCATTCCCAGGCGGAGATGCAACCAGTCAGAATGCTCTCCACCGTACTTCACTTTTGTGCCAGTGATCGAGGAAGCAGTTGTTTTTTGTTTGAAGATGCATCTGTTTTGTTAGTGCCTCTATGATTTTTCACCCTGGCTGCTGATAAACTTGAGGATTAGTCTTCAGTTTCTGTAAACTCCTGACTGATCCAGGATGGCTGGTTACTCTGCTAAACACTTCTCACTTCATACCGAGGCCCAGGTTGTGGGTTACAACTCGGAAGTAATGGATGGCCTTTAAATACTTCAGTTCAGATACATTCCTGTCTGGGAAGAGGATTGCAAGATTAGAGCCAGGACTCCCTGGAGGGACAAGTGGAGAGGTAAATAGAATTTTTTTTGAAAAATGAAGGCCTGGCAGAGTTTACAATTCTCTGAAGTTTTTCCTCATTCCATACCAGTCGGTGATGCAACCAGAAGGAATGCTCTCTGTACATCTGTAGGAATCACTGTGTGAGTATCTTCCCCCAGACTACGGAGTGATTGAAGTTAGCCCACAACCACCACCTTCTCGGGCAATGAGAACGCAGCACGGTAGTGTAATGGTTAGCACACCGCTTTACAGTACAGGCGACCAGCGTTCAATTTCCGCCACTGCCTTACAGGAGTTTGTACCTTCTCCCCGTGATCGCGTGGGTTTCCTCCGGGTGCTCCAGTTTCCTCCCACAGTCCAAAGATGTACTGGTTAGTAGGATAATTAGTCATTGTAAATTGTCCCGTGACCAGGCTAGGATGAAATCAGGGGTTGCTGGGCGATGTGGCTCGAAGGGCCGGATGGGCCTGTTCGCTCTGTGTCTCAATGAATAAATAACACTGGACTTGACTGCAACTCCCACACCCTGTCCAATGCATAAACCAAAACACACAATTCATCAACATCAAAATGTTTCTTGACCTCCGGGGCAATTCATTTCCTTTCAAAGTAACCGCAGGAGCTTTGTACTTTTATTGCACATGAATCTTTATTTAGAGGTAGCTGTGTTGCCAAAACAACATTAGTTTAGAGCATAATAAAAGATAATAAACTGCAGATTAAAGACCAGGAAATGCAAAAAGCCTCCGTTTCTTTGGCTTTGGTATTCAGTACAAGAGGAAACAATTAGAGAGACACTGACAATGACTGGGCAGCTTACCCACTGATGAGAGAAAGGCTAATGGAACAACGAGAACTTTGGAAAACTGCAGGATGAAGATGATGAACACAAGAGATGCTGGAAATCCAGAGCAGCACACAGAAGCGAAATATAACAGCTAGTTGAGTGGTGTCACAGCGACAACCTTGCACTCATTGTCAGTAAGACCAAGGAACTGATTGCAGACTTGAGGAAGGATAAGATGAGGGAACACACACTAGTCCTCATAGAGGGATCCAAAGTGGAGAGAGTGAGCAGTTTCAAGTTCCTGGGTGTCAATATCTCCGAGGACCTATCCTGAACCCAACATATCAATGCATCTACAAAGAAGTAATATTTCATTTGGAGTTTGAGATGATTTGGTATGTCACAAAAAACACTCAAATTTCTCGCAATATACTGTGGAGAGCATTCTAACTGGCTACATTATTGTCTGGTAGGCTGGGTGGGGAGGGAGGGGGCGGGTACTGCACAAAATCGAAATTAGCTGCAGAGAGTAGTAAACTTAGTCCAGGACATCTTCAAGGAGCGATGCCTCAAAAAGGCAGCATCCATCACCAAAGACCCTCAACACCTAGCTCATGTCTTGTTCTCCTTGTTACCATCGTCGTCGTGGCTATCCCTCGGGGTCGAGGATGATGGTCTTCGTTCTGAAGAAGTGGCCCACAGAGCGAAGACGCCTATGTGTGTATTTGTTTAACGTGTTCTTGATGTTGCACTCCAAGCAGCACACGATACTTCACAAATCAACCAACTGATTCCAATGGCATGGTAACCATGACGATTGGAGCTGTTGGATTTGGTGCAGCCTTCATCCGCCTTCACAGCCATTGAGTTTGAAGTAACTTTGTCCGCCTGTTCCACCGTTGAGGTCTTGGTTGGATTGTTCTTTGTCAGGGACCTCACCCTCGACCTTACCGCCATGGGTGACCCTACCAGGAGCATAGCTCCAGATGGCATCGCTCTCGGGATCTCAGGACCACACAAGCTTCTCCACCACGACAAGGTGACAATCCACGGAGATTGTTACCATCAGGGAGGAGGTACAAGAGCCTGAAGGCACACCTCAATGATTCAGGAACAGCTTCTTCCCCTCTGTCATCTGATTTCTGAATGGAAATTGAACCCATGAACACTACCTCACTACCATTTTTATTTCTATTTATTTCACTACTTATTTAATGTAACTATTATGTATATATATTTACTGTAATTCACAGTTTTCCCTCTATTATTATGTATTGCATTGTACTGCTGCCGCAAAGTCAGTGAATCTCACCACGTGCTATATGCTGGTGACATTAAACCTGATTCTGATAGTGGTTAAAATGCTGGAGGAACTCAGCAGGTCGATGTGTTTGGGAATGAGATACATGGGGGACAGGAGCCTGAAGACACAGACTCAACAATTCAGGAACAGTGTCTCCCTCTCTGCTATCAGATTTCTAAAGGGCCCACTATCTATCTATTGATTGATTAAAACTTAAAAGTTTTTTTATGTCTTGCACTATACTGCCGCCACAAAACAACAGATTTCATGGTATACAGGTCCATTATTCCTAGAAAGTGTTGTCGCAGGTAGACAGGGTCCTAAAGAGAGCTTTTGGCACATTGGTTTTTGTAGATGAAAGTATTGAGTACAGGAGTTGAGATTTATATTGGAGTTCTACAAAATGTTGTTGATGCTTAATTTGAAGTATTGTGTGCAGTTCTGGTCTCCTACTTAGACCATAAGACCATAAGATATAGGAGCAGAAGTAGGCCATTCTGCCCTTCGAGTCTGCTCTGCCATTCAATCATGGGCTGATCCAGTTCTTCCAGTCATCTCCTGCCTCCTCCCCATACCCTTTGATGCCCTGGCTAATCAAGAACCTATCTATCTCTGCCTTAAATACAGCCAATGACTTGGCCTCCACAGTCACTCATGGTAACAAATTCCACAGATTTACCACCCTCTGACTAAAGTAATTTCTTTGCATCTCAGTTCTAAAAAGATATCATTCAATCCTGAAGTCATGCCCTCTTGTCCTAGAATCCCCTACCATGGGAAATAACTTTGCCATATCAAATCTGTTCAGGCCTTTTAACATTCAGAATATTTCTATCAGATCCCCCTTCATTCTCCTGAATTCCAGGGAATACAGTCCAAGAGCTGCTAGACGTTCCTCATATGGTACCCTTTTCGTTCCTGAAATCATTCTCATGAATCTTCCCTGAACCCTCTCCAATATCAATATATCCTTTCTAAAATAAGGAGCCCAAAACTGCACACAATACTCCAAGTGTGGTCTCATGAATGCCTTATAAAGCCTCAACATCACATCCCTGCCCTTGTATTCTATACCTCTAAAAATGAATGCCAACATTGCATTCACCTTCTTCACAACTGACTCAACCTGGAGGTTAACCTTTAGGGTATCTTGCACAATGACTCCCAAGTCCCTTTGCATCTCTGCAGTTTGAATTCTCTCCCCATCTAAATAATAGTCTGCCCATTTATTTCTTCCACCAAAGTGCATGACCCTACACTTTCCAACATACAGGAAGAGTATAAATAAGGTTGAAAAAGTACAGAGAAAATTTACAAGGACGCTGCCGGGACTTGAGGACCTGAGTTATAGGGAACATTTGAATAGGTTAGGACTTTATTCCCTGGTGCATAAGAGAATGAGGGGAGATTTGATAGAGGTATATAAAATTATGAAGGGTGTAGACAGGGTAAATTCCAGCAGGTTTTTTCCACTGAGGTTGGGTGGGACTACAACTGGACCTCATAGGTTTAGGGTGAAAGGTGAAATGTTTAAGGGGAACCTAAGGGGGAACTTCTTTATTCAGAGGGTTGTGCAAGTGTGAATGAGCTGCTGGCTGAAGAGGAGGATGTGAGTTTGATTGCATCATTTAAGAAAAGTTTGGATAAGTACATGGATAGGAGGGTTTGGAGGGCTACAGTTCAGGCTCAGCTCAATGGGACTAGGCAGAATGATAGCTTTTCACAGAGTCAAAACTGCCCAGCGCATCACCAACATCCACTTATCCATCTTCAAGGACATCTGTACAGAAAGGTGCTGGGAAAAGGCCAATAAGATCATGAAGAATATTACCTACCCTGCTCATGGACTGTATGTCCCACTCCCATCAGGGAGAAGGCTACGTAGCATCCACACCAGGACCACCAGACTCAAAAACAGTTACTTTCCCCAAGCAGTGAGGCTGATCAACACCTCCACCTACTAACTCCACCACTACTTTATTATTTTCTATCAGTCACCTGATTCCTTATGTCACTTTATGAGCATACAATCAAGGTACTGTGGATTCCGGTTAAATGGTTACATCGGGACGAGTAAATTTTGGCCCAATTAAGCAGCTGCCTGAATTAGTCGAAGTTTCATGGAAATAGTTAAAAAGGGATAAAAAAAAGACTACCAACCATTTAACTGAGTAACAAATTATGTATTTCAGTGAAATACAGAACAAATTTGTACAGTACTATAAATGTGTATAAGTTCCTAATAGTTATTGACAGAGGAATTAATTCAGTGTAAGCTACGGTGTTCTTTTGATTGAATGAACAAAATTAGCGCAGACATCTAGTGTAGATAATGGAATACCTTCATACATTGCTTTTGAAGCGTGCAAATCTTCATTCTCATTGTAACATTCAACATGATTGTCGATACCTTCTAGTTCTTTGTAGTTCCTAACTCGTTGAAGTAGTGAAATCATTTCGTTTTTACTCCCGGCTGTTTCTGGCATCTCCAAGCCTGAATGCTTGAAGCTACAGTAAGCAAAACAGTTCCAAATTGTCTTACTGCTTATTTCTCAACAACCATCAGTGACAGAAATCATTGCTTTTTGAACACCAGCACGCAAGTGACTCTATTATAACCATTTGCTCTAAGCATGGTGTCATGTCGAACAACCACACAATGTGCACACGACTGATGCTCATTAGGGAAATGTTTGGCAACAATCTCCTGTCCCAATTAAGCAGTATAGTATCCCGAAGAAGCAAAGGGAATCCTGGCTATTTTCTCAATTATTTTTGTTCTCTAAGAGTTGCTCCAAATAAGCAGCTGCCCTGATTGCCCTGTGCAATTAACCACAATCCATTGCATATAAGCTATCTTGTGTATTTACATTTAGTGGGTGTGCTTTATTTTAGTATTATTATAATTGTGTTCTTTCTCTTTTATGTTTTTTTGTGCTGCATCAGATCCAGAGTAACAACTATTTCGTTCTCCTTTCATTTATGTACAGGAAATAACGTTAAGCAATCTTGAATCTATCACTGCTGACTGATCTGTCAAATATATTTAATAATGAATTTACTTCAGATTTCAGGAACTGATCTGCTATATTTTAATATTAATTAGTGGATTTCAACATTAGTTGTACTCGCTTTCTATCTGCTGCACTACATTCTGTATTCTGTTTTCTTTTTACTACCTCTGCTGTTTTGTAAGGAATGATCAGTCTGGATGGCACACAAAGCAAACTGTTTCCATTGTAATACACACAGAATACTGGAGAAACACAGCAACTATGGGAAAGAGTAAACGGTTGACGTTTCGGTCCAAGACCCTTCATCAGGACTGGAAAGGAAGAGGAGAAGTCAGGATAATAAAGTGGGGGGGGGGGGGAAGGAAGTTGTACAAGGTGGTGGGTGGCAGGTGAAACCTGAAAGGAGAGGGGGTGAAGTAAAGAGCTGGGAAGTCGATTGGTGGAAGAGAAACAGGGCTGGAGAAGGGGGAATCAGATAGGAGAGGAGAGAAGACCGTGGAAGAAAGGGAAGGAGAGGAGCACCAGAGTGAGATGATGGGCGGGTAGGGAGATGACGTAAGAGAGAGAAACGGGGATGGTGAACGGGGGTGGGCAACTAGCTCAGTACATGTGACAATAATAAACTATTTCCAGTTCCAATTTTGAAAGATTGCCATAAGGTTAGAACATAGAACAGTACAGCACAGAAACTGGCCCTTCAGCCCACAATGTTGTACTTAACTAATAAGATTAGTGTTCAAACCAACTAAACTCATCCCTTCTGCCTACACAGTGTCCATATCCTCCCATTTCTTGTGCCTATTTGCATACAGTGGATTCTGGTTAATTGGGCCATCAGTTAATCAAGGCAGCCATTTATTTGGGACAACTGTTAAAGAACAAAAACTAATTGAGAAAATAACTGTGATTCCCAACATTTATTTGGGACACTCTGCCATTTAATTGGGACAGGAGACTGGGAGACTGTTGCGGGACAGGAGACTGTTGCAGAACAGTTTCTAACTAGCGTTAGTCATGTGCACATGTGTAGCTGTTAGACACTACACAATGCTTAAAAGGAACAGTTTTTAAATAGAGCCAGTTGTGTCTGCTTGTGTTATGGTATTTATCCAGGGTGATGGACGCCAATTCACAAAGCAGTCATTTTTCATAACTCTGTTTTTTTTTAATTTTGACTTTAAAGGATTTAAGACCCTTGCCAAACACCATGAGAAGATTTTGACACTTGCCAAAAAAAATTACCATCGATGTCTGCGCTGATTTTGTTCCTTTACAGTCAATCAAAAGAATATAATAGCATACCTAGATAAATTCCTCTGTTGAGAACTATTAGGAACTAATGCACAGTTTTACAGTACTGAAGAGGTATTGGTAGTGTTCTAATTTATTCTGCATTTCATTTAAATAGATACTTCGTTACTCGGTTAAACAATTGTTTTTCTTTTTTATATATCATTTTAACTATTTCCATGAGCCATCAGTTAATTGGGGCAGCTATGTACTTGGGCCAAAATGAACTGGTCCTGATGTGTCCCAATTAACTGGAATCCACTGAATATTTAGAGATGCAGAGCAGAACAGGCCCTTTCAGCTCAACAGGTCGTACAGCCCAGCAACTGGCCTATTTAACACTAGCCTGATCACAGTACACATTACAATGACCAATTAAGTGACTAACTGGGACACCTTTGGATTGTGGAGCACCTGGAGGGGACCTCTTGGACATCTCTGTCAAACCTAAGAGTCTCTTAAAGAGCTCTATCTTACTTGCTGCCACCGCTACCCTAGGCAGTGCATTCCAGGCACCCACCACCGAAAACCTTGCCCTATGTATCTCCTTTGAATTTACCCTCTCTCACCCTAAATGCATGTTCCCTTGGTGTTAGACATTTTGATTTTGACCCTGGTTTCCTATTCAGCCGCTGCATCACATAGTCTTATAAAGCTCCATCAGGCCTCCCCTCAGGTGTTGCTGCTCCAAAGGAAACAAGCCCCAGTTTGTCCACCCTCTCTGAATGCCTTCTAACCCAGTCACCATTTTGGTAAACCTCTTATGCACCATCTCTAAAGCTGCCACATCCTTCATGTGACGGGGTGACCAGAATACTCAAAAAGTTCTAAGTTCAAAGTCAATTTATTATCAAAATATGTATGTCACCACAACTTTATACTTTATTGTCGCCAAACGATTGATACTAGAATGTACAATCATCACAGCGATATTTGATTCTGCGCTTCCCGCTCCCTGGAGTATAAATCGATAGTAAATATTAAAAAATTAAATTATAAATCATAAGTAGAAAATAGAAAACGGAAAGTAAGGTAGTGCAAAAAAACCGAGAGGCAGGTCCAGATATTTGGAGGGTACGGCCCAGATCCGGGTCAGGATCCGTTCAGCAGTCTTATCACAGTTGGAAAGAAGCTGTTCCCAAATCTGGCTGTACGAGTCTTCAAGCTCCTGAGCCTTCTCCCGGAGGGAAGAGGGATGAAAAGTCTGTTGACTGGGTGGGTCGTGTCCTTGATTATCCTGGCAGCACTGCTCCGACAGCGTGCGGTGTAAAGTGAGTCCAAGGACGGAAGATTGGTTTGTGTGATGTGCTGCGCCGTGTTCAAGATCTTTTGCAGCTTCTTCCGGTCTTGGACAGGACAACTTCCATATCAGGTTGTGATGCACCCTAGAAGAATGGTTTCTACGGTGCATCTATAAAAATTAGTGAGGGTTTTAGGGGACGGGCTAAATTTCTTTAGTTTTCTCAGGAAGTAAAGCTGCTGGTGGGCCTTCTTGGCAGTGGACTCTGCTTGGTTGGACCAGTCAGGTCATTTGTGATATTGACCCCGAAGAACTTAAAGCTTTTGACCTGTTCCACTTGCGCACCACTGATGGAAATTGGGTCATGCAGTTCGCTACTCCTTCTGAAGTCAACAACCAATTCCTTTGTCTTGCTGACGTTGAGAGATAGGTTATTGTCTTCACACCATGCCAGCAGGTTCTTAATTTCCTCTCTGTACTCAAACTCATCATTACCCGAGATACGGCCTACAATTGTTGTGTCATCAGCAAACTTATATTGAGTTTGATGGAAACTTAGCTACACAATCATGGGTGTACAGTGAGTACAGCAGGGGACTGAGTACACAGCCTTGTGGGGCACCGGTGCTCAGAGTGATTGTGGAGGAGAGCTTGTCCCCTATTTTTACAGCCTGGGTCCTGTCTGTGAGGAAGTTGAAGATCCAGCTGCAGATCTGAGTGCTAAGGCCCAGGTTCCAGAGCTTAGGAATCAGTTTATTTGGAATGATGTTTTTGCAGGCATACTCAGTAAATCTATAGATTAATAACTATAACAGAATCAATGAATGACCGCACCAACTTGGGCACTCAATCAGTGTGCAAAAGACAACAAACTGAGCAATATAAAAAGAAATAAATGGTAACAATAAATAAATATGTAATAAGTATTGAGAACATGAGATGAAGAGTCCTTGAAAGTAAGTCCATTGGTTGTGGGAACATTTCAGTGATGGGGCAAATGAACTTGAGTGAAATTATCCCCTTTGGTTCAAGAGCCTTATGGTTGAGGGGTAGTAACTATTCCTGAACTTGGTGGTGCAAGTCCTGACTCCAGATGAGATTTAACTACATGATGGTGTTCATTTGTTTGGTAATATCTGATATTCACCTGTGTTTTTACTTCTTCCTTTTTTCCCTCAAGTTGTGGCAGAAAACCTTGTTTTGAGGACAACTGGGATTAGTCCGACTGCTATCCGCATGATGTGGAATCCCCAGCGTGACGCCAGCTCTTACAGAATAGAGTGGAGGAAAGCCATAGGTAATGCCAGTCAACTTGTAAACACAAGTGATTCTGCAGATGCTGGAAATCCAGAGTAACACACACAAAATGCTGGAGGAGCTCAGCAGGTCAGGCAGCATCCATGGAAAGGAATAAACAATCTACATTTTGGGCCAATACCCTTCAGGAAAAAGGAATATGCTTATTCCTTTCGCAAACACAAGGAATTCTGCAGATGCTGAAAATTCAAGCAACACACATCAAAGTTGCTGGTGAACGCAGCAGGCCGGGCAGCATCTCTAGGAAGAGGTACAGTTGACGTTTCGGGCCGAGACCCTTCGTCAGGACTAACTGAAGGAAGAGCTAGTAAGAGATTTGAAAGTGGGAGGGGGACGGGGAGATCTAGAATGATAGGAGAAGACAGGAGGGGGAGGGATGGAGCCAAGAGCTGGACAGGTGATTGGCAAAAGGGGTATGAGAGGATCATAGGACAGAAGGCCTAGGGAGAAGGAAAAGGGGGAAGAGGGAAAAACCCAGAGGATGGGCAAGGGGTATAGCGAGAGGGACAGAGGGAGAAAAAAAAGAGTGAGAGAAAGAATGTGTGTATATAAATAAATAACGGATGGGGTAGGAGGGGCAGGTGGGGCATTAGCGGAAGTTAGAGAAGTCAATGTTCATGCCATCAGGTTGGAGGCTACCCAGACGGAATATAAGGTGTTGTTCCTCCAACCTGAGTGTGGCTTCATCTTTACAGTAGAGGAGGCCGCGGATAGACATATCAGAATGGGAATGGGATGTGGAATTAAAATGTATGGCCCGCCAGAGAAAGCAAGATCTCCCAGTGGCCACACATTTTAATTCCACATCCAGCTCTTGGCTCCATCCCTCCCTCTCCTGTCTTCTCCTATCATTCTAGATCTCCCCGTCCCCCTCCCACTTTCAAATCTCTTACTAGCTCTTCCTTCAGTTAGTCCTGACGAAGGGTCTCGGCCCGAAACGTCAACTGTGCCTCTTCCTAGAGATGCTGCCTGGCCTGCTGCGTTCACCAGCAACTTTGATGTGTGATGCTTATTCCTTTCTATAGATTTTGCCTGACTTGCTGAGTTCTTCCATCATTTTGTATAAACCATTGAACTTATGCCCTGATGTGAAAGCAATGAAATAAGTGTTGGAGTAAGGTACAGAATCACTCAAAACCTACTTAGCTATTCAAATACATTATGACTGATCCCATGTTAAAGTAATTTATTTTTCAACACGCGTGATCTAACTGCCTTTTTTATACCTGGCTGGAGGGAAGGCTTCCCTCCACTAGCCAGCAAGTCACCCTTGGCAAGGTGTAACACCTGCTTAGCCCCCAGTTCACGGTCTCGTGAAGCCATGGGAGCAGGTGGTGCATGGTCGTGTGAGCAGCCGGTGCATAACACAAGTCCTGGTTATGTGACCACTGACGCCAGGCAGACGATCTCTGAAGAGTAGTGATAATGGCTGGGGTCACCCGTCTTGTAAGGACTCTGACCAGAAGAAGACAGTGGCAAACCACTTCAGTAGAAAGATTTGCCAAGAGTAATCATGGTCAAGGAAAGACTGTGATTTCCCACATATTACCACAAGGCACATAATGATGATGCTGCTGGTTCTGCTGAATCTGATCCTGACACAGCTTTAGAAATGGATATTTTGTTTTGCTTTCACTCTCCTCCCTCAGCTGGATGAGATCATTCACTAGCGTTATGCTAAGACAAAGACTTTGAATTTTATGTCTTGAAAATTTAACCCTTCCATTTCCAACAGAGGAACAGACACAGTCCAACTCAGTTGTGCTGACCGCTGCCTCCAACAACTATGATATCACCAATTTGTCTCCGGGCACTGAATACGCCATCACTCTCTACACTCTGTACAACGACAGGGAAGTGGCAACGCCAGTGACTATGTCAAAGACAGGTAATTTACGTGGATTCCCAGACCCTTAAAATGATTACCACGAGCGCCCAACATCCAGAACCAGAATGGTTTGCACCCACATCTCTGCAATGCATCCTCACTGCTGCTACACTCGATTGACCTAGGTAACACTTCAGTTTTAAACTTTAGAGTACTGATGCTTTCGGGCAAACAACATAGTTGATCCCGTGCCCTTGGCTTGAAACTCCACAGAGTCATAGACCACTAAAGCACAGAAACAGGCCCTTCTGCCCATCTAGTCCATGCCAAAATGTTATTCTGCCTAGTCCCATCAAAACACACCTGGACTATAGACTTACATACCCCTCCCATTCATGTACTTGTAAAATGTCACCCCACTCCTTAATGTATTTGGCTGAGGGGTAGAAGAATAAAAGAAATTGCCTTACATCTGGAGGAAGGAGCTGCTTTTGGAACTGATGCATTTGGCAGTTGGCAACATTAGTGCGGCAACAATCGAAGGATGGAATCTGAGAACACAGGGATAATCCTCGGCAACGTACTTTGCTTGTGCTACCTATTCCTCTGTACATATGCAGACAGAACACAGAATGAGCAGTCTACCCATTTATTCTGTGCCAGCTGCATCATTGAGCAGTTCCATTGACTCTGAAAAGGAGAGATTAAAGATTAGCTTTATTTATCACATGTATGCATGTTACATTTGGGTGGTGGGGTGGAGATATGTCCCTACCAAAGGAGGTATAAGGCGCTCCTTCTCTCTGTTAGCCTGCATCTCACCCTTGGGCAATGTGTAGCACCTGCTTAGCTCCACTCACCCTCAATCAGGGTCACGTGAAGCCATGGGATCAGGCGGGGGATGGTCGTATGAGCAGCTGGTGCATATTACAAGTCCTGGTTATGTGACCACTAACGCCAGGCAGACAATCTTTGAGGCGTATTGATAATGGCTGGGGTCACCTGTCTGGTAAAGACACTGCCACGAAGAAGGCAATGACAAACCACTTGTGTAGAAAAGCTTGCCAAGAACAATCATGGTCAAAGACCATGATCAGCTATATCATACGACACAGCACATAATTATGATGATGACACATACATTAGGGCCATTTAAGAAACTCTGAGGCAAATAGACGATAGAAAAATGGAGAGTTGTGTGGGAGGGAAGGGTTAGATTGATCTTAATGTAGGTTAAAAGGTCAGCACAACATCGTGGGCCGAAGGGCTTGTACCAATTCTATATTCAGTATCCAAACGTGCAGTGAAATGCATCATTTGTATCAGTGGCCAGCACAATCTGAGGATGTGCTGGGGGCAGCCTGCAAGTGTCGCCATGCTTCCGGAAACCAACATAGCATGCCCCAACAACTTACTAAACCAAACCCGTACATCTTTACAATATTGAAGGGAAGAGGAGCCACTGGTAGAAGTGCACACTGTCACAGGGAGAATGTGGAAACTCCTTACAGACAGCACTGGGAATCGAACCCGGATTGCCAGCACTGTAAAACTGCTGCACTACAGCTACACAACTGTGTCACCTACAAAATGAATGGAACTTCCACTGCAGATGGATCAGTCAGTTACTGAGATGGTAACAGTGAAGTTAGATATCTAGGGAGGAGGCACTGGGGATTTGGTTTCCTTGTCACTGTCTTTCTGCTCTCTACGCAGTGGGTAATGAAATAGGTCTGGGAACTGTGGCAAATTTGCGGATAGTCAAAACAACCCCTAACCGGATTCGGATCAGCTGGACGGCAGTGTCGGGAGCATCGGCATATAAAATAGTCTGGAGAAACCCTAAAGGTAGGTCAGTGGAAAGTCTTCAATGGTATGGTGCACAAAATCCCAGACAAGGTAGTCAGAGGAAACATCTCTCTCAAACCTCATACGAATTTGGATGTTTCAGTGAGACCACCTTTTTAACCAGAAAACGCAGGCCCAGTGTGCTCAATTTCAACCCATGTAACAGCCCACCGTGTGGGCACGTGGCCAAGTGGTTAAGGCATTGGACTAGCTACCTGAAGGTCATGAGTTTGAGCCCCTGCCGAGGGAATGTGTTGTGTCCTTGAGCAAGGCACTTAATCACACATTGCTCTGCGACAGCACTGGTGCCAAGCTATACGATTCCTAATGCCCTTCCCTTGGACAACACTGGAGTCGTGGAGAGGGGAGACGCAGCATGGGCAACTGCTGGTCTTCCATACAACCTTGCCCAGGCCTGCGCCCTGGAGAGTGAAGACTTTCCAGGCGCAGATCCATGGTCTCACAAGACTAACGGATGCCTTTACGTTAATAGTTCACCATCCCAGAAACCATATACACAAGAGATTCTGGAAAACTACAACAACACACACGTGCTGGAGGAACTCAGCAGGTCAGGTAACATTAGTGGAGAGGAATAAACAGGTGACATCTTGGGCTGAGACCCTTCATCAGGACCAGTCTGGTGAAGCTTTGCTGCTCTCTCTATTGCGAATACATCCTCTCTTCAGTGAACAAGACTCGCACTCAGTATTCCAAGTGCTGCCTTGCCAGAGCCCTGTGTCATTTTAATAAAATAATCTTGTTCTTAAATCCTCTTGCAAAAACCTGTATATACCCAAAGTACTCAGCTGGTTTGACTATGGGAAGAGAACCAGGGTCAACGTTTCAGATTAGAGACCCTTCATCAAATCAATATCCAGCACGTGCAATTATTTTATTTTCAAGTCCCGCATACTGTTTTCTTTAATTGCTCACTGGCCTTGCAATAATTTCCATAAAGGGACATCCAGGTCTCTCTGATTATCAGCACTTACCAATCGTTCACCATTTAAAACACACCCCACCCTTCTATTTTTCCCACTGAGTTAGATGACCTCATGTGATTTATCTGTTTATTGAGATACAGCACAGAACAGCCTCTTCGGGCTCTTTTGGCCCTTCCACCCAGCAATCCCCGATCTAATCCAAGCCTAGTCCCAGGACAATTTACAATGACCATTTAACCTACCAACCTTTTGGACTGTGGGAGGAAACTGGAGCACCCGGAGGAAACCCACACGGTCATGGGGAGAACGTACAAACTCCTTACAGACAGCGGTGGGAATTGAACCTGGGTCACCAGTGCTGCAAAGCATTGTGCTGACCACTACACTACGTGACACCCATTCCACATTTATATTCCAACCTCCACATCCTCACCCATTCATGTCGCATAATTATATTTGCTCTTTAAGTCTCCCTACATTCTCCTCACAAGCTCACTACCATCTGGAGTCATACAGTCTGGGAACCGTCCTTTCGGCCCGACTTGTCCATGCTGACTGACTCGTCTACCTGAGCTAGTCCCCAGTTTGATCCACGACCCTGTAGATCATTTCAGTCCATTTACCAGTATTGGCACGAGATTCTGCAGATGCTGGAAATAACACACAAAATGCTGGAAGAACTCAGTAAGTCGGGCTGCATCCATGGAGGAGAATAAACAGTTGCCATTTCAAGCTCGGCAGGAAACATCAGCTGTTTATTCTCCTCTGTAGATGCGGCCTGACTTGCTGAGTTCCTCCAATATTTTGTGCATGTTGCATACGTACCTGTCTAAATGTCTTTTAAACTTTGTAGCAGTACTGCCTCTACAGCCTTCTCTGACCGCTCAGTCGATATACCCATTACTCTCTGCATGGCAAACATTTCCGCTCTGGTCCATTTTAGTTCCTGTCTGCTTATTTATTTAGAGATTCAGCGTAGTAATGGACTCTTATGAGCTCGTGCCGCCTGCTTACACCCACGTGACCAGTCTAACCGGTAGGTCTTCGGAATGTGAGACAAAATCCATGCGGTCTTAGGGAGGATGGAGAAACTCCTTTTGGGAAGCGGTGGAGTTGAACCCAGGTCACCGGTGCTCTACTGGAATGAAGCTAACTGCTACGCTACGGTGCCACCCCAAAGATTTACCAACAAGCTTGGATATATTCCACCTAGTCCCAACAGTCAAAGCATTAAAAGAGACTAACATTCACTGACAGTACACTTGGTGCAGAGTTATCCATAATTCAGTGTATTCCACGTGGCTAAGTACCTTGCCAACAGTTGTTACTTGTCACAACAGATTTAATTCAACACTCACTGCATTTTGTTTTTTTTCTTCTTTTCTGATCAGGTTACGAGATCACCAGAGTTGTGTCACGTGAAACAACCTCATTTGACATTGACCGTGTGCAGCAAGGAGAGATGTACGAAATCGAAGTGTCCGTGCTTTTCGGCGGCAGAGTGGGAAACCCCACTAGTATTGTTGCTCGAGCAGGTAAGGGATGAAGGGATGAAGTGTGCATGCAGAACCCATTCTTCCCGAGAACAACACCTTCCTCTAGACCGTGGACCCCGTGCTTAATGGTATTGGTCCATGAATTCCACAGATTCACCACCCTCTGTTCTATTTATTATAAATTATTATAAATTACCATGATTGCACTTTGCACATTTAGATGGAGATGTATTGTAAAGGTTTTTGCTCCTTATGTATGTGAAGAATGCAATAAAATCAATTCAATTCAAAGCATTCCTACAATCTAATGCTTTCCTCCCACATATTCATCCATTGTTCTTTCATCCAGATGCCTATTAAAGAGTCTGTTAAATGTATCTGCCTTTATCACCTGGCAGGGTGTTCCACACACACACCACTCTCTGTGGAAAGAAAAGATACCTCTGACATCCCCCCCCCCATTCTTTCCCCCAATCACCTTAAAATTATGCCGCCTTATGTTAGCCATTTCCACCCCAGGAAAAAGGCACTGGCTCTACACTCTAGCTCTGCACTTTATCATCTTGTACACTTCTCATCCTTCTTCACTGCAGAGAAAAGTTTCAGCTCACTCAACCTATCCCCAAAAGACATGCTGTCTAATGCTTGTAGCCTCCAACCTGATGGCATGAACATTGACTTCTCAAACTTCCACTAATGCCCTACCTCCCCCTTGTACCCCATCCATTATTTATTTATATACACACATTCTTTTCCTCTCTCTCCTTTTTCTCCCTCTGCCCCTCTCACTATACCCCTTGCCCATCCTCTGGGCTTACCCCCCTCCCCCTTTTCTTTCTCCCTAAGCCCCCCGTCCCATGATCGTCTCATATCCCTTTTGCCAATCAACTGTCCAGCTCTTGGCTCCATCCCTCCCTCTCCTGCCTTCTCCTATCATTTCGGATCTCCCCCTCCCCCTCCCCCTCCCACTTTCAAATCTCTTACCAGCTCTTCTTTCAGTTAGTCCTGATGAAGGGTCTCGGCCGGAAACGTTGACTGTACCTCTTCCTAGAGATGCTGCCTGGCCTGCTGCGTTCACCAGCAACTTGGATGTGTGTTGCTTGAAATTCCAGCATCTGCAGATCTCCTCGTGTTTGTGCTCTCTAATGCAGGCAGCATTGTGGTAGATCTCCTCCATGCCCTCTCTAATGCTTACACATCCTTCCTACAATGTGGCGACCAGAACTGAGCACAGTACTCCTGGCCTGTAGGGGGATCAAAACCACGACCTTGGCATTGATGCCAATTTATTTAGTATGGACTGGCATTGAGAGTGGTGTAATGTTATGGGCTGAATGGCCTGCCCGTTGCTATACTGTTCCAAGTCCTGTCACGGACATGGTCTGCATTGCTTGTCCATCTGTAATTGCCCTTGAACTGCTGCAGTCCTGCAGCTTTTGGGAAGTGGATTACCACTTTAGAAGGGTTGGTGAAGCGGGTTAAGGGAGGAATCTACTGGTGATGGTGCTCCCAGCTACCTGCTCTCCTGGCCCTTCTTTTAGGTAGAGTTCACAGGCTTGGAAGGTAATGTGGAAGGGGCCCAGCTGAGTAGCCGCAGTTCCTTTTCGTGGACGGCATTCACTCATTCTAGTGAAAGGTCTGACTTATTAACTTTAGAAATGGCTGAAATATCTTCCCCCTCCTTCTCTCCATTTGGTGTAATGTAAGACGGAGCTGTTGGGCGTGTGACAGAGCTCCGCACCCTGGAGACGCAGAGTGATCGAGTCCGAATCGCATGGAGGGGATTGCCCCAGGCTACAGCGTACAAGGTCACGTGGAAACGTGCAGACGGTAAGTCTCTTCCGATAATAGTTTTAAACTCATCAGGCATCCCTGCCTTTCTAAAAAGCCTCTGGAATGATGGGTTGTGTTTTCATGCACCCCATGCAATCTCAGAATGTTGTTTGTGTCACAAAAGTGACATGTTCTGACTTTGAGTCATACAAGATGAAAACAGGCCCCCTCGGCCCAGCTGGGTCACGTCAGCCAGGATGTCCCATCCGAGCTAGTCCAATCTGCTCGTGCTTGTCCCATAACTTTCTGAACCTAGTCCCGCTTGGTGGCGCAATAACATCAGCGCTGGACTCCAGACCGAAGGTTCCCTAGTTCGAATCCAAGTCGGGTTGAGCATCGAGCTAGCAACTCGGCCTCGTAAAAACAAGAATAGCTTGCTACGGAAACACCGTCAAAAAAAAAAGACGGTGCCCCGACAACTCCACTGCCGAGTTAAGGGCTATTCTTCTTCTTCTTCTGAACCTAGAACCAAGTGTATAAGAACTGGTGATATGGTTTTTTGCTCTTGCGCACTGAAAATCAGGAATACTCTACTGACTGAGATACACCAGGCTAGTACCATGGAACATTTCAAAACACTTCTAAAAACCTCCTTCCTTAATGTAGCCTACTTATAGGATTACTTAATGTTTGTTGATGTTGATTATATTTAAATAATTAAGTGGATTAGATTACATTTTATTCTATATGTTTATCTTATGATTTTTAATTTTGTCTCGTATTTTTATGACTATATTGATTTATCTTTACAATTTATGTAAAGCACTTTGAGCCTGCATCTTAATGTATGAAAGGTACTATATAAATAAAGATGTTAATATTATAATTAAACCTTTCTAATCCATGTACTTGCCCTCGGCAGCTGTGGTTTGACAGGGGGCACACCTTATTTTTGGTGGCGAGCTGGAGATATGTCCGTACCAAACGAGGTGTAAGGTGCTCCTTCTCTCCGTTGACCTTCAGGTCACCCATAGGGAAGGTGTAGCACCTGCTTAGCACCCCCACCCCAATCAGAGTCACGTGAAGCCATGGGAGCAGGTGGTGGATGGTCGTATGAGCAGCTGGCGCATATCGCAAGTCCTGGTTATGCGACCACTGACAATCTCTGAAGAGTATTGATAATGGCTGAGGTCACCCATTTTGTAAAGACACTCCCCAGAGGAAGACAATGGCAAACCACTTCTGTAGAAGAATTTGCCAAGAACAATTAAGCTCATGAAAAGACCATCATATGACAGGCTCATAACGAATGAGTGAACACGTCATTTACATTTAGATTTATTTATTATTGATCACATGTACATCAGTACATTCAGCACATTGTATGCGTTAACAGCCAGCACAATCTGAGGATGTACTGGATGTGCTGAGGTTCGCTCACAGATGTCGCCACACATTTCCGCACCAGCATAGCATACCCACAACGCTCAGCAGAATAAAATGCACAGCCAACACACACAAGCAACGACGGCAAAGCAATGTGCCTTACCCTTAACTCCCAGAAAGTCATCGCTCATACTTAAAGCTTCCCTGGAGCATAGGAGCGGGGGGGTAACCTTATAGAGATTCATGTAACCATGAGGGCCGCAGAAAGGGTGGGTGGTCACATTTCTTTTCCCCCAGTGCAGAGAAGTCTAAATGTAATGAGGACAAATGTGTTGTGAAAGGATAAAGATTTAAAGAGATTCGAGAGGCAACTTTTTCCACTCAGATCATGGTTGGTATGTGGAATAAGCTACCGGAGGAAGCTGTAGAGGGGGGCATATTTGCAAATGCTTAACGGGCATTTGGATAGGTACTTGACTAGGAAAGGTTGAGAAGTCTGTGGCCCAAATGTAGGCAGATGGGTCCGGCTCAGGTAGGTATCTTGGTTGGCATTGAAGAGTTGGGGGCAGGGCCTGTTCCAGGTCTGCATAAATCGATGACTCAGTTTGTCATTGCCAAGCCTATGTTATCACTTCACCTCTCCAACATTCTTCCCGATCACATGCCTTTTTCCTTTCCTTCTTTTCCCTGTCCCACCTTTCTCTCAATCTTAAAACCGGTGTTATATCAGAGCGTTCTCTCGGAATCATAACCAGGTTCACAACTGTGAAATTTGTTGTTTTGTGAAAGTAATACAGTGTAATGTATAAAAAAACTACAAGTTACAAAAAGAAATATAAAAAAAACTAATAGTGCAAAAAGAGAGCAAAATAGTCAGGTTGTGTTCCTGGGGCTTGCAGAAATCTGAGGGTGGAGGTGAAGAAGCTGTTCCTGAGAAGTTGTGTGTGACCACTCTTGTGGCAAGCGGTCATCAGCCTGAAATAGTAACCCAGTTTCTTTCTCCACTGATACTACCTGAGCTGCTGGGTCTCTATGCAAATGACTCCAGGATTTGCCACTGTTTTTCTACTATTTTCTGTGGTTTAGTTTTTTGTACTGCTTCCAGATTCAGTACGATAATGTTGATCAATTGAGAAATTAACTTCCACCACCTATATTTCATATTGACTAAACACCACCAAAATGGGTCATTTGCCTCAATAAGCACGATAGAAATTAAATTTAATATGTGCAGACACTACCCACCCTACAAATTGCCTTTCCCAAAAGCTCCCTTCTGGAAAACTCTCTCTTCTCTTTTGCCCGTTATGCCGCTAGTGTTGTTGGATCACAGTTTTTTTCCTGATCTTCAGGGTTCTCCCTGATGAGCAGCCTTAATTCCAACTATTGATTACTTTATAGTATAAGTAAATATACAAATACTAAGCAAATTAAATAAAGAGCTGAGAAATTATGCTAAGTGTTGAATGCGATGACAAAAGAATAACGAAGCAAAAGAAGGCACCTCTGAATATGCATCACCTTTAAAGATAAGATAAGAAATTCCTTAGCTAGGAATGAACTAGTGTATAGGCTACATAATTAAAACAATTGCATCGTGGGGAATGCGATAATACTTAGCCAATGAAAAATGGGGAAGGTGACAAACCGTTAGTTTAGCTGCTGTACCGCTTTCTGCCAGTGAGTGTGAAATAAATATGAGTCTGTTAAAAAGTACAAACTTTATAAAAAGTATTATTAAAGCAACCAGTGGTTTCCAACAGAGTTTAGGGCAGCAATGAAGATCCTTCATCTCTGGTGATGTTTACGGCTTCCTTCATCGTGTCTGTAGCTTCCTCTTAGTTTTCACTGTTGTCAGTCATGCAGATCCTGGATGGAGACTCGGGAATACCGTGGGACTGAGATGTATGACTCTGCATTGCTGTTTCCGTTTTGTTTTACCTGTCGGTGTTGTTAGCCCTGACCTGAATCCCTAAACCTGGACCGATGGACCACTCTTCGTCTGGCCTCTACCCTTTGACCAGTAAAGCACGGTTGACCCTACCAAAAGCCAAAATCATTGAGGCATGCAAGCCTCCAAACCATGACTGGATTGTGGTCCTCTTGGAGGTCTGGAAAGCTATAGGATTATTAAAACAAAAAAAAAAAAATTCACACCATTTTAAAAGTTTCTTCTTTCAGAAAGTTAATCTAATCAAACATTCTAGTTAGACCCCCCCATCTTTCTATACAGTACACTGTACTGTAAACACTTTAAACCACTTTTTATAATGCTATTTACATTGTAAATACATGTAGTGATTTATGTATTAATGCATATTTTATTCTATATCCGTACTTTAATCTCTATTTTTATATAATTCTTTATTCTTTGTACTTGGTGAATGTTGTTTTTTGTTCCATGTCACAACCTGATAAAAAGTCGACAAGCACTCAATAACTTAGTCCCTCAAGTCCTGGCAATATCCTTGTAGATCATTTCTGCACACCCTCCAATTTAATAACATCTTTGCCATAGCACAGTACTCCAAATGTGGCCTCACATAACCTGTGAACATAACTTCTATACCCAGATGATGAGTATCTCAAGTGATTGATGAATGGCAGCAATTGAAAGCAATTTATAAAGAAAGTGCAGAAAAACGGGAGTGAATGGATAACCCCACAGAGAGCTGGAATGGACCTGATAGGTCAGTCAGCCTCTCTCTCTATGTGTCTTGAGTTTTGATATTATGTGAAATCCTCTGGACAAATCCTGAGAAAAGAACATAGACGTACATCTTTTAACTCAATACAACTATACATTAGTCACAGCATCTTCCACCTGGTACCAGTTCACAAGTACCTCATTGCATGCAAGTGTCTTGAGGTTCTTTTTCAGCCCTTTACCTCTCCATCTTCTTACTTCAATCTCCCCTCCCTCACTCACCCACCTTCTACCTCACCTGGCTTCACCTATCACCACCTAGCTTGTACTGCTGCCTTTCCCCCACCATCTTCTTACTCTGGCTTCTTCCCTCTTCCTTTCCAGTCCTCCTAAAGAGTCTTGTCCCAAAACATCGACTGTTTATTCATTTCCATAGTTTAGATTAGATTATGAGGACACACAGTCCTTATTTATTGTCATTTAGTAATGCATGCATTAAGAAATGCTACAATGTTCCTCCAGTATGATATCACAGAAACACAAGACAGACCGGGACTAAAAAACTGACAAAAACCATATAATTATAACATATAGTTACAACAGTACAAAGCAATACCGTAATTTGATAAAGAACAGACCATGGGCACGGTAAAAACAGTCTCAAAGTCTCGAAAGTCCCATCATCTCACGCAGACGGTAGAAGGAAGAAAACTCTCCCTGCCATGAACCTCCAGTGCCGCAAACTTGCCGATGCAGCACCCTGGAAGCACCCGACCACAGCCGACTCTTGAGTCCGTCCAAAAACTTCGAGCCTCCAACCAGCCCTCCGACACCGAGCACTGAGCACCATCTCTGCCGAGCGCTTTGACCCCGGCCCCGGCCACCAAGCAACAGGCAAAGCCGAGGATTCGGGGCCTTCCCCTCCGGAGATTCTCGATCGCACAGTAGCAGCGGCAGCGAAGCGGGCATTTCAGAAGTTTCTCCAGGTGTTCCTCCGTGCTGCCTGACCTGCTGAGTTCCTCCAGCATTTTGTGTGTGTTGCTCAAGATTTCCAACATCTGCAAAATCACTTGTGTTCATGTCTTGAAATGCAAACGGGCACCGATTTGAATCTTCTTTTGCATTGGTACTGATTCTGTCTTTCACTATGTTTCCCATTGTTTAACTTAGGAGCCGAGGAGCGCAGAATTTTGAGTGCTTCCGTCAACATGTTTGACGTGGATGGATTGCAGTCGAATACTGTGTATGTTATTGGAGTTTCGGCAATGGTAGGGACTACCCAGGGAACTCCTGTCACCATCACAGTGAGGACAGGTGAGTTATCTGGCCATCTATTATTATAACTAGGTGTAAATGTAGTGGATTTTCATACCTGTATAATGTCCAGGCTCACTGCTTGTGGAGACAGTATCACAGAACCTATGATATAGAATGAGGCCATTCAGCCTTTGCTATCGAAGTCAAAGTCAAGTTTATCATCACATGTTCTCCCTGTGATTGCGAGGGTTTTCTCCAGGTACTTCTGTTTCTCCCCACAGCCTAAAGATCATGTAGGCTGGCAGACCCACTGTAAATTGCCAATGGAATATAAAGGTGGTGGGGTGGAGGTGCATCTCTACCAAAGGAGGTGTAAGGCACCCCTTCCCTCCACTAACCTGCAGGTCACTCTTGGGCAAAGTACCTGTTTAGCTGCCAAGCAGGGTCACATGAAGCTATGGGAGCAGGCGGTGGATTGTCGTATGAGTAGCAGGTGCATGTTACAAGTCCTGGTTATGCAACCTCTGACACCAGGCAGATAATCTCTGAAGAGTACTGATAATGGCTGGGGTCTTGTAAAGACACTGCCCAGAAGAAGGCAATGACAAACCACTTCTGTAGAAAAGTTTTCGCAAGAACAATCATGGTCATGGAAAGACCATGATCGCTAATGTCATTCGACACGGCTCATAATGATTGTGATGATATAAAGATGAGGGGATTTGGTTGGAATTTTGGGAACTGGGGTCAGGGAATTGATTTGCTCTGTGAAATGAAAACCTTACTTGTAGATTCATCACAGGTATATATCATCAGACAAGTCACTTCGACAAGAAAAACATAAATTAAACATTAGTTATACCAGTTTTTACAAGAAAGAGAAACTTCTAGAGATGTACTGATTGTATCGTGGTCTGGCACAGAAATTCCAATTCACAGGAACTGCAGAGAGTGACGGTCTCAGCCCAATACGTCACCGACATACCCCTCCCAACCTATAGGGGGCACTGCCTCAGGAAGGGAGTATCTACCATCCCCGCCATGCCATCTTTTCACAGCTACTTTCAGAAGCCTGAAATCCCACACCTCCAGATTCTAGAACAGCCACTTCTTTCCATTCATTTGGTTCTTGAATCAAACTCAACCAAGATCGGTATACCATCCATACCACTAAGCTGACATGTTCTTCATCATCAAGAACATTTTCACAGACAATGTGACTGTGTTTCCAGGAGGCTTTCATTATTTTAGTTATGATATAGGAGTCCCTTCGGCCCGTTGGGTCTATACTGATCCATTCTCTGACATTCTGCCAACATTCCAACCAATTCACCCAGTGTCTTCCCCTCACCAATGCACTGGTGGCAATTTACAGTGGCCAATTTATCTACCAGTCCCAATGAAGGGTCTCGACCCAAAATGTTGACTGTTTATCCCTGACCTGCTGAGTTTGTCTGGCATTTTGTGTGTCTGTTGCTCTTTAAATCAAATCTTTCTTTCTATACTAGAGCAAAAGGATTAGAAGCAAGAGTTAGCCATCTGAAAGTCTGCTTCACCACTTGTCAAGATTACAACTGATCTTTGGCCTCAGTGCCATTTTCTTACGATCCCTGCAAATGTTAATCAGCTTCCTTGTTTGTAAAAGTCTATTTTCTCTTTACAAGAACCCCTCACGGAAGAAGTGACCAATCTTCAAGTGGAAGAAGCACAAAGTACTCGGATCCGGGTCAGCTGGGTCGGTTTCTCCGGAGCGACAGCGTACAGGGTCACATGGCAGCGATCAGATGGTACGTGTTCCTCTTGGTTGGTTGCCTGGACCTGCAGGATTTGAGGATGAAGTGTGTGAAGGTCAAAGGTTCCAGCTGGTGAAACAGCTTCACCGAATTGCATGGGACCCACAACATTGTCAGTTGGCCCGGCTGGTCAATGGTTTACAGATGTTGCACTTTGAAGACCCTATATAAATGCAAGTTATTGTTGTTGATACTGACTCATCCTCCTCTTGCTCAGGTGTCAAGGACAGTCAACTCCTCAGGAGTGGCACTACCTCATATGTTATCGAAGGCTTGGAGCCGGACCACACTTATGCAATCGAGGTTTCACCATTAATAGGATCCAGAGAAGGGAGTGCAGTGACGGTGACGACAAATACTAGTAAGTAGTCACCTACCAGAACATCGTTGATAATGTTGATGCCGGGCTTAAGAAAACAGGGCAGGAGAAGCCCTGTGACCTCCTAGGCTTGATGTCTTTCACTAAGGCCTACGCATACCTGTGGGGTGAGATCTGAACCCATCACCTTCAGCAGCAAGAGCGCTCACCAATGAACCATTGCAAATTGCCAGCTTCTCTCAGACAAAGAGCAAATTTAGAAATATTGGGAAAGATCCCACCACTGTCTGTAAGGAGTTTGTACATTCTCCCCGTGACTGTATGGTTTCCACTGGGTGCTCCAGTTTCCTCCCACAGTCCAAATATGTATCGGTTGGTAGGCTAATTGGTCATTATAAATTTTCCTGTGATTAGGCTAGGATTAAATCAGGGGTTGCCGGGCGAGGTGGCTCGAAAGGCCGGAAGGGCCTATTGCCTGCTGTAGTTCAATAAATAAATAATTAAATAAAATGTTTGGTCTTTGAAAAGGGTACAGAAGAGCTTTACCAGGATGCTGCCTAGACTAGAGAAAATCATTTGGGTTTGTTATTATCAAATTATGGATGAAAGACAAATGGAGGGAAGGGTTAGATTGATCTTAGAGTAGGTTAAAAGGTCGGCACAACATCTTGGATGGAGGGCCTGTACTGTGCTGTAATGATCTATGTACTCAAGCACCCTGAGAAATATGTTCATGCAGATCAAATCCTTCTCAGCTTCCAGGTGAATTTGGACATTTTGATGTTTATGACTAACATATTTCTGTGTATTTTAATTACAAGATTCTGTTGTGGGAGATGTGACCAACTTGCGTGTGACTGAGGTTCAAAAGAACTCACTCCTGATCTCGTGGGCTGCTGTGGGCAGGGCCTCGGCGTACAAAATCACTTGGAAGAGCGCTGACGGTGGGTTTAATGTTTCACTGATTTTGCAGAGTATGTATCAGGTGGTCACTGACTCCCCCTCATCATTGTGGTTATCCAGTGCCAGAGCTTTCATTCTGAGCGATGTACTGTGAGACGTTTAGTATTTACCAAGACTAATAACCTAGCGGAAAAGACTTCAGATGCTGAAAATCTGATGGGATTGCTTTGTGAGCTAGCATTAGTTTGACGGGCTGAGTGGTCACCATCTGCGTCATAAGAAAAGCAAAATATGCATACAAGTACAATTCTGCGCTTTACATATGAGGAGTGTTTGCTGTCTCCTGCCTGTATTCAATGGAGTTTAGAAAGATGAGTAGGGAATTTCATTGAAATCTACGAAGCACTGAAAGGCCTGGGCAGTGTGGAAATGGAGAAGATATTTCCAACAGTGGGAGAGTCCAGGATTCAAGGGCACAGCCTCAGAATGAAGGGTTGACTCGATAGAACAGATATGAAGAGGAATTTCTTCAGCCAGAGGGGTGGTGAATCTGTGGAATTCATGGCCATGGAGGCCATCTTTGGGTCCTTTGAACCATGGATTGATCGTGACAAATAAAGCTCATCTCCAGCTTCTTAGGTAGTAGAGGAATTGAGAGTTGTAGGGAGAACGTGGGAGAAGGAGGTTGAAAACAACTAGTAGGGGAGGTAAGGGTTGCAGAGAGAACGTAAGTATGTTCCTTCCCGGGTGTTGTGTGGGTTTCCTCCAGGTGCTCTGGTTCCCTCCCATAGTTCAAAGACTTACCAGTGAGTAGGTTAATTGGTCATTGAAAATTGTCCCATGATTAGGCTAGGATTAAATCAATGAGTCGTTGGGCATTGTAGCTCGTTGCCAGCGGAACTGTAGATATCGGTTCAATTTACGAGAAGCTGGGATAAGAGGGGTTTGGAGGGCTATGGTCTGGGTAAAAGATAGAAGACCAGGTTGGCATGGACTAGATGAGCGAAAGGGCCTGTTCCTGTGCTGTAGCACCCTATGATTCTAAATCCCTAAATTACAAACTCCATTCCCTCCTGTGAACTTGTTTCCCAGTGCAAATATCCCTGTTATCTGTCTGAAAAATGTTGCCAATTTTCATTGGACTAATGCCTTAAACAAACAGTAAAACGATGATTAAATATTTGTTCAGATGCTGTTGCGTGTAATGAAATGACTGCTGATATTTTGAGGAGAGTTAAATAATATTAATTACATTAACTGAATCAAGCTTACATCTGTTTCTGGAACAGAATTAAGATGAACTGTACAAGACATTAAGGTTATGTTTACTCACTTACTGTCTGTTACACTGCTAGTGTTTAGGGCAGCAATGAAGGTCCTCCATCTCTGTCTGTCCTTGGCCACACTGATGTAGAAGGATTCCTCATTGCTGTTTCCCTAACAGTTTTGTTTGAGCAGGATTGTTAGCCCTGAGCTGAACTCCCGAACCTGGAGGACCAGTGGACCACTCTTAGGGCTGATTTATACTTCTGCGTTAACTCGACGCGGTAACCTGCGCAAGTGGCCTACGCGCGTTGTGAGCATTTATACTTGTGCGTTGGTGTGTCTGCGTCGCTCTGCAATTCGCGCATGTCACGCTTGCGCACACACCTGCCTGTGCAAGGCTTCATGGTCATGGTAGTCTTTCTGGGGTAAACAAGTTTAAAGCGAGCGTCTTTTTTCGTAAAAGCGAAATGTGTTCTCCATAATTTCGGAGGTCTGTAAAGCTTTATGGAAAGCATTGCAGCTAGAGTTCCTTCCCTGCCCTTCAGTCGCCCAATGGGACAAAATTGCAGCGTAGGATGAAGTGCGATGCTACCAAGCGGACCAATCACAGTTGTTGCGTTCTGTGTTGCCATGACGCGTAGTTACATTTTGGGAGAGGTACGCATCAGGCTACGGCGTAGGGATCCGCGTCGGCTCTGCGTAGGGTTTGCGGCGACGCAGTACTTACAGCGTCAAGTTGACGCAGAAGTATAAATCAGGCTTTAGTCTGACCTCTACCCTTTGCTCTACTTGGCATGGGTGACCCTACCAAAAGCCAAAGCATAAAGCCCTGACTCCAGCCAACAAAGCTCTCTGGGTCATTGAGGCACACAAGCCTCCAAACCACGACAAGGTTGTTGTCCTCTTGGAGGAAGGTTATGTATAATTCATGTTAATTTATGTTTATGCTTGTTTGTCATGTTTGTAATGTACTGCGCTGCTGCAAAAAGTAAATTTTCATGGAACTTGTAACCTAGGCTCTATGCCCATGCCAGTCAACCTTAACTTAAGCTTAAAGAAAATTGACAAACAGGTCCTAATTCTCTGGGATCATCAGAATACCTGAGCCATATGACTCACATGGAGGATTTGTTGATTTGGGTTTGTAGAAGCAGTCAGGTGCAATACGATGGGCCAAAGGGCCTGTTCGATGTTCTCAGTGTGAGGTCAGGCAACCTAGCCCATTTAACAGAAGTAATGCAGCCAAAGTGCTGGAGGAACTCAGCAGGACAGACAGCATCAATGGAGTGAAATGAATGGTTGATATTTTGGGCCGAGACTCTTCATCGGGACTAGAAAGGGAGGGAAAGTAAGAAGGTGGGAGCAGTGGAAGGAGTACGTGCTGATAGATGAGACCTGGTCAAGGTTGGTGGCGGAGGGAGGATGAAGTAAGAAGCTGGCGGGTGGTAGGTGAAAGCATTGAAGGGCTGAAGAAGAAGGAACCTGATAGGAGAGGAAAGAAGACCATGGAAGAAAGGAAAGGAGGAGGGGCCCCGGGGGGGGGGGTGATAGGTGAGGAGAAGAGAAGGGGTGAGAGAGGAACCAGAATCGAGAATGGAAAATGAGAGAAGGGAGGGATTACCAGAAATTGATCTTCATGCCATCAGGTTGGAGGCAACCTAGAATATGAGGTGATTCTCCTCTAACCTGAGGTTTCCCTTGTCATGGCAGTAGCAGAGGTCATGATCCAACATTTCAGAATGAGAATGGAAGGTTGAATTGAAATGGGCAGCCACCAGGAAATCCCACCTAACAACACACACAAAATGCTGGAGGAACTCAGCAGGCCAGCCTGCATCTAGGAAAGAAGTACGGTTGATGTTTCGGGCCGAAACCCTTCATCAGGACACCTATTGCGGCGGATGGAACAAAGGTTCTCAGTGAAGCTGTCCCCTACGACGGGCCTCACTGATGTAGAGGAGGCCTCTCCGAGAACACCGGATACTGTAGATGGCCCCAGCAGGCTTGCAGACTGAACTGTCACCCCACCTGGAAGGATTGTTTGGGGCCCTGAATGGTTGTGAGGGAGGAGGTATAGGACAGGTGTAGCACGAGTCCTACCTGCAGGTTTGCAGTGACAGGAGAGATGTTATGTTCCAGTGTAGTATGGTTCTGCTCTGCTTACAGCCTCTGTTCCAGGTCTTTGATCAAGGATAAACTTTATTCATCATATACATTGACAGATATTACGAACTTGCTGTGGTATGCAACTAAAAGCAACAACTTTCAACGATTATAAAGAATCAGAATCGGAATCGGGTTTATTATCACCGGCAGGTGACGTGAAATGTGTTAACTTAGCAGCAGCAGTTCAATACAATACATAATCTAGCAGAGAGAGAGGAAAAAAAATGTAATAAAACAATAAAATAATAAATAAACAAATAAATCAATGATGTATATTGAATGGATTATTAAAAAATGTGCAAAAACAGAAATATTGTATATTGAAAAAGTAAGGTAGTGTCCAAAGCTTCAAAGTCTATTTAGGAATCGGATGGCAGAGGGGAAGAAGCTATTATTAAGTATAGGTATGGAATAAAATATGCATAAATACAGAAATCCAGACCTGCCTCTCGGTTTTTTTGCACTACCTTCCCATTTTTCTATCTTCTATTTGAAATTCATAGTTTAAATTTTTAATATTTACTAATTTTAACTATTTTTAATATCTATAATATTTAATATTTGTAATCCAGGGAGTGTGAAGCGCAGAATCAAATATCGCTGTGATGATTGTACGTTCTAGTACCAATTGTTTGGCGACAATAAAGTATAAAGTATTTAGACCATAAGACTATAAGACATGGGAGCAGAATTAGGCCATTTGGCCCATTGAGTCTGCTCTGTCCTTCAATCATGGCTGATCCTTTTTTCCTCCTCCTCAACCCCATTCCTCGGCCTTCTCCCCATGACCTTTGATGACATGTTCAATCAAGAGCCTATCAATCTCTGCCTTAAATACACCCAACGACCTGACTTCCACAGCTGGCTGTGGTAACAAATTCCACAAATTCACCACCCTCCGGCAAAGAAAATTTCTCTGCACCTTTGTTTTAAATGGATGCCCCTCTATCCTGAGGCTGTGCCCTGCTGTCCTAGACTCCCCCACCATGGGAAACATCCTTTCCACAATGTAAATAGCATTATAAAAAGTTGTTTAAAATGTCTACAGTGCAGTGATGTGGCTAATAAAGAGGGCTGGGGGTTGCCTAACTAGAATGGTTGATCAGATAAACTGTCTGGGGAAAGAAACTTTTAAAACGGTGTGAAGTTTTTTATTTTAAATGCCCTATAGCGCTGTCCAGAAGGGATCTTCTGGAAAAGGTATGGATCATGTCCTCAATTATTGTTGCCTATCTGTCCTTTTGTCCTGGACATGTACACGTAATGGTGGACTGCAGCTAATGACCTTCTGTGCTGACCTGACAGTTGGCTGTATTTTTGTATACTGTGAGAGGATCCTGCATGACCAAGCCGAGCCTCTCACGTTATGTTGCATTTAGGAGAGATTACATTGCTAAGGGCACCCACTTCAATGATGTTGGTATTTATGGTCCAATTTTCACCCTCCATTTCAGCCATCGAGGAGAGCAACGTGGTGAGCGGCGACACCATGTCATTCGAGATCAGGAATTTGAAACCAGCGACTGCTTATGCTGTTCAAGTCACGCCCGTAATGGGGGGCAGGGAAGGAAACCCGGTCACTATCATGGCACGGACTGGTGGGTATTTGTTAACTCTGCAGTGGTTTGGGTTGGCACCTCAGCCCAACTTCACTCACCCCAACCCAGAGCTGATTCCACAACCTATGCGCTCACTTTCAAGGACTCTACAACTCATGTTCTCAGTAGTTAGTATTATTATTATTATTTTTTGTATTTGCACAGTACGTTATCTATTTGTTGCAATATCTAGTCTAATTTGTCCATGTTTGGCCCAGATCCCTCTAAACCTTTCCTATCCATGTACCTGTCCAAATATCTTTTAAATGTACCTGTCTCAACCACTTTCTTTGGTAGCTCATTCCATATATGAACCACCCTGTTTGTGGAAAAGTTGCTCCTCAGATTCCTATAAAATCTTTCCCTTCTCACCTTTTTTTTTCTGTGCCCTCCAGTCCTGATTCCCCAACACTGGGAAAAGACTGCGCACATTCACCCTATCTATGCCCATCATAATTATCGACATTTCTATAAGATCTCCTGTGCTCCAATAAATTAAAAATGGTCTGCTCAATCTCCCTCCACAAAATCAGTCTCTGAAGTCTTGGCACATCCTGGTAAATCTCCTCTGCACTCTTTCCACTTGGTTCAATCTTTCCTACAGCAGGATTGTGATAGTACTGGGTTCCCTGTCCGCAAATCCTTAAACTCAGAAGGAGATTTTAAGCCGTACCTGATGTCGATATCTACGGGTACCCTCACTACAGGGAGGTTATAGTGGCTCCACCTACACTGTAATGGCTAGCTTACCTCACTGTCTAGTCTCTGTGGTGAGGCCTAGCTGCTAATACCCACTGGTTGCATGGTGGGTCCCGCTGTCTTGCGGAGGAGGAGGTAACTCCAACTCACAATGTAGTTTAAACACAACTTATTTTTATTTTTAATGCTACTCATTTAAATTTAAACAAATTGTTCTTAACACACATTTAATTTTCACAGAGGGTGTCTAATTTATAAAACATTTCTGAATTACGGAAGAAACTACAAAGGATTTCCAAACAGATCTGCAATTCTTATGAATTGGAATATACCAGTGAGTTGTAGGCAAATGAGTTATCTGTCACAGAAACCAAAGGTTGAGGAATGAATTCAGTTCTTTCTGCAGCACCGTCTTCCTGTCATTCTCCTTGCCATTCCGAACAATCTCCAGTTTTTCTGACATAGAAACATAGAAACATAGAAAACATACAGCACAATACAGGCCCTTTGGCCCGCAAAGCTGTGCCGAACATGTCCCTACCTTAGAACTACCTAGGCTTTACCCACAGCTCTCTATTTTTCTAAGCTCCATGTATCATTAAGATAGGCCTCTTAAAAGACCCTATCGTTTCCACCTCCACCACTGTTGCCGGCAGCCCATTCCATGCACTCACCACTCTCTGCGTAAAAAACTTACCCCTGACATCTCCTCTGTACCTACTTCCAAGCACCTTAAAACTATGCCCTCTCATGCTAGCCATTTCAGCCCTGGGGAAAAGCCTCTGACTATCCACATGATCAATGTCTCTCATTATCTTGTACACCTCTATCAGGTCACCTCTCATCCTCCGTTGCTCCAAGGAGAAAAGGCAGAGTTCACTCAACCTATCCTCATAAGGCATGCTCCCCATTCCAGGCAACATCCTTGTAAATCTCCTCTGCATCCTTCCTATGGTTTCCACATCCTTCCTGTAGTGAGGCGACCAGAACTGAGCACAGTACTCCAAGTAGGGTCTGACCAGGGTCCTATATAGCTGCAACATTACCTCTCGGCTCTTAAACTCAATACCACGATTGATGAAGGCCAATGTACCGTATGCCTTCTTAACCACAGAGTCAACCTGTGTAGCAGCTTTGAGTGTCCTATGGACTCGGACCCCAAGATCCTTCTGATCCTCCACACTGTCAAGATTCTTACCGTTAATGCTATATTCTGCCATCATGTTTACACTTTTTTTACTAGAAGACATCATCTGCATGTAATGTTTTCCAGATACAATTAATGGGACAAAATAATTCACGCAGATGGTCTTAAAAGCTTCCGGTGACAGAGATTCCAAACATCCACAATTAATGCTATGAAGGCTGACCCTCTGAGAGGCTTATTGCTAAAATGCAGCTTTCATCCCAGCTTATAACTACTGTATGTTTGATGTATTTAGTAACATAGCCCTTTTGTCTTGTTTTTGGCCAATACAGACAAGACGATTCTTGGTGACTTCACTTTGTAAAGCAGACCTCTTAGAAAACAACCACTTGCTGTGACCTCACAGCCTTATTCTGTAACACTTTAGCAAAGTTGTGCACTCAACTTCAAAACTAATTGCTGCTTCCTATTTAAGTTAAGAACTGGAGACTAATTCTTGTTTACAACAAAAAGCTGAGCAAAGAGCATTTGTTAAAGTTTAACTTAGTTACAAACAACTCTGACCCTTTAGAAAGGTCATGATGCTATGCTAGAAAGCTGAGGTTGGCAATAAGCCTTTCAGGTCCTGGAGAGTGAAGGTCCGTCACAGGATGAATTAAAACTGGACCCAATGTTCCAAATGTGGTCTCATCAACATCTTGTGGGTGGCACCATACCGTAGAAGTTAACACAATGCTATTACAGTGCCAATGATCCAGGTTCAATCTGCCGTTGTCCGTAAGAAGTTTATACATTCTCCCCGTGACCATGTGGGTCTCTTCCAGGTGCCTCAGTTACCTCCCACATTCCAAAAGGTGTACGGATAACGGTTAGTAGGTTGTGGACATTCCATGTTAGTGCTGGACGCATGGTGACACTTGCAGGCTGCCCTTAGCACAACCTTGGACTGTGTTAGTCATTGATACAAATGTGCATTTCACTGCATGTTTCAATATTTCACTGTACACGTGACAAACAAAGCTAATTTTTAACCTTTAAAATTTTGTACAATTGCAGCATAACATCACAACTTCAACATTCACTTCCCTGGCTGATGAAGGCCAGGGTGCTAAAAACCTTCATCACCACTCTGTCGAACTGTGTCTCCGCTTTTGATGAACCATAAATACCTGTACTCCTCAATCTCTCTCTATTCTACAGTGCTACAAGAAAAAGAGAAATGAAGGGGGAACAGAACATTTTGATACTGCCCTGTTTTTCACTAAAATCATTGCTAATCTCGTGTCTCATGTCAACTCTCCTGCTCAACCACCATATCATCAGAATTCCAAAAAAAAATCTCAAAAAGGTAGGAAATAGAAACAGAAAATGCTAGAAACTCCCTTCAAGTCAGCCTTCAACTGTGGAAGGAGAAATGGTTAGCATTCCTCCGCTAACCTGTTTCTCTTTCCACAGGTGCTGCCTGACCTGCTCAAAGTCTCCAGCATTTTCTGTTTTTATTTCAGATTTACTAGCACACGCATCTTTGACTTTTCCAAGGGTGCTAGGAAAGCACTTGGACTGCAGTTGAATGTGTGAGGTCACTCTTATGAGTAAGAATGTTCTTGCTAGTAACTGGAAGTGTGCGACCTGCGATTTGTCTGCAGCTGTGTACGATGATGATCCATTCGCTGGAGTCAGTGACGTTCGGGTACTTGAAGCTCGGAGTAACATCCTCCGTGTGGCTTGGGTTGGAGTTCGTGGAGCCACTTCATACAGGATCAGCTGGAGGCGTAGTGAAGGTGAGTCCCACTGGTGGCCATGTCTTCAACGAAGACCTCCAGCTCTGTTTCCTCCCTTATCTCCTCTCTCTGCTTCTCAGAGCTTTCTTAAGCAAATTACTTAACAGAGTAAACAATGTACAGTGGTTAATTTACTAACTGAGCAGCCATATTAGGGGAAGCAGGGTACTATAACTGTTAGTATAACACTATTGTTCTGTATTTCCTTAGCCTTCTGAGGAAGAAGAGGCAGTGGTATGTTTTATTTTGGTCATAGTGTCATAACTCGGATATTTGTTTTAACCCTCGGCTCCTAAGGTTGTTTCAGTGGGGATAAGCTCCCACTACCTATTAAGTGCTCCCAATGGCATGCATCTCAAATAGCCTCTGACAACCATCTCCTGGCCTTCACATGCAGCTTAGCCAATAAGCCTGGTGCAGAGGTGGATTACCGGCGCCTTAAAATCAATCGCTTCGGGCAGATTTGGGAGTAAATCCCCCAAGGGAAAAATCCGGAGCTGGAGTCCCTAAGGCAGTCCGGTGTTGAGTTCAACGCTGACTGGCAACTCCTGCGATGCTGACTGGTGCCAAACTGTATTGGTGTCTTCCTTTCCTTTGGGTTCATCAGATGTGTGGAGAGTGGGAGCCTGCTACATGGGCAACAGCTTGCCCTCCATATCGTACCGCCCAGGCTCCCGTATCTAGACCGCTAGTACACAACGTCCACGGTCGACAGTGACCAATGGTGGCCTCGCTGTTTTAACCCTTGATCTCATGTTCTCAGTGACAACTGACAACTCATCTTCTCAGTGTTTTTGTTTATTTTGTGCACAATTTGTCTTCTTTAAGACCACAGAACATAGCAGAATTAGGCCACTCCACCCTTTGAGTCTGCTACACCATTAGATAATGGATGATTTATTATCCGATCAACCCCATTCTCTTGCCTTCTCCTCATAACCTTTGATAAACTTACTAATCAAGTTCCTGTCAACCTGCATTTTAAATATACCCAATCAATATTTGTACATTAGTTGTTTTGCATATTGGTTGTTTGCCTGTCTTTGCCTATGTATAGTATTTTTTATAAATTCTGTTGTATTTCTTTATTTTCCTGTAAATACCTGCAAGAAATAGAATCTCAAGATAGTATTCATATATGTAATTTCATAATAAATTGACTTTTGACTTATTCCCACCCAAACCAAACTCACTGAAAAAGCAATCCTGACGTGGGTGCATCATGGCCTGGTATGGAAACAGCAATGCCCAAGAGCAGAAAATCCGACAGAAAGTGGTGAACACAGTCCATTCCATCATAGGAAATGCTCTCCCCACCACTGACCACATTTACAAAGGAGCGTTACAAGGACACGACCCACCCAGCCAACACACTTTTCGTCCCTCTTCCCTCCGGGAGAAGGCTCAGGAGCTTGAAGACTCGTACGGCCAGATTTGGGAGCAGCTTCTTTCCAACTGTGATAAGACTGTTGAATGGATCCCGACCTGGATCTGGGCCGTACCCTCCAAATATCCAGACCTGCCTCCCGGTTTTTTTTTGCACTACCTTACTATCCATTTTTCTATTTTCTATTTATGATTTATCATTTAAATTTTTAATATTTACTATCAATTTGTACTCCAGGGAGCAGGAAGCGCGAATCAAATATCGCTGAGATGATTGTACGTTCTAGTATCAATCGTTTGGCGACAATAAAGTATAAAGTATAAAAGTGTTACCATAACAAAGCAGCATCTGCATCATAAGATCATAAGACCATAAGGTATAGGAGCAAAATTAGACCATGATCCAATTTTCCTCTCAGTCCAAATCTCTTGCCTTCTCCCTGCATCCTTTCATGCCGCGACCAATCAAGGATCTATCAGCCTCTGCCTTAAATATACGTACAGACTTAGCCCCCATAGCAGCCTGTGGCAAAGAATTCCACAGATTCACCACTCTCCGACTAAAAAAAATTCCTCTTCATCTCCATTCTGAAAGTACGCCCCTCTATTCTGATGCTGTGTCCTCTGGTCTTAGACTCTCCCACCGTAGGAAACAGCTTCTATGCATCCACTCTTTCATGGCCTTTCACCATTTGATAGGTTTCAATGAGGTTACCCCTCATTCTTCTGAATGAGAAGAGCCATCAAACGCTCTTCGTATGACAAGCCTGGAATTATTTTCGTTAGCCTCCTTTGAACCCTCTCCAGTTTCAGCACATTTTTTTTAAGAAAACAAACCTGTTCACAATACTCCAAGTGAGGCCTCACCAGTGCTTTATAAAGTTTCAACATTACATCCTTGCTTTTATATTCTTGTCTTCTTGGAATGAATGCTAACATTGCATTTGCCTTCCTCACCACAGATTCAACCTGCAAATTAACCTTTAGGGAATCATACAAAAGGAGTCCCAAGTCCCTTTGCATCTCCGTTTTTCGTATTTTCTCTCCAACTAGAAAATAGTCAACCCTTTAATTTTGTGTCCGAAGTGCATGACCATACATGTCATGACACAATGTTCTGTCTGCCATTTCTTTGCCCATTCTGCTAACCTGTCCAAGTCCTTCAGTAGCCTCTCTACGTCCTCAAAGCTCACTGCCCCTCCACCTATCTTCATATCGCCTGCAGACTTTGCAACAAGACCAACAATTCCACCGTCCAAATCATTGACGCAGGATGTAAAAAGAATCGGTCCCAACACAGACCTCTGTGGAACACCACTAGTCACCAGCAGCCAGTCAGAAAAGACTCCCTTTATTCCCAGTCTTTGCCTCTGCCAGTCAGTCACTACTTTATCCATGCTAGAATCTTTCCTTCAATACCATGGGCTAGTAGCTTGATAAGCAGCCTCACATGTGGCACCTTGTCAAAGGGCTTCTGAAAATCCATGTACCACAGCATCAACTGATTCTTCTTTGTCTGACCTGCTCATCAAGGACTCCCACCATTCAGGTCATGTCCTCTCCGCGCTGCTGCCCTCTGGAGGAAGGTACAGGAGCCTCAGGACCCACATCACAAGGTTCAAGAACAGTTATTACCCTTCAACCATCAGGCTTCTGAACCAGTGTGAATAATTTCACTCACCCTGAACTGATTCCACAACCAATAGACTCAGTTTCAAGGACTCTACAACTCATGTTCTCAGTATTATTTATTTATCTTATATTGTTGTTAATTCTATTTCCTGAGGAGACTGAGGTCCTTTAACACCTGCCGGACGATGCTGAGGATGTTCTACGAGTCTGTGGTGGCCAGTGCTATCATGTTTGCTGTTGTGTGCTGGGGCAGCAGGCTGAGGGTAGCAGACACCAACAGAATCAACAAACTCATTCGTAAGGCCAGTGAAGTTGTGGGGATGGAACTGGACTCTCTGAAGGTGGTGTCTGAAAAGAGGATGCTGTCTAAGTTGCATGCCATCTTGGACAACGTCTCCCATCCACTACATAATGTACAGGAGTACATTCAGCCAGAGACTCATTCCACCGAGATGCAACACAGAGCGTCATAGGAAGTCATTCCTGCCTGTGGCCATCAAACTTTACAACTCCTCCCTTGGAGGGTCAGACACCCTGAGCCAATAGGCTGGTCCTGGACTTATTTCCCGGCATAATTTACATATTACTATTTAATTATTATGGTTTTATTACTATTTAATTATTTATGGTGCAACTGTAACGAAAACCAATTTCCCCCGGGATCAATAAAGTATGATTATGACTATTTTCCAGTTTGTCTTTTTGTGCACATTGATTTTTTTTTTAGATTTTATGTGTAGTTTCTCATTGATTCTGTTATATTTCTTTGAGTTACTGTGAATGCCTGCAGGAAAATTGGTGAGGCTCCACAGTAGTGTAGCAGTTAGTGTGACACTATTGCATCTCGGGCAATCAGAGTTCAAAGTTCAATTCCGATGCTATCTGTAAGAACTTTGTACGTCCTTTCCTTACGTGTGTGGGTTTCCTCCGGGTGCTCTTGTTTCCCTCCACAGTCCAAAGGCACACAATAGTAAGTTAATTGGTCATGGTAAATTGTCCTGTGATTGGGCTAGATTTAAATAGGTGAACTGTTGGAACAGTGCGAAGAGTTGGGCAGAAGGGCTTATTTCGTGCTGTATCTCTAAATAATATAAAATAAAGTGAATCTCAGGGCTGTATATCATGACATGTAGATACTTTGATAATACATTTACGTTGAACTTTTGAACTTTGAGCATAGAAATTGCAGATACAAGTACCAACTAGATCAGGTAAGCCTGAACACATTTTGAAAATAACCAACACCTCTTTTTGATTTCCTCTCCATGTTTTCAGGAGGACCTGAGACCAGCAGAGTCGTACGTGGAGATATAAACACCATTGATATTGTGGATCTTGAAGGCGGAGTTAATTACCTTGTAAAAGTGGTTGCATTGATCGAAAATCGAGAAGGACGCCCTGTGACGATTACGGCAACTACTCGTAAGTCACTCACAGCTCTGATGCTATTCATCATCCTTTATCACCCATGGAGTCATTCAATTTAGAGTCATAGAGAAGTACAGCATAGAAATAGGCCCTTCAGCCCATCTAGTCTGTGCTGAACAATTTAAACTGCCTACTTCCATCGACCTGCACCGGGACCATAGCCCTCCAAACCTCTACTATCCATGTGCCTATTCAAACGTAGCTTAAATATTGAAATCAAGTTCTCATGCACCACTTGTGCTGGCAGCTCGGTCCACACTATCTGCACCCTCTGAGTGAAGAGGTTTCCCCTCATGTTCCCCTTAAACTTTTCACCTTTCACCCTTAACCCATGGTCTCTGGTTGTAGTCCCACCCAACATCAGTGGAAAAAGACTGTTTTCATTTACTATATTGATATTCCTCATGATTTTGTACACCACTATCAAATCTCCTCTTAATCTTCTATGTTCCAAGGAATAAAGTCCTAACCTATTCAATCTTTCCTTATAACTCAGGTCCTCCAAACCAGGCAACATCCTTGTAAATTTTCACTGTATTCTTCCAATTGTATTTACATCTTCCCTGTAGGCAGGTGACCAAAACTGTACACTGTACTCTAAATTAGGCCTCACCAATGTCTTCAATATAAAACCCCATATCCTGTACTCAACACTTTGATTTGTGAGGCCAATGTGCCAAAAGCTCTATTTACAACCGTATTTAACTGTGATGTCACTTTTAATAAACTATGGACCTGTATTCCCAGATCCCTTTGTCCCACCACAAGCCACCTGTGTATTTATTGTACCTGTGTCCACCCTCCTCTTGCCTGCAGTCCTGTGTCTCCCTTTATGCAGTTGTGCAAATTCCTCACAGAAGCTGCAGTGGTAACGGCCTCAGCTGCTGTTTGAGGCAGTGTTCACAGCAGTAAGTCAGTCACTACTTTGGTGAGTAAGGAGGAGTGTGTGTGTGAAGATCTGGACAGGATTGTAAGAGGGAGCAGAGAGGTGGGTGCAGATTGTCCCAAGAGTTAGGGTGGCGCAGTTGTGCAGTGGTTAGTACAATGCTTCACCGTACCAGCGATCTGGGTTCAATTCCTGCCGCCGTCTATAGGGGGTTTGTACGTTCTCCCCGTGACCGCGTGGGTTTCCTCCGGGTGCTCCGGTTTCCTCCCACAGTCCAAAAATGTACCAATTGTAGTTAATTGGTCACATGGGGGTAATGGGTGCTCATTGTGCCAGAAAGGTTTATTGCTGCGCTGTATCCCAAAATAAAAATAAATTTCCTGTGTCTCTGACCCGGACCGGCCACTGGTCCCTATTCCCAGATTTGTATATGCACAGTTACCATGACTGATCAACATCACTGATCTTTCAGCATCTCTGCAGTCAAAGTTAAAATGTCCTGTTTCCCAAAGGGGACATTTCCACATTCGCACCCAACCCCTCCGGCACCCTTCCCAACCCCACTCCTCAGTACTGTCTGCATTAACCTGCTGGGGATCTTTCCACAGCTACGGCTGAGCGTCTGCTGGGAAGAGTCGAGAATCTGCGGGCCGTCGGCTCCACGACAAGGCGGATTCAGATTACCTGGAGCAGTGTGCCGGGAAGCACAGGATATCAAATCTACTGGAGACCATTTGAGGGTGAAGTGTTTCAGTACAACATCACCAGAGGAGTTATTAAATGCTGGAGTATTGCATTCATTTTTGTTTCCCCTTTAGAGGAGGGATTGGGAGATTATGGAGAGGGTTCAGAAAAGGTTTATCAGGATGTTGTCTAGATTAGAGGGCAGGGGCTAGAGGTTGGGCAAACTAGGGGTTGTTTTCTTTGGACTTCTGGAAGCTGAAGGGAGCCCCACTGCAGGCCGCAGGGTCATTCTTCACCGAGCCGCCTCAGTCTGCATTGATCACCCCAATCAAACTACTCAATGACAGCAGAAGAGTTAACCAGAATCCAGAAACACACGCAACATGAATCTCAAAGCCCCCTCAAATGAGTCCACGGCCTCACTGATCAATCCTTGCAACGTGGATCCCCAGACTCCTGCACTTTCCTTATGCGAGAGGGAGAGGAAAACCGGCAAAGCACAGGCTAAACACACACTCGTCCTCCGCTCTCCGCTCTCTGCTCTTGTCCTCGCTGACAAGTTCATTGTCATTCTTCAGTACACGAGTGTAAAGGAGGAAACGATCGTTACTCCAGATATGATGCAGCATTAAAACACGATAATCATGAAATTCCCTCAACACATATAACTATTAAAGCAATCCTGTAAAATGCAATGAACAAATAACTGTTGAGTGTGGCCGTATATACCTCACATACATGGACTGATTGTGTGTACATAAAATGACACCAGATGCAGGAACATCTGATTATAAGGCGACTCTGATTCCAGAACCTCAATTTTTTAAACATTTTCTATATAGCATCTCTACTGAAAGGGAACGACCCTAATTTCTTGAGTCTCTCTACTAACTTATTTCTGAGACTCTGGTACAGTCCTAGTAATCTCTTCAAACTCTTAACATCTTCCCTGGGGTCTGATTCTCAGAAATGGCTATAGTTCTCCAACTGAGAATGTATCTTGCTCGTTCACTGATACAAATGTGCACACAGAAGTTGAAACTTCCCTTCCTTTGAACTGTGGTTAAGAAAAATAGTTTTTGAGTAAGGTTCTGTCTCATCCACAGGAGGAACAGAAAGCGGTAGACTGGTTTCAGCAAACATCAACACGTTCGATATATTAAACCTGCAATCTGGGCAAAGTTACTTCATTCGAGTTGCTGCAGTTTTTGGCAATCGTGAAGGTCCATTTAGCACAATCACCGCTACAACAGGTTAGTTAACAAGGAATGGTTAATTGCTGGTACATCTACTGAGAATTTGCTGTTATGCTTGTTTTATTTCCAAGGGCTTTTTACGGTCTTTAGGACTTCCCAAAGGGCTTTGCAGTCAATGAAGATCAGTGCAGTGTAAATTTTTATCAGTGAAGGAATACGATAGCCAATTTGCACCCAGCAGGTTCCCACAAACCCCATATTCGGTCACAGCCAGGTGAACTCCTGCCTCTATGCATCAGAGACTCAGGCTATGTCCACACTAGACCGGATAAATCTGTAAACGAAGCTTTTTCTCTTCGTTTTGACTCTCCGTCCACACTGAAACGGCGTTTTCCTCCCCCGGAAACGGAGCTTTTCTAAAACGCTCTCCGGAGTGTTTAAATCTGAAAACGCCTGTTTGGCTGTGTAGTGTGTATGACGTAACCGGAGGTTTTAGAAAACCTGTAGTCCCTTTCACCGGTGAAGAGACTATGGCTGTAGGAAATGTTTCCAGGGTGACCCCTCTGTGGGAGTGGGGAAGATGTTGGTGGGGTCACCCAGGAGTCTGTGTGTCTGTATGTGTAGCTATTGTAGTGGCTGTGAGGCTGGTATTGTGTCGGTTTTTCAATGTTCATCGTCAGACAAGTCATACTGTCCGTGAACTCCCTGTCGGTTGCCTCCATACACTCCGGTATTTATTTTTTTAGTTTTAAGTCCTCCTGCACGAGAGCCAACAGCTTGTCCATCATTTGGCAATTTCCTTTTAAGTTTTTCTAGTCTGTAACTGGGCAAACGCGCACCAAGTGTACCATTTCCTCTTCGCTTGTTTTCTGTGTGTCCTGCGCATGCCCAGTAGGAGGTGATTCGCCCAAATACCTGTTTTAATGTGGATGGAGGTATTTTTAAAAACGCCTGGTGTGGACTCCTATTGTTTTTACGCAAAACCGGTGTTTCAAAAATTATCTGGTCCAGTGTGGACGTAGCCTCAGATTCAATCCTGACCACCGCCCCCCCCATGGAGTCTTTGTGAAGATTGTGTATTTTCCCTGTGGCAACATGAGTTCTCCCAGGTGATCCCATTTCTTCCCACATCCAAAAGACACCTGGGTGGGTGGGTTAACAGGTCACTGTAAATTTCCCTTAGTGTGAATGTGTGTAGAATCAAGGAAGAGTTGATGAGACTGTTAAAAAAAATATGACTCAGTAGTTCAAAGTAAATTTTATTATCAAAGTACAGATATGCCAGCATATACAACCCTGAGATTCATTATTCAGCAAATCTATAGAATAGTAACTATAACAGAATCAATGAAAGATCAGTCAGAATGCAGAAGACAAAAAACTGAACAAATGCAAATATAAATTAATAGCAACAATCAACGAGAACATGAGATAGTGAGATAAAAAGACTTTAAAGTGAGATTATTGGTTGTTGGAACATCTCAATGGATGGGAAAATGAGTATCGTTATCCCCTTTTGTTCAAGAGCCTAATGGTTGAGGGATAGTAACTGTTCCCAAACCTAGGATCTTGAGTCCTGAGGATCTTTTACCTTCTACCTGATGGCAGCACTGAGATACAGAGAAGAACTTATTTTTGCAAGCCATGCATACAGATCATTTCAAACCCTAAGTACTTTGAGGTAGTATAAGTGAAGAGCAGTAGCAGAATGCCAAATATAGTGTTACAGTTATAGAAAGTGTATAGTACAAGAGACCTGATGGGATGAATGGCCCAATTCTACTCCTATATGTTATGGTCAGTGCAGGTAGACAGTAAAGTGCAAAGAGCTCTGACAAGGTAGACTGTGAGATCAACATTTAGTCTTCAGTGTATAAGAGGTCCATTCAATAGACTCATAGCAGCTGGATAGAAGCTGGTGGTGTGAGTTTTTGGGCTTCTGTATCTTCTGCCTGAGGGAAGGAGGGAGAAGAGAAAATGTCTGGGGTGGGAACCCTAAATCTTCAACCAAATCACTTCTAAGGAGGTGTGTCTTGCTTTTGTTGTTGAGGCTGTCCTGTTCTGTGCAGAAGCTGTCCTGTAGGGAGCAGGATTATGGAGTATTCTTCATCTAAGTGCAGGCAGGTTGGATGGGTGGGTCAGATATGGGCTGACACTGCGACTGGTGCTTTATTGCAATAGGTTTTGGCTTATGTAGGACATCAGTCTTCCACATTTCTGAAAGCCCACTTGTTACTTCCGTCTGTAGGCCGGTCTGAGGTTGTGCAGGATTTCCGAGTGACATATGTCGACACGAGGAAGGTTATCCTGGGTTGGAAACACAGTTCTGGCGTAACGAGTTACATTCTCTCATGGAAACTTGCCTCAGGTAGGTCAAGCTGTGAAACCTCTCGCCTTTATGTATCTTTCACTGGAAGCCAGAAGCCTCACGTTTCTAAACCATGACCACAAACTGATTTAAAAGCAAATCACTGCCAATGTTGGAAATCTGGAATTAAAAATGTAAATGTTATATACGCTGATCTCTAACATACTCTCAGCAGTTTCTGTTGCATTTTAAATATAGCATGGTCAGGTAGGGCTTAAAAATGGCGGTGCAGAGATGTTATTACTGCATTGGTAATCTGGAGGCATGAATTGCAGACAGACAGCCACGAGTTCAAATCCCACCATGGGGGCTGGGAAAATTTAAATGTTTCATAAATATACATTTAGCATACATCCTGTACCTAATAAGGTGGCCATTGAGTGTATATTCGTGGCCTTCTGTTGCTCCAGCACATCCACTTCAAGACGTATTTTGCATTTGGAGATGTTCTTCTGCACACCACTGTTGTAATGTGTGGTTATTTGAGTTACTGTCACCTTCCTGTCAGCTTGAACCAGTCTGGCTATTCTCCTCCGATCTCTCTGATTAATGCTGTGTATTTAATATTTCAGTAGTATATGAGTGATCTTGTATATACTGTATATATTCATTTAGCATCTTTGTTTGTTAAAATAAATTCATTATGGGTTATATATAAAAAAACATGAATTTCATATGTCTTCATGCTACCACATGACATATGCACTTCTTGCTTAAAGCAAAACACGGAGTTAGACTCACATCTCTCTCAACTCTTTTGTTTTTATTTGAATCTTTGAATTAGTTTAATGTTTTGAAGTTACAAAACATAACAATAGTGATGACTTTTTTGTAATTCATTTTTTATTGAATTTCTTCATCAAACATTTCCATAAGATGTATTTCAGATACTGTACATATGTATCATATAATCATATTTGTCACAAATCTCCACATAATATTTATCTGAGGTATACACTTATAGAAAGGAGAGGAAAGAAAGAACAATCGAAAGAAGAAAACTATGTACAAAGTAGGGAGTGATCTTTTTTTTTACAACATATTCATTGACTTGTGAGAATGGGGTGTTATGTTGTTAAACTATTTTTCCCAGTATGAATCAATGACATATTTTTTAAAGGAACCTGAGATGGCTACTTACCTTTTGAAGTGCAGCAAGACGTTTGAGTTTAGAAAAAGCAGCGCAGTACATGTTCTTCAGAAGGGAAGACATGATTAAGTTAAAAAAGAAAGGGAGAAAATAGAAGAATTCACGAGCTCATAAACAAAGTGTACCGGGTGATAATAACCATCAAAAAAAAAGCAGAAATGGCTGGCAACATTAGAAAGATTGTTGCTTTTACACAACAGATAACTCAATTTTATACACTGAGCAAATTGAGCGGTATTTTGAAACAATTGCAATAGGCAATGAGAAACAAGTACTAATTTTGCTGAGTGCATTGGGTTTAAAGGCAGACAGTTTGCTTTGAAGTTTAGCTGCTCTAACCAAAACGGCTAAAATTATCTTGAAAGTAATGCAGGAGCGCTTAGAACCAAAACTGTTGATTGCAGAATGCTTTAGGCTTTATAACTGACTCACAAGGAAGGAGTGTTTATTTCAGCGTAAGTGTCTGAATTAAAGAGATTAACTGACCATTGTCAGTTCAGTTCAATGATACACTAAGAGAATGTTTAGTTTCTGGAATCTTACAAGAAAACATTCAAAAATGGCTCCGAAAAGAAGCACGGCTTACATTTAAAAGAGCAGTTGAAATAGCTGTATCAATGCAAACAACAGACAGAGATGCCAATTGAGTTGCAGTCGGGAATGAAAGTGATCGTGAACAAAATTGCAATGGCTAAACAGAAACCAGCCTAGCTGAACATATTTTGGTACCACTGTGGTTAGGACTCACATACCAGACCAACACAAGTTTAGGGGTGAAACTTGCAGAAAATGCAACAAAGCAAGTCACATACAAAGAGTATGTCAGGCCGATTAAAAATAAATGGACTGCACAGGGAAGAGAAAAAGCTAAAATGTCAAATAGAAATTTCAGAAAGAGCACTAATCTGCATGCTGTTTGATGAAAAATATGATAATAATGAGAGAGACACAGAACTGAGTTGCCCTGAGATTTACAATTTGAAAACTAACAATAGACAAACAATATGGCTTACACCAGAAGTGAACGGCAAATTAATTAAGCAACACACATCAAAGTTGCTGGTGAACGCAGCAGGCCAGGCAGCATCTATAGGAAGAGGCGCAGTCGACGTTTCAGGCCGAGACCCTTCGTCAGGACTAACTGATGGGGAGCAGTGAGAGATGGTTTCACTGAACTCCCGTCGAAGAGAGGATCTAAACTTCTTCGGTGTAGGCATCACCGGAAGAGGCTTCGCAGTAGTGAATTTAAACGCAAACAACAGGAATTCTGCAGATGCTGGAAATTCAAGCAACATACATCAAAGTTGCTGGTGAACGCAGCAGGCCAGGCAGCATCTATAGGAAGAGGCGCAGTCGACGTTTCAGGCCGAGACCCTTCGTCAGGACTAACTGATGGGGAGCAGTGAGAGATGGTTTCACTGAACTCCCGTCGAAGAGAGGATCTAAACTTCTTCGGTGTAGGCATCACCGGAAGAGGCTTCGCAGTAGTGAATTTAAACGCAAACAACAGGAATTCTGCAGATGCTGGAAATTCAAGCAACATACATCAAAGTTGCTGGGCAACACAGCGTGAGGGGCCGGAAATGCCTGTTCTGAGCTGCATTTCAATAGAAAAATAAGTCTTGTGATATGTCAAAGTTGCTGGTGAACGCAGCAGGACAGGCAGCATCTCTAGGAAGAGGTACAGTCGACGTTTCGGGCCAAGACCCTTCGTCAGTACTCGATGAAGGGTCTCGGCCCGAAACATCGAATGTACCTCTTCCTAGAGATGCTGCCTGGCCTGCTGCGTTCACCAGCAACTTTGATGTGTGTTGCTTGAATTTCCAGCATCTGCAGAATTCCTGTTGTTTGGCAAATTAATTAAAATGGAATTGGACACTGGCTCAGCTGTTTTGGTCAAACCACAGTATGAGTCTGAACAGCGTTACAAAGGTACTAAACTGAAGCCTGCGGGTATCCAACTAAGAACTTTTCCTGGAGAAAAGATAACTCCTGTGACGTTCATAACAGTGAAATACAATAACCAACAAGCCACATTGGGCCTGTATATGTTAAAAAATAGGATGGGTAGCATTATGGGAGTGTGATTGGCTAAGACAACTACAACTTGATTGGGGATCCATTCACTGTCTGCATGCCATATCCCCTGTAATAGAGTCAACTGTAAACGAATTATGAAAGGTACTGGATGATGCCACAACTGTCTCCATGCTGTACACCATGAACCATGTCCAACAGAGGACAAACAGGTGTTGGTGCCAACCTCTGAGCCTTAGTTGGAAAACATATTGGACCATGCTGCTCAGAGGAATCGTGAAAGTAACGAAAGCGGTGGTCTGACTACAACAGTTTTCTAGGCAACATATCTGAGAAGGCTTCTGATATAGATAGATTATGAGAACACTCAGTCCTTTATTGTCATTTAGAAATGCACACATGCATTAAGAAAGGATACAATGTTTCTCCGACGTGATATCACAGAAAACAAGACAGACCAAGACTAACACTGACAAAACCACATAATTATAACATATAATTACAGCAGTGCAAAGCAATACCATAATTTGATGAAGGACAGTCCATGGGCACAGTTAAAAAAAAGTCTCAAATTCCCGAGTCGATCGACTCCCGAGTCCCCGGTAGCAGGCGGCAAAGGGGAGAAACTCCCTGCCATAAACCTCCAGGCACCATCAACTTGCCGATACCTTGGAAGCAGCCGACCCTAAGTCCATCTGTCCGAAAACTCCGAGCTTCCGAGCAGCCTCTCTGATACAGCTTCCCGAGCGCCATCCTCTGCCGAGCGCCGTCGACCTCTCCCCAGCTGCTGAAACACGCAAAGCCGAGGATTTCGAGGCCTTCAGTTCCAGAGATTCCAGTTACCACACAGTAGCAGCGGTAGGAAAGCAGACATTTCAGAAGTTTTCCAGATGTTCCGCTGTGCACTCACATCTGTCTCCATCAAATTAGGATTGTGCACGGTCCCCTACTTGACAGATAACAGATACCATCACCGAAGAGGCCGTGCGCGCTGCCGTCGCGCCGCCATCTTCTCCCCTCTGTTAATGTTACTCAGGCAGTTACTTTGAAATGTGGCTTGGCTTTAAGCTGGAAGAGAGCTTCAGGAACTTCAGGAAAGTTGCAAGTCATTCGGCTTTTGTGAGCATAAAGAACCAGAATCTATTCTGCGTGCGTTAAGGTTATTGCATAAACTTAAGTGGGAAACAAAAAGTTGCTTGTAAAAGTAGATGCAAAGGCCAAAGCCCAGCTGGATGAATGGAAGGCCAGAAAGAAAGAAGTCAAAGGAGATACAAAAACAGAAGATTCGTCAGATGATGTTGTGGATGAGGAAACCAAGAGGAGAGATCATATTGTAATGGGGCAGTGGGAGGATTAATAAGAGAATACTCCAGCCAACTAAATGCACCTTCCCAAGACCAAAGTGAACAAACGAGAAGAAGAGAAGGAAGAAGAAAGGTGTCAGAACCACTTCCTACAGTCTCGGAGCCAACTCCTACAACCACCATGGAGAAGGCCCCAGAACCTGAGATTGTTGTCATGGCATTGTCCCACTAGCCAAGCAGAGTAGTTCCCCTTGTCAGGAAAGATGTTGTCCCACAAGAGTAAGAAAATCTGGATAGCAGTTAAATCTTTGGGCCTGAATGGGATAATTTAAAAATAACTGTGCTGTGGATGTCAGACTATGGTGGTTGTATTATATAGTATACTGTGATTATAGCTGAGATGTATTCTACATTGAGTTCAGTTTATAGCTAAGCAGGGAGGAGTGCTACGTGGTTCAGAACTTCATGGTTACAAACCCAATGCCATCATGGAGTTTACATGCGCTCCCTTGTGATTACACAAGTTTCATCCATGTGCTGCTGTTCCCCTCTACATCCCAAAGACGTTCTGGTTTTGGAATTGGTTTATTATTGTCACATATGCTGAGATACAGTGAAAAGCCTGTCTTGCATACTGTTCATACAGACCAAATCTTTACACAGTGCATCAAGGTAAGCAGACACTAACAGAATACAGAATGAAGTCCAACAGCCTCAGGTCACAATGATAGTCACAAGAGATTCTGCAGAGGCTGGAAATCTTGAGCAGCACACACAAAATGCTGGAGGAACTCAGCAGGTCGGGCAGCGTCTATGGAGGACAATAAACCGTAGAAAGCTCTCTGTAGGTGTTGCCTGACCGGCTGATTTCCTCCAGCATTTTGAGGGTGTTGCTCAAGGTCATAAGGAGGTAGATTGTAATGTCAAGGGTCCAATTTATCATACTAGGGGTAGTCATATTTAATGGGCAACATTACAGTGAGGTAGAAGCTGTTGGCGCGTGCTATAAGGCTTTCGTGTCCTCTACCCCGTGGGAGAGGGAAAATGGGAGAATGTCCGAGGTGGGTGACGTCTTTGATGATGCTGGCTGCTTTACCGAGCAGCAAGGAGTGTAGACAGAGTCCATAGGGAGGCTGGTATGTGCTAAGTTAATTGTTCTGGTAAATTTCCTTTGTTGTTGTCAAGTGGCATCAAAGTTTGATGGGCAAGGAGGAGAGAGTAAAGGGCGAGGCTGTGTGGCAATAGGGAGGTGGGAATGGAACTAAATGGGAGGGCATTGCAGTGAGCAAGCATTAAACCTGATCTTCAAAAATGTATTTTATTTAGAGATACAGCGTGAAACAGGCCCTCCCAGCCTTTGAGCAGTGCCGCCCAGCAACCCCCAATTTAATCCTAGCCTAATCACGGCACAGTTTATATTGACCAATTAACCTATCAGCCAGTAGGTCTTTGACTGTGGGAGGAAATCAGAGTACCTGGAGGAAACCCATGTGGTCACAGGAAGAACGTACAAACTCCTTACAGGCAGTGATGGGAGTTGAATCCAGGTTGTCTGTACTGTAAGGCATTTTGCTAACCCCTATGCTACCGTGCCATCTAAAATGGTCTCCCTCAGTGGCATTTCAAGTAAATATCACTGGACAAGAATTTTTTCCAAAAGTGTTGCTTCCTCAGAATTTCTTTTTGTTTATGTAGAGCACTTGAAGCTGAACATAAATATTATTTCAGACTACTGTATCAAGTAGGAATTTGGAGAAACAAGAAATTAATTTTTATTGAATATAATGTGTTTAATTGCATAAAGGTGATGATGCTTTGCAATAGTTCAACTAAGCTAAAAATGTTTTGCTGATGATTTTCAGTTGTACTCAGTGTCTGAGACTGCTTAAGTGTCCAACAATAATCATCCAGCATTGATAGATTACCATTTCTCCATGACCGTAATGTCCTGGTGAAACCTTTCACCATGATCATTACTGACAGTGCCAAGATTTGCAGGGAAGAAGTCTAAATGGGAATGCAGAAAATGAATCTTTAGCGACATGTTGCACTTCATGGTTTTGTAAGCTTGAAGCATGTTGTCAACCAGCTGCACGTAGTTTGGTGCTGTGTAGTTGCCAAGAAAAATTTGACCAACATGCTTGAATGCCTTCCATGTGATTTTCTGTGGTTGCACTAGAAGTTCTTCGAATTGCATGTCATTGATGACCTGGTTGATTTGAGGACCAACAAAAATGCCTTTCTTAATCTTGGCATCAGCTATTCTGACTTGAATTCTGAACTTAAATAACAAATATAGGCCACTTCAAAAAAATGGTGTGTGATAGGGAATTTCATGGTGATTTTCACGATGAGCAGCTCAAAATCCGTAAGATAGCCCAAAAGTATTCAGGAAGCAAAATCGTTGTTGTCCAGTGTGATAAACATTCACGTTCGCAGTGAGGTCTCCAGTTCCGAGAGTGAATGAGCAGCTGGGGCCCTGCTCCCCAGCACCAACAAATTCAACGTGAACCATCAGATTTAAACTAGAGAAAGCAGGAGCTGAAGCCTGGCACGGTTCTGGACATTTAACCCCAGTGAATAGCAGAATTGTTAGCTGACGAGTAGGGAATTCTTTGACTGTGACTGAACCAGAGAGTGTTGATGACAGCCCCATTAATCCCTCTGCGTTTTATCATTCTTATAGCACAAGAAGAGCAGCAGTCTGTCACCCTGCCGGCACTTACAACTTCTTATCAGATCACCAACTTGCAAATTGGGCGAGAGTACGTCTTTACTATCCGGCCCGTGTTTGGAACGGAGTTCGGACCTCAAACCTCGATTACTGAGCGACTCGGTGAGCAGTGCAGCAGGGAATCCTCCAGCCTTTCCCCTGTCTAACCCTGATCTCCCACTCCCTCCCCACTTATAAAACACAGAACATAGCAGAGTACAGCACAGTACCGGCCCTTTGGCCCACAATGTAATGCTGACCTTTTAACCTACTCTAAGGTCAATCTAATCCTTCCCTCCTTCAGAACCCCCCAGTTTGCTTTCATACATATCTTCATATCCTTAATCTGCCTCCGCCACTCCCCGTGGCGTAGTGTTCAACACTCTATGTAACAAAAAAACATGTATCTCTGACATTAGAATCAGAATCAGGTTTAATATCACTGGCATATGTCATGAAATATGCTGTTTTTCTAGCAGCAGTATAATGCAATACTTAATAAAATAAGAAGCTATAACTTACAATAAGAATACATATAAAAATTAAATGTAACATGTAGTGCAAAAAGAGAGCAAATAAAAGAGGAGAAGGAAAATAGTGTGGTGTGTTCATTATCCATTCAGACGTCTGATGGCGGAGAGAAAGAAGCTGTTCCTGAAATGTTGTGTCTGTCTTTAGGCTCCTATACCGCCTTGATGGTAGTGATGAGAAAGGGCTTGTTCTGGGTGATAGGGGTCCTTAATGACATTACCCATGCAGCAGACTCCCCCTCTCCGTGCAGCTTATGAATCCAAAGGAATGGCGGAGACCAATACAGATTGGCATCAGCGGTGTTGTGGGAGTTGCCAGTCAACATTGAATTCAATGTAGGACTACCTTAGATACTCCAGCTCCGGAATTTTCTATCGGGCTTTACTCCTGAACCTTTCCCTATGAATGGGTACGGCCAAAAGGCAGCAAAGGTTTGAGATCAGAGTTTTACTTCTCCTAGATCAGCTGCCAACCACAGCTGACGAGCCTCATCTGCCCAAAGTGGTTGGTTTCAGGTGCCAAAAATTTGACTTTTCCCCCTTCTCCTGTCTGCAGAAACGACTCTGCCGGGCTTCGTAGCAAAGCCACACGTGAAGGCCAGGAGCTGGGCATGATTGGCGGAGGCTATTTGAGTCGCACGCCATTGGGAGCATTTAATAGGTGGTGGAAGCTTATCCCCATTACCACCCCCTCCAGTTATGACAACTTTAAGGAACCTGGGATTGGTGGAGGATTAGTGTAAATGGACATTTGTTGGTTACTGAGATTGAAGATCCTGCTTCCATAAGGCCGTAAGGTATAGGAGCAGAATTAGGACATTCAGCCTATTGAGACTGCTCGGCCATTCAGTCCTGGCTAACTTCTTTCAATTCCATTCTTTCACCTTCTCCATGTAACTCTTAACACCCCCCCAATCAGAAACCTATCAGTTGTTGCCCTAAATACACCTACTGACTTGGGCTCCATAGCCCTCTCTGGGAACTGTTACGTACCCCGTAACTGGGTTGCCAAACCAGCAGAAATGGATCACTCAGTTGGAGTCTGGAGTACTAGAACTAAGAAAGTTTTATTAAAGAAATAAGCAACACAGTAATCGAAAGGATAATAAATGCAACAGTTCAGCAATGATAAACACACATGTGCACAGAATTAAGATAACAACATCAATCAAACTCTATCGTTGTCTAGGGGTAAATGACCAAATTTCAAAGTGACTCAAAGTTCAGTCCAGTTTAGTAGTTCAGTTGGCAGTAATCGTTGCCATGGCGATGGACAACGTGGGGGAAGAGAGAGATAGAACAGGAACAACTGATCATTCAGAACGGCTTCACTCACAGACCGGTGAGATTGCTCACAAGCAGCTTTTGGGCGGGTCCTTGGTGATGTCACCTGAGGTCACCGACTGTGACCCCTCCTCCAGATGCGGTCGATCCTCTGCAGTGAACCCGGCACCCAGGCAAGGGCGATCCCGCTGATCGTACCTTTCCACCCTGGCCGTTGTCTGATACTTCTCACCCACTCGTGAGAGGCGCACCGCTTCCAGGGTCTCGTTACCTCGGGTGGCGTGTGTGTCCTGCCTTAGCGAACTGGTCCCTTTTTATCCCCCTGCTGGGGTATCGCCTGTCCATCACTTCAAACAGTTCAAGGTTCAAAGGGGGAGCCGCTCCAGACAGCTCTCTCTCTCCCACATCCCTTCATTACACATCTCCAGACGCTGCTCCATTGTTCCTTATCTCTCCTTCCCCTGAGGGCAGGTGGCAGACCACTTGCTGATGTCACTGATGCTAACCCAGGCCAGCAAACATCTTAATTTTATGTGTATTCTCGTCACACTTCCCCCCTTTAAGGATTTTTATCGGGAGGTAAAAATTACAAACATGAATACATTATTTGATACATACACAAATATACATCTTTAACAGCTATTTGGCTAACACAGCGAGTTTGAACTTGTCAACACCTTGACAGACAGTCATCACATTTTCTGTTCCTTTTACACGTGTTATTAATAATCCCTTAGACCAGGCTCCAACTCAGCAAACTTCATAGTGGCCAAAAACACTGATGAATTGCGACCAATGTAACCTCTCATTTGGTTTTGTCCCGGACCACAATAACAAGCGTCGTCCCATTCCGACTCAGTTTTCTCTCGCAAGGGCTTAGTAGGAGGGGGACGGGTATTGACCGCAGAGTTATTGCAAAACTTCCTGCAGTACCCCACCATCTCCAAGAGCCTTCTGAGGGCTCTCTTGTCTGTCGGGGTTGGGAGGTCAGCGATAGCCTGCACTGTAGCTTGCATCACTGCCAGCTGTCCCTGTGTCACCACAATTCCCAGGTAAGTGACCCTCGTGTGGCCGAATTCATTTTTTTCAAGATTCACTATCAAACTGGCTTCAGACAGCCGTATTAAATTGCCAATACACACCTCTGTGTTCGTCAGCCCTTTAGTCACTGAATTACTCATTATATATGCGTGTTCTTTACTAGGCTGCCCTATTGTAACAGACATCACCCAACGTCCCAGTTCTTTGCATTTCCTCGGGACAATCAAACCCACGGGTGCGAGTCGTTTAATTACTTCTAAAGATTCGCTTTGTTCGGGGATTAAGGGAGAGACCTTATCAGTAGACCTGGCCAAAACAATAGCCTTCTCCCATCTGATCGATCCCATCCTAATCTTTTCAAAATGGTTTTTTCCTCTTATCAGGGGGCCCCTAGCTTCATTGATTTCCACGCTAACACCGACTAGGTTTGTTAGCATATCAAAAGCCGGTGACCGTTTCAGTTCGCGTCGGTCATGATCAATAACATTCTTCCCCCTGGGCAGCCGGTAAATCTCTTTCATGATTCCACCAACTGTTTCCTCCAGCACCGCAAAATGTCCACCGGGGGGTACCTCGTGGGCCATGTTAAAAACCTCATCCCCATAACTCTTTTGCACCACCCCGCACTCCTCATCTGCAGATACTGTACTTGATTTCCCTTTTAGCACTTCCTCCGCCGCACAATAGCCTACTAGTTCCCTTGTCAAGGCTGTGTCAGAGAGAGCGGTCTCTGCCGCAACTATCAGCCCCTCGTCTCGCTCCTGCGTCTGCACAAATTCTTTCCTGGCTACTGCTCCATCCGTCCCAGCTCCCTCACTACCCCTTGTCTCACACAAGGTTGGCAGAAATGTTTCAGCTAAATTCACTATCGCGGGCCCGTGATGAACCTGTGAGTCCATGGGCGGGGCCTCAATGCTGGCAGGCTGACCTGTCAATCTCACGACTGGGAACACGATTCCTCCGGCGATGTCATTACCGAGCAAGACTTCCACGTCTTTCATCGGTAATTCGGACCTCACCCCGATCGTGACTAGTCCAGAGACCAGGTTGCTCTGTAAGTGTATCTGGTGCAAAGGGACTGACTCTGTCCCTTCCCCAACACCTTTGACCTCTACCTCCCCAGTCTGGGTCTCTGAGCTAAACTCTAATACACTCTTCAGTATTAGTGACTGACACGCTCCCGTGTCTCTCCAGATCCGCACTGGAACTGGTTTTAACCTCTCCTTCACTGACACCAGTCCGGCCGAGACAAACCTCTCGCGCCCTTCCTGGACTTTTTCAGACCTGTCCTTCCCTAGCGGTTCGCTTAACAGCTCAATACAGCCATTCAACATTGCCGTTTTTCCTTTTCCCGTCTCCTTCTTTGGGGCAAAGCACCTGGAGACAAAGTGTCCGGCTTTCCCACAATTATAACAGATGACCCCAGGAGACTTCCTACCAGACTGCTCCCGGTCTACCTTATCCTTTTCACTAGTCCCCGGCTTACTTTCTGACTTTTCCGGCGGACTCTCCCCGCCGTCCTGACTACCCTTCTGGTAGCCTTTACTCGGGGCAAACTTCATTTTATGCGTCAACGCATACTCATCCACTAACTTAGCAGTTGTGGCTAACGTGGCTGCCTCTTTCTCATCGAGGTAGGGTCTCATACCCTCAGGGACACAACCTTTAAACTGCTCAATCAGGATCAGTTGTAGCAGTCTGTCATAATCCCCCTCTACCCCCTTCGAGGCGCACCAACGCTCACAATATGTCTGCATCTCACGGGCAAACTCCAAATACGTGTGGTCCCACTGCTTCCTCGCATTCCGGAACCTCTGCCGGTATGCCTCCGGGACCAACTCATAAATCCTGAGGATGGCCTCTTTCACCACCTCATACCTCTGGGCATCTTCTGCGGACAAAGCTGAGTAAGCTTCTTGGGCCTTCCCTTTCAGTACACTCTGAAGTAAAACAGCCCACTTATCCCTCGGCCATTCCTGACTTATAGCCACTTTTTCGAAGTGGAGAAAGTACCGATCCACGTCGGTATCGTCAAATGGGGGAACCAGCCTAACCTCCTGGGTCGCCCGGAACCCTCCACCTTGGTTTGGCACGAGCCCCTGCTCGGCCCTTATCTTTAACTTCTCCAGCTCAAATTCCCTTTCCCTCTGTTTCTCCTCTCTCTCCATCTGTCTGTCCCTCTCTTTCTCTTCGTGTTCTAACTGCCGTACCCGGAACTCGTGCTCGAGTCTCAGTTTTTCAAGCTGTACCTGTACCGCGTCTCCAGCAGAATTTTCAATAGACACCACCCCCAGCTCACCTTGGGGAAACACACCTTTAGATACATAGTGCTCTACAATAGCTCTGTGTATCTCCTCTCTCCTCATTGTCGACTTCACCTTAGCAAGATTCAACCGTTTGGCCACAGCTATCAATTCCGATTTCCTGGCATCCTCTAATGCCTCCAAGGTCGGCGCCTTTATAAATTCCTCAACCTCCATTTCTGCTGTTTGTCTTTTCTTTCTTTCGGGAATTTTAACCCAATCAATTTACTCCGTCCCAAATTTAGCATTCAAAATCGCGGACGAGAACCCCACTTATGTTACGTACCCCATAACTGGGTTGCCAAACCAGCAGAAATGGATCACTCAGTTGGAGTCTGGAGTACTAGAACTAAGAAAGTTTTATTAAAGAAATAAGCAACACAGTAATCGAAAGGATAATAAATGCAACAGTTCAGCAATGATAAACACACACGTGCACAGAATTAAGATAACAGCATCAATCAAACTCTATCGTTGTCTAGGGGTAAATGACCAAATTTCAAAGTGACTCAAAGTTCAGTCCAGTTTAGTAGTTCAGTTCGCAGTAATCGTTGCCATGGCGATGGACAACGTGGGGGAAGAGAGAGAGAGAACAGGAACAACTGATCATTCAGAACGGCTTCACTCACAGACCGGCGATATGGCTCACAAGCAACTTTTGGGTGGGTCCTTGGTGATGTCACCTAAGGTCACCGACTGTGACCCCTCCTCCAGATGCGGTCGATCCTCTGCAGTGAACCCGGCACCCAGGCAAGGGCGATCCCGCTGATTGTACCTTTCCACCCTGGCCGTTGTCTGGTACTTCTCACCCACTCGTGAGAGGCGCACCGCTTCCAGGGTCTCGTTACCTCGGGTGGCGTGTGTCCTGCCTTAGCGAACTGGTCCCTTTTTATCCCCCTGCTGGGGTATCGCCTGTCCATCACTTCAAACAGTTCAGGGTTCAAAGGGGGAGCCGCTCCAGACAGCTCTCTCTCCCACATCCCTTCATTACACATCTCCAGACGCTGCTCCATTGTTCCTTATCTCTCCTTCCCCTGAGGGCAGGTGGCAGACCACTTGCTGATGTCACTGATGCTAACCCAGGCCAGCAAACATCTTAATTTTATGTGTATTCTCGTCACAGAACAAATTCATCTGATTTACCACTCTCTGCCTGAAGAAATTTCTTCTCATCTCACTTCTGAAGGGACATCTCTTCATTCTGAGGCTGTGCTCTTGGATTCTAGACTCTTTTACCTGTCCATTCTGTCCAGGCTTTTCAGTATCTGGTAGGTTTCAATGAGATCCGCCCCCACTCCTCCCTCTGAACTTCATCGAGTGCAGGCCCCACGACATCAAGCACTTCTGTGCTGCATCTCTAGGATTCTGGTGTAGGAGAGCTCATGGCTCTTCCAGCTTGCTTCTCCTATTCTGTATGTTATATAGTCATAGAGCAATACAGCATAAAAACAGGCCCTTCAGCCCATCTACTCTGTGCCAAACTATTATTCTGCCTAGTCCCATCAACTTGCACCCAGACCATAGCCCTCCATGTCTCTCTTGCTGTGTTTTTAATACTTCAGTAGTATTTGAGTAATATTGTAAATATATTGTTTGATTAAGCATTCTTATTTGTTTAAGTAATTCATTACAGGTTATAGGTACAAGTACGTGATACATGTGCATCTCACATGAAGTAAACACAAAGTTAGACCCGCATTCCCAGACTCCTGTGTCTTCCTTTGAATTGGTTTAATGTTTTGAAGTTATGAAACATGACACCTCCCATCCAACTAATTATCCAAATTTAAGTGTTGAAGTCAAACCTGCATCCAACACTTCTGCTGGCAGCTCATTCCGCACTGTCACCACCTTCTGAGTAGAAAAGTTCCCCTAAATGTTTCACCTTTCACTTTCTATACCCCTCATAATTTTGTAGACCTCTATCCAATCTCCCCTCATTCTCCTCTGCTCCAATCCTAAGGTAGTCAACCTTTCCCTTTGAATCAAGTCCTGAAGTGCAGCGACACCCTTATGTTGTGATGAGACTTCTCTGCTTTGGTTTCAGTGTGTAGTAGAGCTGGAGCTGACATTGTGTTCCTTGTCGACGGCTCCGGGAGTATTGGGCTCAACAACTTCCAGAAGGTGAAGCAGTTCTTGCTCAATGTGGTCTCCCATCTCCCCAACATTGGACCTGATGCAACTCAGGTAGGCTTATTCAAGTACATCGTCACCAGTCCATGTCCCAGCGCCAACATGGCATGCCCACAACTTACTAACCTTAACCAGGGCATCTTTGGGAGGAAACTGGAGCACCCAGAGGAAACCTACATGGCTACGGGGAGAATGTTGTTGTTGTTCACGCATTGTGGCACATCAGGTAGCATTTTTACTGTTTATGTAGTATTTGACTGAGGCTGAGTTGCTAGTCTCAACGCCCAACCCAGTACGGATGGAAAGTGTGCAAAGAGCTGGCCAGATTCGAACTCAGGACCATTTGCCTCAAAGTCTGGTGCTTTTACCACTACACCACCAGCCGGCTAACAGGGAGAATGTACAAACCTCTTACAGACAGCGGGGGAATTGAACTCTAATCATGATCGCTGTCACTGTATCATGTTACACTAACCGCTGGAAGCATAGCTACAGATGTGGGCCACTCCCAGCACAATCCCCAGGCTGTGTTGGCTGTTGATGCAAAACAATACATATATCACTGTATACTTCAATGTTTTGACATATGTATGACAAAAAATCCAATATTTAATCTCGTAATCGTTAATTCTAACTATGCTGCCGTGCTGGTTTAATCTTCTAATTTTGTCCATGGTACTTTATTCAGATTGCTGTGGTTCAATACAGCGATGACACCAAGATTGAAATCCCACTTGGCAGACTCACCACCCAGCAGGAACTGCTCCGCGCCATAGAAGGACTTCAGTATCGAACTGGTGGGACTAAAACAGGTAGGTTGTCCGAATAACCAAGAAGTCACTCACTGGGAGGTAGTTCACATCTCTATCTGTACGCCTGTGTGATTGGACCCTGGCGTGGTCAAGAGTGAAGAAAGTTCCCCTTAAACATTCCTCCTTTTACCCTTAACCTATGACCTCTGGTTCTAGTCTCACCCAACCTCAGTGGAAAAAGTCCGCTTGCATTTACCCTATCTATACCTCTCATAATTTTATATACCTCTATCAAATCTCTCCTCATCCTCTCATGCTCTAGGAAATAAAGCCCTAACCTATTCAAACTTTCCCAATAATTCAGGTTCTCAAGACCTTGTCTTGTAATTTTTTTTCTGTACTCTTTCAATCTTCTTGATAAATGAAGAATTTCACTTTTTAAATTCTTTTGCTTTAGAAGATCAAACATTGTTGGCACAGTATTTCTTAGCCATCCCTAATTGTCCTTCAGTAGGTGATGAAGAAACACTTCCTTTGATGCTGTTGTCCTCCTAGTGAAGATGGGTAGCTTTTATCTGAATGGTATCAAATTCCTTGAAAGTTGTTAGAACCACACTCTTTGAACATGGAATATAGAACTTAGAATTGAATCAAGTCCATGATCAATTTAACCCTTCTCTCCTGCATAGCTCATAATCCTTCATTTTTCTTTCATTCAAATGCTAACTTTTGCCAACTCTTATACTTAATGCCCTGACCAATGAAGGCCTGCCTGCTGTACATCTTCTCTACCATCCTTTTCACTTGCCTTACCACTTTCTGGGAGCTATAGACTTGCACCTCGAAATCCATCTCTCCAATCATCATTATGTCAAACATAGAAAATTACACAATATTCCAGGGCCTTTGGCACGTGATCTTCCATGATCACTTTAACCCTTCTCTTCTAAATAGCCAATGCTTTCCATTTCTCTTTCATCCATGTGCCGATCCATCAGCCTCCACCATGGTCCCTGGCGGCACATTCCACAAAGACACCACTCTCTGTGTTTAAAAACCTGTTGTCAACAAGAATATGAATCTTATAGTTGTATATGGTGACACTGGGGTAAAATCTGACCCACGATGTTCTGATTCAGAGATGAAAGTTGTATATTAAATGAAGTTCTTTATTTTTTCTTTGCCGTCTCCATTTCTGTTTTCTCACAGGGAAGGCCATAGACTTTGTCCTGCGTTACGTGCTCCATACCTCTGCAGGGAGACGCCCACAAGTTCCTGCCTTGCTGGTCCTCATAACAGACGGCCGCTCGGACGACAGAGTTGTGGATGCTGTAGGGAGAGCAAGGGCCGCAGGTATTCATCACCCACTCTTCACATTGATGTAGGGGCTCGTCAACTGTCAAGAGACCAAATGCTGAATCTGTAGTTTGGTCCACAGCTTTTTTGGGGATTACTGGGGAGGGGAAATTCTCCTCCTTGGTCCTCTGCCCACCGCCAACACCCTGCCTTATAAAGATTCTTGATCTTGTGAACCAATGAGAAGGCAACAGCCAGGTCATACATCTGTCCTTCATCACCGTTGGAGGAAAATCATAGAACTGTGTATAAAATCACAAGGGGCATACATAGGGTGAAAGTTTTCAGTGTTCAGAATCAGAATCAAAATCAAGTTTATTCGTGCATTCATTATGTGCCATGTTGTATGATATTGTAGGCGATCATGGTCTTTCCATAACCATGATTGTTCTTGGATAATTTTTCTGCAGACATGCTTTGTCATTGCCGCCTTCTGGGTAGTGTCCTTACAAGGCAGGTGACCCCAGATGTTATCAATACTCTTCAAAGATTGTCTGCCTGATGTCAGTGGTCACATAACCAGGATGTGATATGTGCCCGTTGCTCACATAACCATCCACCACCTGCCCCCAGGGCTTCACGTGACCCTGATTGGGGGGCTAAGCAGGTGCTACACCTTGCCCAAGGGTGAGCTGCAGGCTAGTGGAGGGAAGGAGCACCTTACACCTCCTTTGGTAGAGACGTATCTCCACCTTACCATCCCAAAACTCATATACAGTGAAATTTGTTATTTTGTGGCAGCAGTACAGTGTATGACATAGAAAATATATGTTACAATAACATATACATAAATAAATAATGCAAAAGAGGAAAAGTGAGGGAGTGTTCATGGATTCATAGACCTTTCAGAAATCTGATGACAGAGGGAAGGAAGCTGGTGTTAATCTGCACTTCTTTTCCAGATCTTGAGAATCAAAAACTAGAGGGTGTAGATTTAAGGTAGGAAGGGGAAGTTTTAATAGGAACTTAACATTTAAGCAGAAGATGACGAGTGTAAAAACTAAGTTGACAAAGGAAGTAGTTGAAGCAGGCACAGTAACAACTTTTAAACACCTGTTGGCCAGGTACGTGAATAGGGTGGAGACTTTGAAAACTTGTACGGGTCTCAACAATGTGGATACAGGGAGGATATTTCTGCTGACTGAGCAGTCTAGAGCCAGGGATCCCAGCCTCAGAATGAGGGATAGGGAATGGACATTGAACCCATTAACACTACCTCACTACCTTTTTAATTCTGTTTTTGCACTACTTATTTAATCTAACTACTTAATATATATACATAGACTTACTGTAATTCACAGTTTTTTTCTATATTTATCATGTATGGCATTGTGCTGCTGCTGCACAGTTAACAAATTTCACAACATATGCCGGTGATATTAAACCTGATTCTGTTTCTGGTTTAGTACGCAGATAGGGTGAAGTCTCTTCAATTTGAGAAAGGGGAATATAATTGTCTACCCAGGGAGATTAAATGGATTGAGATTAGATTCGTTTTATTTGTAATATATACATCAAAACAGTGAAATGCATCGTTTGTGCCAAATCAAGTCAGTGAGGACTGTGCTGGGCAGCCCACAAGTGTCACCACGCTTTTGGCATCAATAAAACGTGTCCACATCTCACTTACCCCAACCCATACATCTCTAGAATGTAGGAGGAAACCGGGGCACCCAGAGTAAACTCACATGGTCATGGGGAAAAGGTACGAAGTCCTTACAGGTAGTGTGGAATTGGACCCTGACCTTGTATGCAGTTGGCGTTGGGCAAGCGGAAAGCCTTACGTTAACTGCTTATGCTACCATGCCAACCCCCATTGCTGTGCAGAGCTGGTCATTTTGTTTAAGCAGAAATCAATAGATCTTTGAATATTAAAGGAAATATGGGTTACAGAGATAAGGCAGGATAGCGAAGATGGAGTGAAAGATGGGCCATCGTCTCAAAGAATGGTTGAGCAGAGCTGAAGGAAGATTTCTGCTTCCATTTCACATCAAGGAGTGATTGGGTGGAATTGGGCTTGGGGACATCTAGTGAAAGAGACCCAGTTTTAGTCCATTCCTGCAACACAGGCAAGCAAACCAATCTATAACTCAGCCACCTGTTATCTCCACGTTAGGCATCTACATGTATGCAGTTGGCGTTGGGCAAGCAGATATCAATGAACTGCAGAGTATCGTTTCTGACGGAGACTCGAGGCACATCTTCTATGCAGAAAACTTTGAGATGCTCGCCCAGTTTGAAGGGGCCCTTGCTGATGTAATCTGTGTTGCTGCCAGCAAGCCGGATGTAAGTGATATGAACCCATTGCAAAAGATTTCAACTGGACCTGTGTATATGGCAAAAGAACCCTTCTGCCTCACTGTTCCACCACTTGTTCACCCTTTGATTCATCTCATCTGCCTGGGTTATAATTTCCGAAGTATGCTCTCTAAATTCCTTATCCTCCTGCTTCCTTAAAGCTGTTGGAACCTGGTGCTTTTGTGATCCAAGCGTTCTTTGGAAAACAAGAATAAGCATAAAGCTTACTAGAGTCATAGAAAAGTACAGCACAAAAACAGGCCCTTTGGACCATCTAGCCCATGCAGAACCCATTTAAACTGCCTACTCTGATCCACTTTCACCAGGACCAAGGCCCTCCATACACATGCCATGCATATATATCTATCCAAGTTTCTCTTAAACTTTGAAATCAAGCTCGTGTTCCCCTTAAACTATTCACCTTTTACCCTTAACCCATGACCTTTGGTTGTAGTCCCTCACAACCTCAGTGGGAAAAGCCTGCTTGCATTTACCCTATCTATACCCCTCATAATTTTGTATACCTGTATCAAATCTCCCCTCAACTTTCTATGTTCCAAGGAATAAAGTCCTAAACTATTCAATCTTTCCTTTTAACTCAGGTCTAAAACTGTACACAATAAATAGTCCAAATTAGGCCTTACCAATGTCTTATACAACTTCAACATAACATCAGATCTCCTGTACTCAGTACTTTGATTTATGAAAGCCAATGTGCCAAAAGCTTTCTTAATGACCCTATCTACCTGTGACACCACTTTCAGTAAACTATAGACCTGTATTCCCAGATGCCTTTGTTCTACCACACTCCTCAGTGCTCTACCATTCACTGTGTAAGACCTACTCTGGTTGGTCCTAGCGAAGTGCGAAGCCTCACACTTGTCTGCGTTAAATTCCATCTGTTATTGCGCAGGATCATTATATTAAGTGTTACAAGTTCAGAAAGCGAACAAGAAAGTGGAGCCAAGAGAAGAAAGGAAAAGGCAAAGGATAATGAAGTTGTGGGCATCTCATACTCAGACGGAACATAACAAAATACCAGTGATAACAATTAAACTATAAAATAGACTGATTCAAGTGATGAGACACCTGCTACTGAAAACTAAGAAATTTCTAGCAAATTACAGAAGCACCTGTACCATAGTTACTGGAAAATCCACTGAACAATTACATAGGTGATTGTATAAAAAATGCTAGGAAGCATTGGAAAGTTAAACAACAAGGAAATTAACAAGTCTACACCCCAATCCAACAAAGCACACCTTTCCATCCAATCTTGTTCATCTACTGGATGTTGGGGCTTGTCTGAGAATGTTCTTGTGTTGCAGCATGTAGTTTAAAGGTGCTATATAAATGCAAACTATTGATGTAATTAAGAATCAGATTCTTAGTGTCTGTAACTGTAACACTATAGTCTTTATCCTGATATTGCTTTTTCGCTTGTACTTTCTCAAAATTGTATAAGTCGAATGGACAACCAATGACTTTATCCTAGGGCAGAAATGGCTAATACAAGGGAGCATAGGAATTGCTGACGTGGTGAGGGTTCAAAGAAGGCTCACAAAAATGATTTCAGGTTCGGAAGGCTTCCCATATGAAGAAAGTTCGATGGCTCTGGGCCTCCACTCTCTGGAACCCTGAAGAATGAGGGGTGACCTCATTGAACCCTGTCAAATGTTGAAAGGCCTCGATAGAGTGGATATGGAGAGGGTGTTTCCTGTGGTGGGGGAGTCTTAAGACCAGAGGACACAGCCTCAGAATACAGGGGTATCCTTTTAGAAAGGAGATGATGAGTAATTTCTTCAGCCAGAGAGTGATGAATCTGTGGAATTTGTTGCCACAGGTGGCTGTGGAGGCCAAGTCATTGGGTATATTTAAGGCAGAGATTAATAGGTTCTTGATAAGTCAAGGCATGAAGGGATACGGGGAAAAGGCAGATCATTGGTGCTGAGAGGGAAATGGATCAGCCATGATGAAATGGTGGAGTAGACTTGATGGGCTGAATAGCCTAATTCTGCTCCTATGTCTTATGGCCTTATAATTTTCAAGTGTTTGGAAGAAAGTGCAGGGAAAGTATAAAGTAATCTCACTGCTCAACTCTTTTTTTCCACATTTCCTGATATAAAATTCCCTCTCACATAATTTTAGGATGAAAGTATAGAGGGTATGTCAGAGGTATGCGGAGGGTGCGTGGAGCATCCCACCAGCGGTGGTGCTGGAGACAGATACTTTGGGGACATTTAAGAGACTCTTAAGCACATGGACGATAGTAAACTGGAGAACTACGTGGGAAGGAAGGGTTAGATTGATCTTAGAGCAGATTAAACTGTTGGTACGGCGTCATGGGCTGAAAGGCCTGTACTCTGCCGTACCATTTTATATTCTACAGTACTGTGCAGAACAAACACGAGAAAATCTGCAGACGCTGGAAATCCAAAGCAGCACACACGAAACGCTGGAGGATCTCAGCAGGTCAGGCAGCATCTATGGAAAAGAGTAAACAGTCTAAGTTTTGGGCTGAGACCCTTCATCTGTATGTGTGTGTGTCTAAGATTTTTGCACAGTACTCTATATTCCAAAGTAGTATGTTTTGAGATAAATCTGTGCAGATAGTTTATAAAGCTTAAGTTTTACACAGTAGCTGGGTAAATATGGCAGTAATATACAAATACCAAATACCAATACGTTTGAAAGATTCGGAAGTTCCTCAGGTCATGTAAAAATTAATTCTGAATATTGTTTTTCAGGGTAACTCTATAGACCACTGTCCCTCCCGTTGCCAAAAGGTAGATATCTTTATGTTGCATGAATCTAAGATTCGAAATAGATTTATTATCAAAGTATGTATGCAGTATACAACCCTGAGATTCTTCTTCCCCACAGACAGCCACGAAACAGAGAAACACCATGGAACCCATTCAAAGATAACATCAAACACCCAACGCACAGACAAAAACGAGCAAATTGCGCAAACGGCAAAAAAAAAATGAAAAACACAGAATACAAAACATCAAACCACAAAAGTATTGAAACAGTTTAGGAATGTTCTGTTCAGTTCAGTTAGTTCAGCTCTGTGCTGTTAATTAACTTCAGGCTGCAGTTCCAGTGCACCCAATCCAAATCGCACACACAATATTACAAAGAGATTTTCAGTGTCCTTGCTTTTCATCACTCACAATTGTCACATACTAGAAGCTCAACATTCAAAGTACATTTATTACTAAAGTATGTACACATTATACAGTCTTGAGGTTCATCTCCTAACAAGCAGCCACGAATCAAAGAAACCCAAAAGAACCCATTTAAAAAAAGACCATCAAACATCCAATGTGCAGAGAGAAAACAAATCATGCAAGCAATAAAAACAAGCAAATAGCGTACTGAACAGAATCCACGGAGAGTCTTCAGCAGAAAACAGAGCAATGAGCTGAACTGGCCGGTCTCTCGCTTCGGGTCATGAAACCTTGACCTTTTAAAATTGGCCCAGCACCTAAATCGTTGCCCAAACAGTGGGTTCTGTCACCATCTTAAAGAACTGATAGTGGCACTTAGAATGAAGATCAAGTCTGTGCTAAGGAGCTGATGGACTGTTATTGTAGCATAACGTTTTGCAGCTCCAGCTCTAAGACCGGGGTTCAATTCCCATTGCTTGTTTGTATGGAGTTTGTATGTTCTCCTGTGACCCTGTGGGTTTCCTCTGGGCTCTTCGGTTTCCTCCCACATTCCAAAGACGCTTGGGTTACAGTTAGTGAGCTGTGGGCATGCTACATTGGAACCAAGAGCATTACAACACTTGCAGGTTGCCCCAGCACAGCCTTTGACTGTGTTAGTCATTGACACAAACGCTGAAGTGCCTGGTTTGTGTCAATGCTTCAATTTACAAATAGAGAGATTCTAACGTAGGCACGTGGACGATAGAGACATGGAGGGCTATGTAAGAGGGAAGGGTTAGATTGAGCTTAGTGCAGGCTGAAAGGTTGACAGAACATCGTGGGCCGAAGGCTCCATACTGCACTCTAGTGTTCTTATGTTCCATGTTAACCATAACTGGCTAATCAGAGTCTCTAATCTTAGAGCCATAGTAGAGTTGTAGAGTAAAAAGAGAGAATAGATTGCCTTTATTTATCACATGTACACTGAAACATCGAAAGACATAGTGAAATGCTTTGTTTGCATTAAATCAAATCAGTGAGGATTGTGCCGGGCAGCCTGTAAATGTCAGCAATCTTCTAGTGACAACATAGCCTGCCCACAGCTCAAAACCCTCACCCATGCATCTTTGGAATGTGGGAGGAAACCAGAGCACCCAGTGGAAACCCACATGGTCACAGGGGGAACTTACAAACTCTTTACAGGCAATGCTGGAATTGAAGCCTGATTGTCAATCACTGTCAGAGTGGTAGCGTTATGCTAATGGCTACGTTACCATGTGATCCACAATTGTGCAAGATTGAAACAGGCCATTTTGGTCTGTGCTGATCCACAATCCTATCTATCTATCTCCACTAATCCCATTTTCCTGTGTTAATTCAAGATCACCTTGTGCTCTGCCCAATCAAGTAACTTCCCAGATGCCCTTTAGAAAGTTGTTACTGTTCCTGCTTCCACCATCTCCTTTGGCAGCTCATTCCAGATTTCAACCACCCTGCTTGTAGATGGATCTAAGTTCCTTGAATGAGTTGGTCTGGCATCTGGCAAGGCTATGGTTGGCGCTCAGAGCTACGTCCACATGCCTGCTCTGATCCCAAATCCTCAATTTCCATAATGTCCAAAACTTAATCAATTCCCTGCGTGAGACCACTCAATGTCTAAGTGTTCCATAAACATAAGTGATTCTAAAGGTATTGGAAACCCAAAGTAGCACACACAAAATGCTGGAGGAATTCAGCAGCTGAAGTAGCATTTATGGAGGGGAATAAACAGTTGATGTTTTGGGCCAAGATCCTTTCTGAAGGGTGTCTCGTCACAAAGTATCAACTGTTTATTCCCCTCCATAGATGCTGCCTGACTTGCTGAGTTTCTCCTTCGTTTTCTGCGTGTTTGAGCATTCTTTGCCGCAGCGGTAGAGAATTCACTTGCCCACTACCTGGCAAAGACCTTGCGTTGATTTTTTTCCAAAATGATTGACAAAGTTATTGTGTTTGTTTTCTTTCACATAGGGTGAGAAAGGTGAACCAGGAAAAGACGTAAGTATTGGCTTTTCTGTTAAATTACAGATTCTCAGTCAAAATCTACCGTACTGTACTTCTAGAGTAAGATTTGTTCCCTTGCTTTCACTTTAGTTTTTAATTCCTTCCCCTTTAGTAATTTTCTTTCCACCAGTATCTTCCCCTCCGATGGGGAATGTTTTGAGCTAGGATCCATTTCTGGAAGCTTGAAGGGTGGGGAAGTGAAAGGGAGACTGTGGACAATGGTAGTGGTCTCCTTGGCTCTGGTTTCCAGTCTAGAATTCACTCAGTAGGCTGCGTGCCTCTGATGACAGGCTGTGGTCCACTCAACATCACCAGAGAACAGTATAGTTCAGGAACTGGCCCTTCAGCCCACAGTGACTGTGCTGAGCATGATGTCAAATTAAACCAGGTCAGGCAGTATCTATGGAGAGGAATAAACAGTTGATGTTTTGGGCTGAAACACTTCATCAGGACCTGTTCATCCTATTTTGATATTTTTATTAGCATTAAATCAAAGTATTCAAAAGAATCAGAAAAAAAAATCACAGTTGTCAGTTTTTTAATGGGCCGTGTGTCTTGCTGTCAGTGGCAGTATTTAATGCCAACCCTAATTGCCAGGGGTAGGCTGTTGTCTTAGTTACTGTAGTTCATCTGGGGAAGGTGCTCCTAATTAAAGAATGGTGATATATTTCCAGGTTTGGACGGGGTTTGGTTTTGTTCCACACGAATAGAAGCTGTTTTCTATTGCCACCAGATTTTTCCTTTTGTAACTGAGGTTGCCAGCTCTGGTTCTTCAGTTATAATGTTCTGTGTTGGTCTTTTGTCCGCTTTTCAGGGAAATCGAGGCAGAGATGGTGTCAGTGGACGGAATGGTGAACCAGTAAGTATTCCTCCTTTCCTATAACCTCAGCTGTCCACGTCCTAACTCACACTGTTCTGGTCATCCATCGCCCTGTGCTCACTGACCAGCTCTGGCTCCTGGCTGGGCAGCAACTTTCAAAGATTCAAAGCTCAAAGTACATTTATAATAAAAATCTGTGTGCACTATACAACCCTGATATTCGTCTTCCCCACAGACAGTCACGAAACAAAGAAGACCATGGAGCCAGCCCGTTCAAAGAAAAACATCAAAGAGCAAAACCCCCCCTCACCTCCCCACCACGTGCAAAAAAATCTCACAAACAGCAACAAAACAATGAGTGAAAACACAGAATATAAAATCACAAAGTCAAAAGGCATATTACAGTTCAGCTCAGTGTTCATTATCTGCAGGCTGCACCGATTCAAAAATCACCCAAAAGTAGTAACAAGAAAGAGAAATCAGAACTAGAACACATCCTAAACCCAAGAGTCCAAATCTACAATCTGTGTCAACTAACCTTTGCTCTGGCACCATCCGCCAACAGCATTCAGAGAGAGAGAGAGAGAGAGAGAGATTATGCAAACACACAAGGACCTTTCCTCAGGAGCAGTGACAGAGAGAGCGAGAGACCGTCACACACAGATATCTTCTCTGGCAGCAGCGAGCAAGAGGCTGGTAGACAGCATTGAACACCTTGCTTGCCCTCCGCACCTGCCTCGATAAGTTCAGTCTTTCTCAGCGCTTTAATCAGTGAGATCAGCGAGAGATTAAATCAATCACGGGCCTGTGCCCCACCTCATGGCTTCCTGACCTCCATGCTGCAGACTTCGGTCACAGCCTCGTGGGACGCTCACAGACACAGCAAAGTGCCAGATTACCTGATTGGTCAGAAGTCACACCGCCACACTGTAGGTTACAGGCTTCAACAGTAGCAGAACCATAGCTGAAATAAAAAGAAGATGTAAAAGAAATGAAAGGAATTGCTTCATGACCTGTCTTGAAGATGTCGCCTCTAGTAGCGTTGTTCGCTGGCTCCATCTTCTTCTGGTAAATTGTTCTACAATTTAGTGACTAAGGTACTGAGGACCTCCCTGATGTTTAAAAGAAACCTACCCAAGGCAGGTTCCTACTGTCAAACTGCATATCTCAATCAAACTGTTACCTTAGATCATGATGGAGCAGGACCTGCTTCTGTTGGTGGTCTAGATCATCAATGGGCCACATGTATATGGACAAAGATTAGAATCAGATTTCAATCAGGTTTATGAATTAGAATCAGTAAATTCAGAAACCTGAGGAGCAAAGGGACTTGGTATTTTGTGTTTACGATTCCCTAAAGGCTAACTTGCAGGTTAAGCCGGTGGTAAGGAAGGTCATCGATGGCCTCTGATCCACTGGGAGCTAAGGAACCAGGAAGAAGAAAGAAGGCAAATGAAATTGGTTTTAGTTTTATACAACAGGAAGGAAGTTCTTTGTTAGCTGTGGTGAATGTGCATCCAAAATCCATGATATTGTGTTTGGTGTGTCGGATGGATCAATTCTTGGCCTGTCGTTGTTCTCAATCTATATGCTCCCATTCGGTCAGATTATTTCAAAATGTAAGATGAATTACCACAGTTATGCAAATGACACACAACTGTATTTGCCTACTATGTCACATGACCCTGAGACTCTAAACCCTCTGGTCCAGTGTCTTGCTAGCATTACAGAATGCATGAGTTCAAATTTCCTTAAACTAAATAAGGAAAAAACAGAAAATTTAGTTATTGGTAGCAATAAAAAAGTGTGAACCTTAGAAGTAAACTTGATCATCTGTTCTTACAAATCAAGCCAGAAGTAAAGAATTTACGTGTCATTGTTGAGCCTGAGCTAAATTTTAAATCATATATTAACCATATTACTTAGACTGTGTTCTTTCATTTAAGGAACATTGCAAGAGTTTGATTTTTTTATAACATCTCAAGATGCAGAAAAGTCGCTATACATTTATGGTTTTAGCTGATTAGACTACTGTACTGCACTCTTTTCAGGACTGCCTAAGAAAGATATAAATTGGCTGCAGCTTGTTCAAAATGCACCAGCAAGAATTTTAATCAAAAAAAGAAAATCTGAGCACATTTCATCACTTTTGGCATCATTACACTGGCTGCCTGTGTCCTTTGGGATCAATTTTAAAATACTCTTTATTGTATATAAGGCTCAGAATAATCTATCTGCTCCATATATTTTGGAATATCTATCCGCTTAAATCCCTAATCATAATCTTAGATCCACGAATACTGGTTTGCTTCGTATTCCTGAAGCCAAGCATACAAGAACTGGTGATGTGGCCTTTTGCTCTTATGCACCAAAACTCTGGAATACTCTACCGACTGAGATATGCCAGGCTGGTACTGTGGAACATTTCAAAACACTTCTAGGCACTTACTTTTTAAATCTGGCTTTCATATAAGATTAGTTAATATCTGTTAATGTTGATTATATTTATATAATTTGGTATATTTGATTACATTTTATTATATATAATGTTTGTCTTTATGATTTTTAATTTTGTCTCACATTTTTGAGACTATATTGAATTATCTTTACAATGTATATAAATCATTTTGAGCCTGCATCTTAGTGTATGAAAGGTGGTATATAAATAAAATATATATAAGATAAAATCCAGAGTAACACATTATTATAATATTATTATTAATGTTAACAGTCATTCGAGAGGACTAGAATATAAAAGCGAGGATGTAATGCCAAGGCTTTATAAGGCATTGGTCAGAATACACTTGGAGTATTGTCAGCAATTTTGGGTTTCTTATCTAAGCAAAAATTTGACAGCATTGGCGAGGGTCCAGAGAACATTCACAAGAGTGATTCAGGAAATGAAAGGGTTGATGTATGAGGAGCATCTGATGGCTCTGGGCCTGCACTCTCTGGAGTTTAGAAGAATGGGGGGAATCTCATCGCAACCTGGTGAATTTTGATAGGCCTAGATTGAGTGGAAGTGGAGCGAGGTTTCCTATGGAGGGAGAGTCTAGGGCCAGAGGGCGCGACCTCAGAACAGAGGGATATCTCTTTAGAATAGAGCTGAAGAGGAATTTCTTTAGCCAGAGGGTGGAGAATCTGTGGAATTCATTTCCACAGATGGCTGTGGAGGCCAAGTCATTGGGTATATTTAAAGTGGAGGTTGATAGTTTCTTGATTAATAGGAATGTCAAAGGTTACAGGGAGAAGGCAGGAGACTGGAGCTGAGAGGGATAAGTCAGCCATGGTGGAATGTGGAGCGGACTCGAAAGGTCGAATAGCCTACTTCTGCTCCTATGTCATTGTTGAGATGATATCTTATGGTTTATTATATGTGACATATGTTGAGAAATATGTTGTTTTGTGGCAGCGGTACAGTGCAATCCATAAACATTACTGTAAATTACAATAAGAATATATTATATTAAAAACACAAAAAGAAAGCAGAATAGTGAATCATAAACACAATGCACTCTGCGGATACTGAAAATCCAGAGTAACACACACTCTGGAGAAACCCGGCAGGTCTGAGGAATAAACAGTCAATGTTTTGGCTTGAGAGCCTTCATCTGGAAAATAGCGAGGTAGTGAGATGGTTTCTTGGACAGTTCTGATCAGAAATCTAATGGCAGAAGGGAAGAAGCCTTCACTGAGTATGGACCATTGGGGTCATATGCATCTCCTCAGTGATGGTAGAAATGAGAAGGGGGCATGTCCAAGATGGTGACGGATTCATGGTGGATGCTGTAATGGATGATAGATTTCAGGGCTGAGTACATACCTCTTTGCTTGCTGACACTACAGAGCTCATAAAGGCTTCTCTGACATCTCCTATATTAGAGTGATAAAAAGGAAAATGTGGTGTATTTAAGGGATAGTAACCTTGGATTGTTCTTTTCTGTCAGGGTCGCCCTGGTTTGCCAGGACCCCAAGGACCAGTAGGCCCATCCGGACCACCAGGGAGGCCGGGTACCATCGGCGGAGGCATTCAGGGGATGAAGGGTGAGAAAGGGGAGTTGGTGAGTACTTCTGTGTAGCTTCTCCTCGTTCACTTTCCGAGCATAACCTTGTTTTGTTGGGTAGCACTATGATGTGTGGAATGCTTCTACTCTCTAGGGCTATCCAGGGAGGGATGGTGTGCCTGGATCGCCCGGAAGACCAGGAAACCCAGGCCCACCTGGACCATTGGTGAGTAACCTGTGCACACCTATCTGCACCTTCATAGAGTCATGGAGTACTATAGCCTAGAAACAGCCCATCCATCCAGTCTGTGCCAAACTATTATTTTACCTAGTTCCATTGGCACACACCCATACCCCTCCCAACCATATTCTTATCCAAACTTCTCCTAAATGTTGCAATCGAACCCTCAACCACCACTTCCTCTAGCAGCTCGTTCCACACTAGCACCACCCTCTGAGTGAAGAAGCACCCCCATGTTCCCTTTAGCATTTCAACTTTCCCTCTTAACCCATGACGTGTAGTTCCAGTCTCACCGAACCCCAGTGGAAAAAGCAATCTTGCATTTACCGTATCTAAACCCCTCATAGTTTTATATTCCTCCATCAAGTCTTCCCTCATTCTCCTGCACTCCAGGAAACAAAGTCGAAACCTATTCAATCTTCCCGATAACGCAGGATCTCAAGTCCCTGCAACATCTTGTAAATTTTCTCTGCACTCTCTCAATCTTATTGATACCATTCGTGTAGGTAGGTGACCAGAACTGTGCACAATACTCCAGATTAGTCCTCATCAACATCTGATACAACTTCAACATAACTCCTGAACTCAGTTGATTTATGAAGGTCATAACTGGGCTAGCTTCCGAGAGAAGTTGAAAGCCTGGCACCTGCCCTCACTTAGTTGCGGAGTTTTGCTCATAGAAACAGGCCCTTCAGCCTACTGATTCTGTGCTGTTCCTCATTTACACCAATCCTACAGCAACTCTATTAGAGGTTAAAGATTAAAAGAAGATTAACTTTATTTCTCTCATGTTAATCAAAACTTTGAAATGCATTGCTTCAATCTTTATTGTCATTCAACCATACACAGCTAAGTAAAACATCATTCCTCTGGGGCCAAGGGGCAAAACACAGTAAATACAGTATAGTCCTCATATAGTTATGATCCAGCACATACAGTCACAAATTAAAATTAGCACAAGCCCCTGAGTGGTATGGTGTGAAGATTGATAGCCCATTATACCCCATGTATTAGCCTTCTGCCCTGGCAAAAGTTTCTGGCTGTCTACTCGATCTATGCCTCTTTCATCTTGTGTACCTCTATCAAATGTCCTCTCATCCTTCTTCACTCCAAAGAGAAAACCCCAGTTCACTAAAACTATCCTCATAAGGTATGCTCTCTAATCCTGGTAAATCCCCTCTGCACCCTCTCTAAAGCTTCCACATCCTTCTGTCATGTACCGTTCAGCTAGGTCTTCTGAATAGACAGTAACTACAACAACTCAGATTATAGGCATATTTATTATTTGCAATGGAAGACTATCTCCATATGTTAAGTTGTTAGATAGCTTCAATCTTGCAGCTCAAAACAGATCATTTTTATATGCTTGCAGAGGCAAGTATCCATCAACTTCATGTCGTTCCATCCCTTAACTGCATCCTGTTTTATCTTGCATTTGTCTTACATGAACCATCAGTCTCTTTGTCTTTGAGATCAACCCCCCCAAAAGAAACTGTGTCCCATTTTTCTGTTTTTAATCATGCAATGTCCAAACACTTCCTGCTCTAAGTCACTTCATACTCTTGCAAGCTTCTTATCCAGCTACATTATCAAATTAGCAAAGCACTCTGGGATTATACGGGTTCCATTTTGTCACATTACAATTTACAAAGGATATAAATTCATAAAGACTTAAAGGTTACAGATATACTTCCACACTTCTTATAATGAGGTGAACAGAATTGAACACAATACTCCAAGTGTGTCTAACCAGAGTTTTATTGAGCTGTGACATTACCTCTTGGCTCTTGAAAACGAATCCCCTGACTCATGAAGGCCAAAACCCCATACACCTTCATAATAACCCTATCAACTTGCATGGGAACTCTGCGGGATCTATGGACATGGACCCCAAGACCCCTCTGTTCCTTCACATTACTACAAATAAAGTTCATCTTTATTTATGCTTCAATTAAATATACTGCGCATTTTCATTAATTTGCCATAAGTCTCAGTATAACTCTTTGTTTCCTCAGGGAAATCCGGGTATTCCAGGACAAAGGGGAAATTCAGTAAGTACAATTTCACAGTAAAAAGCTATAATCGCCATGATCTTCAGTATAACAGCATTAATTAGAATTAATTAGCATGAGACCACACCTGGAGTATTGTGTGCAGTTTTGGTCCCCTAATCTGAGGAAAGACATCTTTGCCATAGAGGGAGTACAAAGAAGGTTCACCAGGTTGATTCCTGGGATGGCAGGACTTTCATATGAAGAAAGACTGGATGAACTGGGCTTGTACTCGTTGGAATTTAGAAGATTGAGGGGGGATCTGATTGAAACGTATAAGATCCTAAAGGGATTGGACAGGCTAGATGCGGGAAGATTGTTCCCGATGTTGGGGAGGTCTAGAACGAGGGGTCACAGTTTGAGGATAGAGGGGAAGCCTTTTAGGACCGAGGTTAGGAAAAACTTCTTCACACAGAGAGTGGTGAATCTGTGGAATTCTCTGCCACAGCAAACTGTTGAGGCCAGTTCATTAGCTATGTTTAAAAGGAAGTTAGATATGGCCCTTGTGGCTACAGGGGTCACGGGGTATGGAGGGAAGGCTGGGTTCTGAGTTGGATGATCAGCCATGATCATAATAAATGGCGGTGCAGGCTCGAAGGGCCGAATGGCCTACTCCTGCACCTATTTTCTATGTTTCTATGTTTCTATGTTTATGCCCCCTCCCCCTCATCTGGCTTCCTCTATCACCTGCCATCTTTATTTTTTAGAATTTTTCATAAATTCTATTATATTTCTTTATTTTCCTGTAAATGCCTGCAAGAAAATGAATCTCAAGGTAGTACATGGTGACATATACGGACTTTGATAACAAATTTACTTACTTACTGTTATGTTTTGTAACTTCAAAACATTAAATTAATTCAAAGAAAAGCACAGGAGTTCGAAAGTAGGGGTGTAGTTTGAGTTTACTTTAAGCAAGGTGTGTACGTATCATGTGATAGTGTGATGACAAATGCAATTAACGTATTCTTACATTTAACCCATAATTAATTAGTTAACTGAACTAGAATACTTAAACAATGTATACAGTATATACAAGATTACTCAAATATTAAATACACAACGTTACTTACATACTTCATTGGCTATAAAGAGCATTGGGTACTCTGCAATTTAGAAAGGTTCTGCAGAAATGCTGGCCATTCTGTTTCCGAGTATCCCAAATGCCAAGCAAGAAGTGCAATTGATTCTAAAGTATGTTTCTTTGTTTCAGGGCGAGCCTGGGATACCAGGAAGACCTGGCCCCATTGGTCCCAAAGGAGAAAGGGTGAGTAGAACACAATAGTTAATGAAAGACCAGAGCTGGGAACTGCCCTTGGTAGGGCTAAATACAGAATGTGATAAATAGTTTATTTTTGTCACATGCACCCAGAAAACTTTTGTTGGCAATCCCTGCAGGCAGATCATTCCGTATCGAAATACACTCAGTGGCCACCCATTCCGAATAAAGTGGCCTCTGAGTGTATGTTCATGATCTTCTGCTACTGTAGCCCATATATTTCAAGGTTCAACAGGTTGCGTAGTCAGAGATGCTCTTCTGCACGCCACTATTGTAACGTGTGGTTATGTGAGTTACTGTCACCTTCCTGTCAGCTTGAACCAGTGAGGCTATTCTCCTCTGACCTCTCTCATTAACAAAAGCATTTTCGTCCACAGAACTGCTGCTCACTGGATGCTTTTTGTTTCTCACACCATTCTTGGTAACTCTGGAGACTGCTGTGTGTGAAAATCCCAGGAGATCAGCAGTTTCTGAGATACTCAAACACTCCAAATCAGTCCATGGTCAAAGTGACTTGGATCACACTTCTTCCTCATTCTGATGTTTGGTCTAAACAATTGAACCCTTTTGACCGCGTCTGCATGTTTTTATGCATTGAGTTGCTGTATTAAGATTGGCTGATGAGATATTTGCATTAACGAGCAGTTGTACAAGTACAGTATGCTGGAGGAACTCAGCATGTCAGGCAGCATCTATGGAATTGAATAAACAGTCGATGTTTCGGGCCTGGATAGAAAGGGGAAAATGCCAGAATAAAAAGTGGGGGGAGGGGAAGAAGGATAGGAGAGGAGAGTGGACAATAGAAAAAAGGAGAGGAGGTGATAGGCAATTGAGAAGATGTGAAAAGCTAGAGTGGGGAATAGAAGAAGAGGGAAGGGGGAGGGATTGTTTTACTGGAGGAGAAATGGATATTCATGCCATCAGGTTGGAGGCTGCCCAGATGATTGCCCCTGCACCCTGAGGTTGGCCTCATCCTCTTCAAAATCTTTATTCCATGAGGAAAGATTGAGCAGGATGGCTCTGATTATATTGAGAAATTAAAATATACAAAATTTGGAAACTACTATCTCAAGGATTGTGAATATTTTGTATCAGAGAGTTGTGGTTGCTTGGATATTGAGTAATATGGAAGATCATGATCATGAGATGGGGGGAGGTAAATCAGTTTATTATTGACACGTGTACCAATCCGCATGAAAAACTCGTTTTGCATACCGTTCATACACATCAAGGTCCAAGGTTCATTTTATTATCAAAGTATGCATGTACAATACAACTCTGAGATTTATCTTCTCCAGATAGCCATGAAGTACACAGGAAAAAGTAAAAGAAATAAAACTCACGGACCCCAAAGTCACCGACCCCCTCCCCGCAGAAAAAAAAACAGCAACCAACCCCTCACTGGCTAAAAAGAACAGTGACTATAGTATCAAAAAACACCTAACCCAACCCCACCCACACACAAAGAACTTACAGAGATCACCCACCCAACAATCGGCCACAAGAAAGAAAATGCCGAAAAACTGAAGGAGACCAATATAAAGTACAGTCCAATCACGTAAATCTCAGAACATCGAACAGTTTCCATGATTCAGAACTCACACCTGATCCGAATGGTGGCCTCTATTGGGAGTGATCTCTGAGCCTCTGCCTCTGTTGGGAGTGATCACTGACCCTCTGGCCTCTTTGGGAGTGATCACTGACCCTCTGGCCTCTGTTGGGAGTGATCACTGATCCTCTGGCCCCTTTGGGAGTGATCACTGACCCTCTGGCCTCTGTTGGGAGTGATCACTGACCCTCTGGCCCCCTTGGGAGTGATCACTGACCCTCTGGCCCCCTTGGGAGTGATCACTGACCCTCTGGCCCCTTTGGGAGTGATCACTGACCCTCTGGCCCCCTTGGGAGTGATCACTGACCCTCTGGCCCCTTTGGGAGTGATCACTGACCCTCTGGCCTCTGTTGGGAGTGATCACTGACCCTCTGGCCCCTTTGGGAGTGATCACTGACCCTTTGGCCCCTTTGGGAGTGATCACTGACCCTCTGGCCTCTGTTGGGAGTGATCACTGACCCTCTGGCCCCCTTGGGAGTGATCACTGACCCTCTGGCCCCTTTGGGAGTGATCACTGACCCTCTGGCCCCCTTGGGAGTGATCACTGACCCTCTGGCCCCTTTGGGAGTGATCACTGACCCTCTGGCCTCTGTTGGGAGTGATCACTGACCCTCTGGCCCCCTTGGGAGTGATCACTGACCCTCTGGCCCCTTTGGGAGTGATCACTGACCCTCTGGCCTCTGTTGGGAGTGATCACTGACCCGCTGGCCCCTTTGGGAGTGATCACTGACCCTCTGGCCCCCTTGGGAGTGATCACTGACCCTCTGGCCCCCTTGGGAGTGATCACTGACCCTCTGGCCTCTTTGGGAGTGATCACTGGTCCTCCGGCCTCTGCTGGAGTGATTGCCAACTGGATCCGAATGCCATCATCCTTGTTGTTTCTGTCGAGAGTGCTCGGTGACCATGTCTGAACACCTTGATCTCAATGCTTCAATCTTCTTCATGCTTCGAGGTGGAATCATTCATGACCCCATGTCCCGTTTGTTTTTTTTTCCATGGATCAGCTTGTGTTTTCAGTCCTTTCATTAGAACCCTGCATTGAGATAACAATAACAGATTGCAGAATTACAGAGTGGTGGCTGTTATAGGAATGGGTGTGATATGATTGAGTAGTACAGCAGGTCTATCCCTTCCCTTCTTGCAGATCGTTTCTTGTTTAGCAGTGTGGCATTTCTTCTCTTTCAGGGCGAGCCTGGCATCGTTGTTGATGGTGGAGGAAGATACCCAGGCAGAAAAGGAGAACCAGGCCAAGCTGTAAGTACACTCTCTCTACCTACACAGAACCCACAGTGTGAAACAGTCCATTTAGTTGTTGCCACATACCCCTCATCCATTGTCATCTATCTCTTTCCCTATATCCTAGTGTTTTGTTACCTTCTGGTCAATAATGGGCATTTGCCTCAACCACTTCTGGGAGGGAGTTACACTTTCTCATCATCCTCCAAGTGAAAATATTCCCCCTGAATTCCTCAAGTGACTTCCTATGATCTCATTTCTTTAACCAGAGAGAATTCATTGCTGCAAGCAGCTGTGGAGGCCCAGTCATTGGGTGTATTTAATGTGGAGGTTGATAGGCTCTAGATTAGTCAGGGTGTTGAAGTTTAAGGGAAGAAAGCAGGAGAATGGGGTTGAGAGGGATAATAAATTGGCCATGAAGGAGTGGTAGAGTACACTTGATGGGACAAATGGCCTAATTCTGCTCCTCTGTCTTATGGTCTTATGATGCTATCCTCTCTAGCATTAGGGAACATCTCATGGCATCTTTTCTACTCACATCACTGATGTGTCTGGTGACTCCTTGGTAACCATCTCTAGACACAACAATATATTGATCATTCACAGTATGTGCCACTGGCTGAATTTATTGTTAAGGTTTGTATTGGTGATGTAACTGTACTAATAGTTGAGAGAAAATAAATATCTCATGGGTCCCCAGACATTTGAATTAACTTTTAATGGCAAGAACAACTGGAAGTCAACTATCATTTCAACTTCGATTGTTAAAATAAAAAGACAAACAGAACTTGTCCATGAATGTGGTTAGGCCACGTCTGGAGTGTTACGTACAGCTCTGGTCACGCCACTATAGGAAGGATGTTGAGGCTTTGGAGAGGGTGCAGAAGTTGTTCACTAGGATGCTGCCTGGTTTAGAGAGCATGTGCTATCACGAGAGGCTGGATAAACTTGGCTTGTTTTCTCTGGAGCAGTGCAGGCTGAGGGGAGATCTGAGAGAGGTTTATAAGACTATGAGAGGCATAGACAGAGTAGGCAGAGAATATCTGTTTCCCAGGGTTGAAATGTCTCATACCAGAGGACATGCATTGAAAGAGAGAGAGGTAAGTTCAAAGAGAACGTGAGGGGATAAGTTTTCTACTTGGAGATTCATGCATGCCTGGAATGTGCTGCCTGGTATGGTGGTAGAGACAAATACATCAGAGGCTTTTAAGGAATATTTGAATAGGCAAATGAAACTCAGAAAGATGGAGGGATATGGACATTGTGTAGGTAGGAGGGATTAGTGTTTGGCTGTTTTTTAAATTTGCTTTTTAGTTGGTTCGATGCAACATTATGGGATGAAGGTCCTGTTCCAGTGCTTCACTATCCTATGTCTTTGTTCTATCTCTGAACTTCGATGCAGTTAAGCAGAACCCTGGTCTGGGGAATGTTTCCCATTTGGGCTCAGTCTAGGAAAGGATAAGCGCCACCACATAGCCATTGGCTGAGACTGTTCCAATGGACGTCCATTTACTGAATAAGCCTCACGTTTTCAAACTGGAGAACCTCAGTGCTAAGATGTCGATCGCCCTGTTGCCTGAGTAGAATACCCAAGCCTTTTTATTGATTCCCTTGAAAAAACAAAGCCACATTCAGAATAATTTCTTTTGAAATTCTGAATCTACTGGCATGTTCTGAGAGGCCATTTGCAGTGGCCTCCTGCCTAGCAGGCCAGACAGAGACCACGCGGCGATCACTACACTGGGAAAGGAGAGGCAATGTATTGCGCGTACACTTTCCCTGGGTGAGCGGAGCGTCAGGCCCAGACCTCACCCGCCCATTGACAAAAAACAATGCATTTCACTGTCTGTACTTTTTCTTTCTTTCCTTCATCTGCCCTGATGTGTGTCTCAGCTGTAGGTTTTGTTTGATCACAATTCTGTCACATTTTGCCACCTTAAAGGTGCCTTGTAAAATAACGGATATTGCTGATCTTTAATGCAGTCTCTATTTAATGAAGAGAATAGATACTTTAATAACCTCTAGTTCATCTGTCATAGGGAGTTCCTGGCTCACCTGGTCTTCCTGGACTTAGAGGCGAACGAGGGTATGCTGGTCAGATAGGACCACAGGGTCCAGTTGGACCTCCAGGACTCCCTGGGAGGTCCATCAAGGTATGTTATCACCTCAGCTGACACATCAAGACCTACAGTAGAGTATTTGGTCCCTTTTGTATACTTGATGGCACAGTTGTATTTTAATAAGTTCTTAAAAGAGACATACACTTAGTGGCCACTTTATTAGGTACAGGAATAGAACCAGTGTGGTCTTCTGCTGCTGTAGCCCATCCACTTCAAGGTTTAACAAGTTGTGCAGTGAGAGATACTGTTCTGCACACCTCTGTTGTAACATGTGGCCATTTGAGTTACTACCACCTTCCTGTCAGCTTGAACCAGTCTGGCTATTCTCCTCCGCCCTTTCTCATTAACAAGGCATTTTTGCCCACAGAACTGCCACACACTGGATGTTTTTTCCCTGTTTTTTTTGTACAATTCTCTGGAAACTCTAGAGACTGTCGAGTGCGAAAATTCCAGGAGATCAGCAGTTCCTGAGATACTCAAACCACCCTATCTGGCACCAACAATCATTTCCCAGTCAAGGTCACATTTCTTCCCCGTTCTGATGTTTGGTCTGAGCAACAACTGAACCTCTTGACCATGTCTGCATGAATTGGGTTGCTGCCACATATCTGGCAGTTTAAATATTTGCATTAACGAACAGGTGTACCTAATAGCGTGGCCCGAGTGTATACCATGGGTATGTGTTTGATCTTGCCTCAGTCTGATGCCAACTCTTGCTTTGTGTGTATTTTCCTCACCTCCAAGTCAAAAGATTGTATGGTGTCACATCCCATCCAGAGACTGGGGGACTAAATCAAAACTGACGTTCAGAGCACTGTACTGTGAGAACACAGTGATGTTTTCTTTCAAATAAAATATCGAACCAAGGCTCTACCTTCCCCCCCCCCCACCTGGTCTCAGCTATCACCAGCCAGATAGTACTCTCCCCCATTGTCCCCAGCTTCTTATTCTGGTTCCTTCCCCCTCCCTTTCCAGTCTTGATGAAGGACCTCGGCCCGAAACATTGATCGTTTATTCCCCTCCATAGATGCTGCTTGATTTGTTGAGTTCCTCCGGCATTCTGAGTTCATTATTGTAAGAGAATTATGTGGTCAGTATCTTCAAAAAAGAACAAGACAAGCTCTCATATGCCCAATAGTATTGCTTAGCTTTTGAAGACTGAAGTGTTTAAAATGTTACAAGGATGGGACTGAGTGGACTATTTTCACCGGTGGGGTTTCATGAACAAGGGAATATTCTGAGGGATGAGATGGACCTGAAACATTGACTGGTTTCTCTTTCCACATTTGCTATTTGACTGGTTGAGTTCTTCCAACATTTTCTTATTTGCTTCTGTGTCACCTCTTACTGCAGTTTGCCACTGTCACAGGAGCCTGAAGACCCGCACTCAACGATTCAAAAAATGTCTCAAACATAAGAGGTTCTGCAGATGCTGGAAATACAGAGCAACACACAAAAAAACACTGGAGGAACTCAGCAGGTCGGGCAACATCCATGGAAATGAACAGTCAACGTTTCGGGCCAAGACCATTGGATTGACCCAAATCAGGTTCGGGAGAAAGGTCACGGCCCAAAACGTTGACTGTTTATTTACTCCCATGGAAGGTGCCTGACCTGTTGAGTTCCTCCTGCATCTTGTGTGTGTTGCTCAAAAAATATCTTCCTCGGCTCTGCTATCAGATCTCTGAACAGTCCATGAACCCATTAGATTAGATTAGATTATGTGGACACTCAGTCCTCATTTATTGTCATTTAGAAATGCATGCATTAAAAAATGATACAACGTTCCTCCAGAACTATATCACAAGAAAACACAGGACAAGCCAAGACTAAAACTGACAAAACCACATAATTATAACATATAGTTACAACAGTGCAAAGCAATACCGTAATTTGATAAAGAGCAGACCATGGGTACGGTAAAAAAAAGGTCTCAAAGTCCCGATCGACTCATCATCTCACGCTGGCGGCAGAAGGGAGGAACTCTCCCTGCCATGAACCTCCAAGCGCCGCCAACTTGCCGATGCAGCACCATTGGAAGCACCCGACCGCTGCGGACTCCGAGTCCGTCCGAAAACTTCGAGCCTCCGACCAGCCCCTCCGACACAGCCTCTCCAAGCACCATCCTCTGCCGAGTGCTTCGATCCCACCCATAAACATTACCCTGTTAGTTCTTTATACTCCTTGCACTCTTCGTTTATATTTAATCATAATTTGATGTCATTGTACTACAGCCACAAAAGAACAAATTTCACATTGAGGTCAGTGGTAATAATTCTGAAGCTGGCCATATTAAACTGGGTTCATTCAATCAGTTTTGAAACTCATTTTGATAGTTACCAAATAATTAGCTTTAACCAGAGAATTTAAGGTGTGTTTAAGTATATTAATGGTGGCCCTTAGATGAACTTAGTACTGTATAGGCTGAGTGGCTAACTTAAGTTTACAACCAAAATAATTTGATCTATTTAGTTTCCTGTTCCATGCATTGTAAAGACTCCATCTAAAGAATAGCTGCCTCTTCTTTGGATATATTTGTGTCTGGATTTGACTCCTTACCACCTCTCTCATTCTACTACAGGGGGACAAGGGAGATCCAGGTGAAAGTG